>NC_054705.1:28298954-28641454 GCF_016097555.1 Gigantopelta aegis
AGGGGAGCTACTAAGGGAGGGCAATTCAGCCATCAGTTGTAGTATGTCTGAACGGCCCCTGTTTTCCTGGATCGTCAGTTACTTGTAGGTGTCAACTCCGTTGGAGATGCTGATATTGTATAAACCGCCTTGTTGCCCATCCTCTTCTTCTTTGGTGGCTGGTCACTAAAGACAATAGTGACGATCGTTGTTGAACCCGTATGCGAGGTATGGTATTCCACCACTCACTTTCCCAAATAGAGAACAGCTTCTTCACTGTGGGGTTGGGAATGTCCTAGAAAACGTTCGCTCACAAGATCTGCTTTGATCAAGAATCACAGATGAAGTGTGTGTGTGTGTGTGTGTGTGTGTGTGTGTGTGTGTGTGTGTGTGTGTGTGTGTGAGAGAGAGAGAGAGAGAGAGAGAGAGAGAGAGAGAGAGAGAGAGAGAGAGAGAGAGAGAGCACGTGCAGACAACACAGTCAACCTTGCACTCGAGCCTTCCAGTGTGAAGCAAGAGTCAATGACGAATATGACTCAACAGTTCATGTATGGTGCAAATCCATTCAGTATTGATGTTGTGGTGGTGAAAGTCATAATGACACTGACACAGATGAATATCATGCGTAAGGTTAATACTTAGTGTGTGGGAAACAGGAACAAAAACAGAAAGCGCCAAGAAAATGAAGAATCTCCCCCACCCATCCCGTCTTAAGTTAAACATGTAGATGAAAAGTTCCCACTTGTAAAATGAGTTGCTTTAGCTTTTTGATATATCAATGCGGGAAACTGATAGTTTAATTTTAATTCCAAAGAAAGAAAATAAATATCTTTAGAGTACACACCTTGTAACTTTATTTATCATAGTTTGCTGAAATGTCAGTAGGCATTTTTGGATTCTTGATAACGTAACAAAAAAGGATATGGTGACATTTAGTTATTTTTCTGATGAGGTTGTCACTTCTTAGGTCGGTCCTGCTGCAGCACTACAAGTATGGATATCGAAAAATCGATGAATCGAAAATAGCTGAGGTAATAAATAGAATAATAAATTCGCTACCAGTGATTATCAACTTTATGTCCTAGTGAAATAATGTTCATTTGTCACTCGCTAAAGCTCATTCTGAACATAAATTTTATAATAACTGGTCACTCGATTATTAACCTCTATGTCGGAGTACAGACAGGCTGACTATAATAAAAACAGGAAGTGTATATCTTGGCGGGATTCGAACGTACTGCATCGATTGCCATGGCAACTGACAGTCTAATAGCATGTTAATCATAGTGATGACTGGGACATCAACTAAATGAATGCACAACTACCTTGCTTCTAATGCAATATAATATTTATTTTTCAGTGATTAATTCAAATGTAATAGGCTTTGCGATGCACTTGGGTACTAGCAGGATAAACAAAGTTGTATATGTTGAAAACAATTTAAAAAAAAGTGTATATTTGTGTGAATTGACCCTAATGGTAGTCCAAATGCATTAAACACACGGTAGGCATCCAGTAAATTAATGTGTAATTAATCTTTGTTTTCATTTTAATACAATGTACGGGTGGTGTTTTTTGCAGGTCATGTATTTTATGTTGATGTTGCTGGTGCTGATGTGCCTTGTCCTAAATGCTCTGCCAAATTAAGATCACCTCCTAGTACTGTGGTAGAATCCACAAAGAAAACAGAGGTTGATGCTACACGTAGTAATCAGCGTGATGGTACACGGAATAATCAGCGTGATGGTACACATAATCATCAGCGTGATAGTACACGTAATCACCAGCGCGATGGTACACGGAATGATGGTATACGGAATAATCAGCGTGATGGTACACGGGATAATCAGCGTGATGGTACACGTAATCACCAGCGTGATGGTACACGTAATCACCAGCGTGCTGGTACATGGAATAATCAGCGTGATGGTACACGGAATCATCAGCGTGATGGTACACGTAATCACCAGCGTGATGGTACACGGAATAATCAGCGTGATGGTACACATAATCACCAGCGTGATAGTACACGTAATCACCAGCGTGATGGTACACGGAATGATGGTATACGGAATCATCAGCGAGATGGTACACGGAATAATCAGCGTGATGGTACACGGAATACTCAGCGTGATGGTACACGGAATAATCAGCGTGATGGTACACATAATCATCAGCCTGATGGTACACGTAATCATCAGCTTGATGGTACACGGAATAATCAGCGTGATGGTACACGGAATAATCAGCGTGATGGTACATGTAATTATCAGCGTGATGGTACACGGAATAATCAGCGTGATGGTACATGGAATAATCAGCGTGATGGTACATGTAATAATCAGCGTGATGGTACACAAACTAGTGAGGTCGATGGTATGCAAAGGACTGAAGAGGTGACGTTCCCTAGAAGAACGAGGTTGGCGGTACACAACACACACTTGAGGCAGACTGCACCGAGAAGGACGCCGACGTACAGACACAAATGAGGTTAGTGGTACACACAACTGACATATCAAAGTGATGATGATAATACACAGGAACATTATGGTGATACTATTACAAAATGTCACTAAGAGTTTAAAATAACTTACATGTATGTATTTCCAATGTTCTCCCTAGAAAGATTAACATTTGTTGTTCTTTGTTTTCACGACAGTTTTAAATAATATTACATCAGTAAAAAAATCGAATTTAGAGAATTGTGTAATTTAGGTCAATATTTATCACAATTACTTTTAAAATGTGAAGCCACTGTAGCCAGTACTTATATAAAATTGTGATTAGACCTCCAATTTCTTTTCCACAAAAAACCCCAAAACATTTTAATAATTTCATTTACTATTTCATGGGTATTACAATATCCAATTAGGGTTAAAAAGTGTTTAATACGTGACGTCACAGTCTGGAATTGATGTACATATTGAAAAAGAACAGTGTCAATTTCATTGATACAGGATGAACATTTTCTATGTAATTTATATTTGTTATGAAGGATTCTCCAGGAAAACACTTTTTTAATTAGTTATACAAATATTATATGGTCGATTAATTTGAAGTTATTTATCATAAAAATACATATGGATATAGTGACGTGACAGATGAAACTAAGAAAGCACTTTTAATAAGCTGATTACAATTATTATATTCTCTCTAGATATATCATCTTCGAAGATGTCATATGTGTACACAGTTCACTAGGCAACTATATTTTATATTTTATTCACTATATATATATATATGACCTGTTATTGCTTAGTCAATTAAAGAATTATAGTTCAAGTGATATTGACACTTCGCACTAGCGATTATTATTTATAACGGTATAAATGTTTCTGACCTGACGATCTATAAACAATGAATCATATATTTACAAAAAGCCCACCTACATTTCAGCATACACCATATCTAAATAGTGTTCTACTTTGTCCATTTGTATGCACTGATAGTGACAGGTTTGTTTTGATAACGCTCACGGTGACAATACAACAATTACTGACATATTTACAGTACAAAATGTCGTGGTACATAACGAACAGAACAGAACAGAACTTTATTACAACTCAGGCCGTTACACAACGGCATATGAGGAACATACATTAACAATATTTTACAGTGACAAGATGGACTTTACAGGAGATAATAAGATACTGTAGAACAATATAATGAAAATATGATATACTGAGCAACAGCTGAGAGAAATGCTATTGTTAATTTTTTCTTAAATCAAATTAATTTATTTTAGTATTAATTTTTTTTAATCTCATGCAGGCATTTTAAGCAGATTTTGATAGTTTATGTTCCAAATTCATTTTAATATGAAAACATATAATAAATTATACACATTAAATAATCGTATTTCTTTTAATGTTCAGTATACCACGGCCTCTGATGAACCAGCAGTGGAGTACTGGTGATGTGAAATGAATTCAGAATTTCCCAGACAGTCATCCATCCAGCGTTACTTCACACGAGAAGTAGTTTGTGAACCTGGCCCATGTATGACCATAGTTTTCATTGTCAATCAAATGGGTATACATTTTAGTTTGTTTATAAATATTTCATAGATGACAAACTCGTAGTTGTGTATTTTAATAGATGTTGTGCATATGTTGTACATAATGTTGAAATGCTTTGTATTCTTTGTCTTTGTTGTGTGTATTATCTGACTATTACTAATTGTACAGACTGTTTTGTATGTAGTATCTGACTGGTTGTATTTAGCAGTATAACGGACTATTACTGATTGTACAGACTGTTTTGTATGTAGTATCTGACTGCTTGTATTTAGCAGTATAACGGACATTTACTGATTGTACAGACTGTTTTGTATGTAGTATCTGACTGGGTGTATTTAGCAGTATAACGGACTATTACTGATTATGCAGACTGTTTCGTTGGTAATATCTGACTGGTTGAATTTAGAAGTATAACAGACTATTTTTAATTATACAGACTGTTTTGTGTAGAGTATTTGACAGGTTGAATTTAGCAGTATAACGGAATATGTCTAATTGTAAAGACTGTGTTTGTGTATAGTATCCGACTGGCTGTATGTATCAGTATAACATACTGTTTTGTGTACAGTAACTGACTGGGCTGTATTTAGTAGTATATCGGACTATTAATAATTATACATACTGTTTTGTGTGTAGTACGTGACTGGGTATATTTAGTAGTATATCGGACTATTATTAATTATACAGACTATTTTGTGCGTAGTATCTGACTGGGTGTATTTAGTAGTATATCGGACTATTAGTAATTGTGCAGACTGTTTCGAGGGTATTATCTCACTGGGTGTATTTAGCAGTATAATGGACTATTTACTAATTATAAACACCACTGTGTGTAGTAGCTGACTGGTTTAATTTAGCAGTATAACAGACTATTACTAATTGTACAGACTGTTTCGTGGGTATTATTTAGCAGTATAACTATTTCTAATTGTATAGACTGTACATACCGGTAGCATGTGTTACAGGATACTACTAATTGCACATTTTCTTGAGTATACTTTGTGACGTGGATATATTTTGCAGTATTGCAAAATATTACAAATTGTACAATGTTTTGTGTGGAGTGTGTACTGAGAAGTATAACGAAATATTATTAACTGCACAGTTTCGTGTGTAATGACTATTTTTAACTGCACAGTGTTGTGTGGAATGACTATTATTAACTGCACAGTGTTGTGTGTAATGACTATTATTAACTGCACAGTTTTGTTTGTAATGACTATTATTAACTGCACAGTTTTGTGTGTAATGACTATTATTAACTGCAGTTTGTTATACGTAATGTATTAGTAGGTTGTATGTAGCAGTTTGGCAGACTTCTACTAACTACAGACAGGTTTGTGTGTAATACTAGTATAATTATTATTTGTTGTACAGAATGTTTCTGTGTGTAGTATAGGACTGGAGTGTATATAGCAGTATTACCTGTTTTCAATGTAATATGTGACTGAGGTATGTTTACCAGTGTAGTGGACTTCTATATTCTGTAAACTTGTGTAGACTGATTTGTATGTGATATGTATTTACAACTATAACAGACTATTACTAACTGTATTGAGTTGTAACATGTATTTAGTATTATTACCTTTTAGATAAATTGCATGTGTTTTGATTGGTCAATAGCCAATGCATACCACAAGTACACCGTCTCATTTGCGGGAAAATACAGAATTTGCCGGGGTGTACGAAATGTCACATGACTTGCTCGATTGGTTGTACGAAAATACAAACTGCGGATGAGACCGACGATTTTTTTTCCAACACGCCTCACTGATTAAATTTGTTAAAAGACTTGAATTCATTATGAATGGGAATACCACAATTCGGCATATTTTATATTTGCTGCTTATTTGAAGATTTCTTGAGCACGTTTTGCAAAAAAAAAAAAATGCTAGATTGTAATTGTTCGCGTTTTAAAATCTAATGCTAGAATTTAGCATTGCGTAATCAGTTACCGTGGTAGAACTTGGGCTAATTATCACGAACATATTTTAAGTAATAACTCGAACATATTTTAAGTAATAACTCGACATGCTTTTTTACAGGTTCTACATGTTAGTACAACACGACAAAGATTTTTGTTCGGCTGCGGGTGTTCAATTTTGTTTTCCCGATATGATTACAGCATAATCGTAAACGTTTCAAAGACGCAAGATAATAAGGCGCTACGAGTTGTCTCCCTTTGCAAAACACAAGTCTCGAAATGGTTTCGGAGTAAAACCACCCGGAATCCTTGTTGACACTCTTAATACCCAAATAGCTAACAAAATAGCTGTAAATACCTTGCACAGTAACTAAGTTATTTGTTTACAAAAAAAAAAAAATCCAATATATTTTGAGGAATTTGATGTTATGTCACGTTATTATTAAACTCTCAAACTCAAAATGTGTATGTACTTTATTTAAAAGTTTGACTGTCAGTGTAATTTTAGTTTACTTATAAAAACAAATCTAAAAGGTAATAAATTCGTAAATTCGTACAACCTGTCAAAAACCCGCGTAACTAACAGTATAACGGGCTAATACCGACTGTGACTAATAACAGTATTGCAGAATAGGCCCTATCACTATCTGTACAGACTATTTTAGTAATGTGTGTGTGTAATATGTTACTGGGCTGTTCTTAGCAGTATAATAGATAATTGCTAACTGTAGACTGTTTTGTTTGTAATATGCGTCTACTTTATGATTGGCATTATTAACATGCTATTATTAGCTGTACAGTCTGTGTCAAAAATGCGACTGGATTGTAACAGTATGTCATGATGGACTTATACTATATTTGACTGGTTTGTATTTAGCAGTATAGCGGACTGTTACTAACTGTACAGACAGTCTGTGTTAAATATGTGGCTACATTGTAAAGGTATGATGGACTTATACTATATTTGACTGGCTTGTTTTTTGTAGCGTAGCGGCCTGTTACCAACTGTACAGTTTTTGGGTCCATTTACTTTTATTGAAATTACTATAGTCAAAGACCTTCTTATATTGTAAGCTACAAACATTTGGTTTTACTTTCCCTTATTAAATTAAAAATTGAGGTGATATAGTGTATAATTATTTCTATGATGCAAGCTTGTATGTATCAATTTTTGCTGTACAAAATTTTGTTTGTGTGATTTATTTGATTTATTTGATTCTGTCAACAAAATGTTGTTTAATGAAAGCTTCTTTTCAATTTGAAAAAAAAAAACGATTGCCCCGCCCCCAGATTTTTCCTTGATTAAGTACTCCAAAAATAAAATTTAATTCCCCCTAAGTGACATCAGTCTGCTACGGGCCTGTTTGCATTTTAATGTATTTTACATAATCGACCATTTCATAACTATACGTCTAATGTAGGCCATGAATATTAATTTGGTCATGGTTATGTAGTTCATTTATAAAATTGTCATAATATTTATTATCCATAAAAAATCCAAATTTAAGAATAATAATTTTGTTGCTTCTCCCCCCCCCCCCAAAAAAAAAAATTAAAAAATTAAAAATTAAATAATAATAATAATAATAATAATAATAATAATTATAATAATAAAAAGTTACTAAATTCAAAAGAAACAGGCCTAAAAAAGGAAATAATAATGTATGTTTTTTATGAATGTAACAAATTGAGTACTTGCCTTAAAATGCCGTACAATTAAATTAGCACCCAGTCCTGTGAAAATCCTAGCTAGAACACTAATTTTATTATTATATACGTTTGCTTGGGTATCTTACTTTGTATTTGAGGCAATCATATTATGTTCTGTTTGTAGTTCTTTGTAAATTGTATTGGATTATTAAGTGTTGATTTCGTCGTAGTAAAGTGATGAGTTGTGTTTAGCATAACAACAAGTATCTGTGTGCGTTTATTTACAAGACGTGACCATTGTCTGCATGTATATTAAATAGATATTAAATAGATATTACTATCATAGGTTTCTAGGTACGTGTAAGGGGCCGTCCAATAATTACGAGATGCGATACTAAACTTTGTTGGGCATGGAGGGGTGTTTGTCAAGAGTTGTGTAATGTTGCTGGAGTTTTAAATTCTCATTTTTATAAAAAAAATCTTATTTTATTTATTTTGAAAAAAAATTTAGCCAGTCACTACTATATTGTCGGACAATTTTATGTTTAGTATTTATTACTTATTTATTATTTAAACAAACAGAAATAGCGGTTGGGGGAGAAATAGCGGTTGGGGATACTGACAAGAGTTACGTAATTTTACAGGCTTAGTTTTAAAAATCGGGGTATTAAAAATGTCACATATTGCGTTAGGTAATTCTTGAACGGTCCCTAATACAAATAATGCCACGTACCCCTTGCACTTGACTCAAAGCCTACTTTACTAACATATTTTCCTTTTTGTTTTAGTTAGGGATATTCCACATAACATTTACTTTTACACGTACTATGGAATGACACTTGGTTTGGGGTGACAAAGGAGATGACTTGGTGTATTTGTGTAATGAAATAACGACACAAATCACATACACCTTGGACCGCACATGGCAGTCCTCCCTAAAACAAACTGTGTATTAAAAGGATCTACCCTTAAAATGTTAGTGTTTGTTGTTGACTCCGAGAAAAATACTCACCACCAAAGCAATACACCCTCCCTAAAGAATACTACATACATGTATCAGATGGATGCGCCCTGAAAATCCAATCTTTGTGTGAAGATATCATCCCATTCGCCTAGTAATGGGGTGGGCTATACCTACCCCACCACCACCACCACCACCACCACCGACCACTCGGCTCATAAACTTATGCAGCCTTCGAAATTCTTGCGACGGCAGTTTAATTCAGACAATAACAAAGTAATTACCCCATAATTATGAAAATGCCGTTGAAGATCAATTATGCAACAGTTTTTTTGCGTCAGCACTGCTTGTTGCCGTCTCGAATTTCGAGGGCTACTATGTGTATTTAATAATAAAAAAAATAAAAATAATAATAATAAAAAAAAAAAAAAAAAAAAAAAAAAAAATATATATATATATATATATATATATATATATATATATATATATATATATATATATATATCGGTATTAGGAGTGGAGGACATTGGGAGGTGGGATGATATTCCAGTTATCAGTATTGGGGAGATGGCTGATTGAAGAGAAGTAATGGTTTGAGCATATTGGTCTTAATCATAATTAATTCCAATATTTTTCACTATACTGAAATTCTTGGCCCCACCCATCTCGCCTTGTGTCATTCGTTTTATATGATATGCTTTACTAAATTGTTTAATTGTAATTTCCAATCGTTGTATATACATAGTCCTAGGTTGCCTGTGATAAATAAAGGTTTAATTGTTAAGAATGTTTTGTTGGTTTTGTTGTATTCGTCGCTCGAGTGTATAGGTTGCAGTATACCAAATAGCATCTCGTTGGGTCAAAGCTCGAGTGTATAGGTTGCAGTATACCAAATAGCATCTCGTTGGGTCAAAGCTCGAAGTGGACATAATTAAACAGGCATTAAATAGAACCTTACCTGCCATTGGTGCGATATGTGACAGGGCTTGTTTCATAAAGTCTTGTTTCGTCCTGTCATTTGATTTGAACTATATGCCGGGACTTACTTAAATTAGGATACAAAATTTTGTGCGGCGCTTGGGCATTGAAAGACGCTTCTCTGAAACTAGCAGAATAATAATCTGTTTGTTTTGTTTAACGACACTACTAGAGCACATTGATTAATTAATCGTGGCCTATTGGATGTCAATTATGGCACGTAGTCATCAGAGGAAACACGTTACATTTTTCCTGATGCAGCAAGGTATCTTTTATATGCACTTTCCCACAGATTGGAAGGCACGTACCACGGCCTTTGACCAGTTGTGGTGTACTGGTTGGAACGAGAAACCCCCCAATTATTTGAATGGATCCACCGACGTGGTTAGATCCATATTTACCACCGAAACACCACAAGAAGAGTTTTCCATGCGTGTGGTTTCTTACAAGCCTTTTTTATGCGTCCTTTTTTCTTTTCTTTTTTTCTTCTTTTTTTGGTTGGTTTTTTTTTGGGGGGGAGGGGGGGTTGCATTTCGCGCCCGCATTGCGCCAAAACCCACAGTAACGGCCATTTTCCATTTGCGCGTTTTTTGTCGCGGTGCGGGAGTGGAACATGGAAAACGAATGCATCAAAAAATCTCTTCTATGGTTATCGATAGCAGTGTACCCAATCGCGCCGAACAAAAAAAAACACCGGGCACATAGAACGCGGTTCTTAATTGCAACAGGCACATGGGCGTAAACGGTCACCTAAGTAAACTGTTGATCCCACGTACCAGTATTATGGAGTGCACGACACACAATTTCCTGCGGATCAGTGTGGCCAAATTCATCATTTTGTTTTCATGGAATCAGGCTTTCCACCAAGTTTGGAAATGGTCTAGTAGTCTAGTGAAGAAAGATATATCTCCATACAGCTCTTGTAAGTTTCAACCCTCCCCAGGGGAACCCTACATTAATGCAATTAACAAGATGTGACAACTACTCAGTTATTGACAACTATTGAGAGAAGAATATTTTTTAAAAACTGGTTTAATTTTCGCCCTTTTTAGCACCACCCCTTAGAATTCGGAAGCGAGGGCTCCCATTTTTGTAGGGGGGGGGGGGGGGGGGGGGGGGGGACAGGCTTGTTTTTGACCGAATTAAACAAAAATGTCTGAATCTGAAAAACAACATTTATTTATATTAGCATTATAATCAAACAGCTATATAGGGTTGTAAATAAATCACTACGCATTTAAACATGGATAACAACTAACTTTGAGGGTAGAATGATGGAAAAACATGGTAAAAAGGTCCCGTTAGCACATTTTGCCCGAATATCTCTATAATTTTTGCCCGAATTTGATGTTTTGCTTCAGAACTAGGGGGACAGTTGCCCTCTCCCCCCCCCCCATCCCCACCCCACCCTGTTTCGTACGCTTATTAGAGAGAGGTCCGAATGACCAAAAATAGCAAATTTATTTCTCCATGTACCAAAGCTTGACATTTATGGAAGAAGAAAATATTTAAGTTGGTTTAGTATTTTCCTTTTAGGTCCCCCCCCCCCCCCCCTCAGGTCCCAAGCTGAATAAAATTACACTTGTAACTACTACATTCCTCTATATAACTACCATGTCTATATACATTCCTCTATATAACTACCATGTCTATATACATTCCTCTATATAACTACCATGTCTATATACATTCCTCTATATAACTACCATGTCTATATACATTCCTCTAACTACCATGTCTATATACATTCCTCTATCTAACTACCATGTCTATATACATTCCTCTATATAACTACCATGTCTATATACATTCCTCTATATAACTACCATGTCTATATACATTCCTCTATATCACTACCATGTCTATATACATTCCTCTATCTAACTACCATGTCTATATACATTCCTCTATATAACTACCATGTCTATATACATTCCTCTATATAACTACCATGTCTATATACATTCCTCTATATAACTACCATGTCTATATACATTCCTCTATATAACTACCATGTCTATATACATTCCTCTATATAACTACCATGTCTATATACATTCCTCTATATAACTACCATGTCTATATACATTCCTCTATATAACTACCATGTCTATATACATTCCTCTATATCACTACCATGTCTATATACATTCCTCTATCTAACTACCATGTCTATATACATTCCTCTATATAACTACCATGTCTATATACATTCCTCTATCTAACTACCATGTCTATATACATTCCTCTATATAACTACCATGTCTATATACATTCCTCTATATAACTACCATGTCTATATACATTCCTCTATATAACTACCATGTCTATATACATTCCTCTATATAACTACCATGTCTATATACATTCCTCTATATCACTACCATGTCTATATACATTCCTCTATATAACTACCATGTCTATATACATTCCTCTATCTAACTACCATGTCTATATACATTCCTCTATATAACTACCATGTCTATATACATTCCTCTATATCACTACCATGTCTATATACATTCCTCTATATCACTACCATGTCTATATACATTCCTCTATATCACTACCATGTCTATATACATTCCTCTATATCACTACCATGTCTATATACATTCCTCTATATCACTACCATGTCTATATACATTCCTCTATATAACTACCATGTCTATATACATTCCTCTAACTACCATGTCTATATACATTCCTCTATCTAACTACCATGTCTATATACATTCCTCTATATAACTACCATGTATATATACATTCCTCTATATAACTACCATGTCTATATACATTCCTCTATATCACTACCATGTCTATATACATTCCTCTATATCACTACCATGTCTATATACATTCCTCTATATCACTACCATGTCTATATACATTCCTCTATATCACTACCATGTCTATATACATTCCTCTATATCACTACCATGTCTATATACATTCCTCTATCTAACTACCATGTCTATATACATTCCTCTATCTAACTACCACGTCTATATACATTCCTCTATATAACTACCACGTCTATATACATTCCTCTATCTAACTACCACGTCTATATACATTCCTCTATATAACTACCATGTCTATATACATTCCTCTATATAACTACCATGTCTATATACATTCCTCTATCTAACTACCATGTCTATATACATTCCTCTATCTAACTACCATGTCTATATACATTCCTCTATATAACTACCATGTCTATATACATTCCTCTATCTAACTACCATGTCTATATACATTCCTCTATCTAACTACCATGTCTATATACATTCCTCTATATAACTACCATGTCTATATGTATATGTACAAGACTATTCGGTTTTAGTATTCTTGGAAGTACAGAAGATTGTGCTTTTTAATTGGCTTAATTTCTCCTTTTGGGTCCCGCTCTTCATCTCCCGGGCACCGGCCTCGGTGGCGTCGTAGTTAGCCATTGGTCTACAGGCTGGTAGGTACTGGGTTCGGATCCCAGTCGAGGCATGGGGTTTTTAATCCAGATACCGACTCCAAACCCTGAGTGAGTGCTCCGCAAGGCTCAATGGGTAGGTGTAAACCACTTGCACCGACCAGTGATCCATAACTGGTTCAACAAAGGCCATGGTTTGTGCTATCCTGCCTGTGGGAAGCGCAAATAAAAGATCCCTTGCTGCCTGTCGTAAAAGAGTAGCCTATGTGGCGACAGCGGGTTTCCTCTCAAAATCTGTGTGGTCCTTAACCATATGTCTGACGCCATATAACCGTAAATAAAATGTGTTGAGTGCGTCGTTAAATAAAACATTTCTTTCTTTCATGTCCGGGGGGGGTGTGTTAGAACGACCAAATTCATGAATTTGTTTCTCTGTGTGTCAAGGAAGATTCCAACTACATTTTCTTGGAATTGGTCAAGTAGTTTTGGCAAACGGAGGAATCGATATTAATGACAGTAACAAATTAGATAAACCACCTGTTGACCTTTATATGTATGAAGACTATTCGGTTATAAGATTCTTGGAAATACAGAAGTATATTTTTATAAGTTACTCAGTCGGTTGAGTCTGGGGTGCTTGCGTCGCAGGATCGAACCATCTCAGTGGATCTATTCAACTGATTTTTTGTCGTTCCAACCAGGGCACCAGAACCGGTCAAATGCCGTGGTATATGCTCTCCTGCCTGTAGGAAGCATTCGAAAATCTTGCTGGGGCTGAAAACTCGGGATAGTCGTTTTAAATGGAGAGTAATGTTTGAAATTAGTTATATAGTTGGAAATAATGCATTGAGTTTGAGGATGTGTCTTCGTAGTAAAGTCATTAACGTGATTTGGAATACGGCTATATTATTAAAGTTTGGTTTGTTTGTGTCAAAGGGGGCGGGGCGTAGCTCAGTGGTACAGCGCTCGCTCGATGCGCGGTCGGTCTGGGATCGATCCCCGTCGGTGGGCCCATCGGGCTATTTCTCGTCACAGCCAGTGCACCACGACTGGTATATCAAAGGCCGTGTTATGTGCTATCCTGTCTGTGGGATGGTGCATATAAAAGATCCCTTGCTGCTTATCGGAAAGAGTAGCCCATGAAGTGGCGACAGCGGGTTTCCTCTCTCAATATCTGTGTGATTCTTAACCATATGTCTGACGCCATATAACCATAATTAAAATGTGTTGAGTGCGTCGTTAAATAAAACATTTGTTTCTTTTTGTTTGTGTCAAACAGCTTTTTTACATATATTTTTGGAAAGGAGAGAAATGTTTTATTTAACGACGCACTTAACACATTCTATTTATATTTATATGGCGTCAGACATATAGTTAAGGACCACACAGATATTGGGAGACGAAACCCGCTGTCGCCACTTCATGGGCTACTCTTTTCGATTAGCAGCAAGGGTTCTTTTATATGCACCATCCCACAGAAAGGGTAGTACATACCATGGCCTTTATTATACCAGTCGTGGTGCACTGGCTAGAACGAGTTTTAGAAAGGAAACCAGCTACATTGTTTTCCATTAATAACAAAGGATCTTTTATATGCACATTACCACAGACAGGATAGCTCATACCACAGCCTTTCATATACCAGTCGTGGTGCACTGGCTAGAACGAGAAATAGCACAACAGATCCACCGCGCATCAAGCGAGAGCTTTACCACTGTAGTCCCGCCCAACTATATTATTAGAGACAGAACTGCCATGTGACGAACTGGCAAACAAAACGGTCGAAATTGAATATGTTGCTGCCGCAGCACATCCTTGAACAGGTGAAAACTCCTTAAAAGACTGGTGCTGGTGTTTATGTGCACACCGACGTTTTTCAAATTAATAATCAACTATATAACGATTAAGTTGTAACAAAATGTAGATGAACAGTGGTGTTTATTTAATTTTAGAAAACAGACAACTCACACCACATATACGTTTTATTGATTTATTCCATAACCTCCCCTACTAGAAGTAATATTTCTGGAAAATGTACACAAAAAGTGCAGTAATATAAAACTGCAGCTGAGCAAGCTAACATTGTAACAAGTGTTAATAGGGATACTGGTGCTCGGATTTGTTGTTGTTGTTGATGTTATGTTGATGTGTTTTTTCTATTATTATTTTTAGCAAAGTATGTCCTAGTAGCAATAGGTAGGTGCATTGATAAATGAATGCATGTATACTAATAAAACTGAAACGAAATAATACTGATTATATACCAGTAACAAAGAATAGAACATTTTAAAACCAAATATAGACACACTCCAAACTGTGAATAAACATTCACCAAAATAACTCAAGACAATCACTATGAAATTGATTACATTTTATTTACAGAACTCATAGTTGATAATTATCATAAAATATATCATAATAATAAAATAATAATAAATATAATATAATAATAATAATAGTTCTAATCGTTGATATTTAATAATTCAAAATAAACATAACCGTGCACGAAAAATACATCGATTGGATGTCAAACCAATTGATCTGTGACTTTGAAATGGTGAATACTAAAAATAGACTAAAACAACTGTTAGTTTCAGCACATTTTAAAAAATATGCACGGATGACCAAAAAACACGTCGAATGTACGTATAATCTAAAGAATGCAGAAGCTGCACCCCTTTAATAATGTGGTAAACGCTGATTACGCGGGAAGAAGCTGCACCATTAAATCACTGGAACTACTAAATCCAGGGTGACACTTGGCGAGTGGGGTGAGGGTTCGAAAATACTTATAATGTTCCCTTTTTAGTTCTAAAGTGATTTTTAGTTCAGCTTCCACGACCCTGTTTGTTTGGGGTTTTGTTTGTCGTTGTCGTGTGTGTGTGTGTGTGTGTGTGTGTGTGTGTGTGTGTGTGTGTGTGTGTGTGTGTGTGTGTGTGTGTGTGTGTTTTGGGGGGTGTTTGTTTAACAATACAAAGATGTACTACTAACAATTCATACATTATGAGAAAAAATTTGAAAGTGGGAACTATTCTTGTTTAATATTAAAAATTAATTAATTAACTAATTAAAACGCTTCCATTTCTAAGCCAAGACAATGAAGATGAATCAATGAATGTTACGTCATCATTACTGCTACCATCAAAAGTGAAGCTATACAATAGGAAAGCGACACAAAGACACAACCGGCGTTGTAACCGAAACATTATGTTAATGAAGTTTCTGATAAATAAAATTTAATATTTTCACCTTCCGCATGCCCCCTCCACCAAGAATACAAAGATGCTAGGTGCCATGAATTCATTATATATTTGTAAATGCTAAATTTAAACCTCGTCACATATTATCCACATTACAAAGTAAGCTATTATAGTATTCAGAACAACTGCTACATTATATATAAACAGTGTACAGACATTTCCATTTAAAACATATAGGACTGTCATATATGGATCCAGTAATCGGAAAAGAATAATCAGTTTAAAACCATACAGAGACATCCAGCTTCTGTGAACACAATATCAGTTCAGATAGCTGATGTTAAGAGTTCATTATAGAGTGTTTGAGTTACGACATATAAAAAATAGCTATTATATAGTCCGTCCCATCATCCTACAAAAATGTTTTTGTAAATAATTTCAGTTTGGTTTGAGCAAGAAGAAAAGTAAAAGTGTTTTGGAAAAAAACAAACAGTTTTTGTGTGCAATTTACAAAACAATCAGCTGAGAAATAAATAATTTACAACAGGCTAAATTCCAAAATTTAAAAAAGGCGTTCTCTGTGTGAAGGACTATAGAAACGCTCACACGGTGTTGGATGGTAATGATGGCAACACCGGTCAAATGTTTCCTAATGAATGGAAATTTCCATCAACGTTATTAATACACTGAAGATAACATATGAAGAAAAAAAACTTAGCTTGTAAATAAATTAATTTTGTTATTTGACTGATGGGAATGTACGACAATTATGGTGATAATTTCTAAAACAGTGCTAACGTAGATTTCTGTAAAAAAAAAGAAAAAAAAAAAAGAACATATAATTTGTAAATATATGCAAAAGTGCCAACATGAAACTGTTATGTAATCATACCCTCACTTGCCATAATTCACTTTAAAATACACGTTTTATATTTTGAAATAACCTCAATATTAAATCTAAAACATTTTGATATTGATAAAGACATGAAATTCTTCAAATATCTATACTCTGTCACATTACAAATCGGCATTAGGGGGGATCTCTTCAGAACTACACAAAACAGATGTCTCATCCATGTATTTTTCTGTCATCCAATATAACTTTTCAAATTGTCTGTAAAAAAAAAGAAATAATAATAACAAAACAAAATAAACTAAACTAAACTAAATTGTTACTTACATACTCCTGCAAGTACGCGCACACGCGCTCGAACGCAAACAGACACATACACACAGAGACTTTCTCGTTCTCTCTGTCTGTCTCTCTGTCTGTCTCTCTGTCTCTCTCTCTCTCTCTCTCTCTCTCTCTCTCTCTCTCTCTCTCTCTCTCTCTCTCTCTCTCGCTCTCCAGAGCCGGTTGAAAGATCCGCGGGGGCCTGTAGCACAAATAACAGCTGATCCCTTTCCCAGGATATATATTTTGCAATCCCCTCGGAGGGAAAAATAAATGTACACATTACTGCGGGGCCCCTTGAATTCGCTCATCAGTCTAGACCGCCCACCCCTAACCCCTGCATAATTTCGTATTTATTATAATCCGAGCCAATAAGTGATTCACTTTTATCACAACACATGCCTTGAATAAATAAAACAATATATTATATTTGTAATGGTCATGATCGTAGTCATGTTTATTAGAGGATCATTGAACCAAGTTTTGTTGAACTGACTAGTGGAATTTGAGAAGAAGTCGAAAATGTATCTGCCAGAGAGTGGCCAGGGCAACAATTTTGGATTTCGAATTGGCCTGAAACGTAACAACACTTGGTCGGAGCAATCCAAGAATCGTTTGGACCAAGTTTTGTGACAAATCTGCCGGAAGCAACTTGAGAAGAAGTCAAAAATGTCTTAGCCAATCACAGCCTAAGGCAGCCATCTTATATTACAAATCAGCACTAAAAATAGCAAAACCTGTACAGGGCCATGATAGTATCATTTGGGCCAAGTGTTGTTATAATCTGCCTGGTGAAAGTCAAACATGTAAAACGTCAATGAACACAAGATGGATGGATGAACAGATAGACGGGCGTCGCATCATGGCATAAGCTTGCATGGCCTTTCAGACCAAGTGAGCAAAAAATTAAAATCCCCCAGTCTTCCAAATCATATATCGGAATAATATAAGCAGAAATACCTGCCAATGCCATATTCAGGTCTGGGTCGGTGTTCATTATCCTTAATTTGGTTTGGTAGTATCAATCTCAGTCAGTGTAACATCATCCTCTATCTGCTGTATGCCATCACGCTCAGGTTTCTGTACGATGTCAACCTCCTGTATACTACCTCCCTCCGTTTTATGTCCTATATAAATCTTCTCCTGTATGGTAACATCTGGTTCTTCTAATTTGACAGAACACTGAGAGCATGCGACATCACCACCAGCATTGCCTCCATAAAATATATGACCTGCAAAATATACATAAACGTTATACATGAATATTTGAGTTGGAGACGTATCAATCCTTGTCCCTTCATTATTTATTATTTACCAAAATGATTTGCCCTTTTATGTCAAACAGTACTTAATAAATGTGTATCCTGAAAGGATTTATTACACATGGAAGTAAATAGTGCATAAATAAAAATATGACCGTTAAGGTCAATTCACACATTTAAGGCCAGTCGTCAGTATTAAACTTGTGATTTTTTCCTTGACAATTAATCTGATGATTTGCAACATAATAGCGCAGTGTGGGACTCCTTGCACAAGATGAGTAAACAAGACTTAGTGCAAGTACGGTGTGCATGTGTGCGTGTGTGCGTGCGTGTGTGCGTGTATGTGTGTGTCCCATGAATAGCGACAGATGACCTGACAATTTGGGGCTGATAACGGACGATTAGGGGTAATCTTGAGAGCAGGGTACCTCGTCGCCTAATGTGAATTGGCCTTTAACTTACTTGTATGGTAGAAGTACAACATATAAAATAGCCACACAACACTTAATTCAAACTATACAGATCAATACAGTAATACAGTCACATTTCAGAAGTGATGTCAAAACTGGCCTCCACAATCTTACTCTTCCGACGGTTTAATACATACTTAATTGAAGTTGCCATGACTGCTTTCTGTGTATTTTTAAATATTTTATAATACATTCTATAGGTTGGCACAAGCCACTCTCAACTCCGTCTAAAGACATGTTTGGGAAACTTAATATTTGACCTTTTTCTTGCAGAATATATCGACATCCAGAATTGGCTATGATTACTTTTTACGAAAACGACAATAGTCCACGGTTATTTTTCTTTTTCTTATTTTCAACTAGGAGTGACGCAAAGCCATACAATTTGAAAAAAATAAAAGTTTATAAATTTCGTGAACGTTAAACTGTTTTTTCTGAAAACCATTTGACATAGCCAGTCCTGTTGTCAGCCTCGATACACTCACCTTCCGTGCACTTGATCCAGTGGCCGTCAGTGAACGTCGTGGGCATGTCTACCACAATCTCTTCACCGTGTCTTCTCAGACCAAGTTTGGTCATTATTCCCGACATGATAGCTTTCACCTTCTGCTGACGTTCTGGCGTGTACGGGTTTCCATCTGACAAGTACAGCTTCACCAGTTCAAGGTCCTCTCTTTCTTCAGCAGAAAGTTTTCTCATCCTGTAATCTTTCTCTACGTCGTTTACTTCAATAAAGAGTCTTAACCTTTGCAGTTCGTTGTTGGCATCAGATGCCTCCTGCTCAGTAAAAACCTTCCTTTTATTTATTATCCATTCCTTAAAGATGTCACATTCACTGGTGAACTGCTTGTGTTGAGCATCAAACCCATAAAATCCTCCTGCCTGTGATATCTGATAGACAGCATTTAAAAATCTGATTTGGTTTCTAACAGAAATAACCCCTTCTATAGTCTGAACAGCATTATTGTACAACGTTGTTTCTTCATTGCATCTAGACGCAGTACCTATCCAGTCTGAAACCACAGTGTGTGTTTTGTCTCTTCCACGTAGAGTATTGTGTCGTCCATAACCTCTTTGCTTACTTCCAAATAGTGTATCAAGTCTCTGTGATCCACTATTGCCTTCCTGAATATTTCCAGATAGAGCATCCTCCTTTTCTAACCCATCACTGTCCTCCTCGTAACTTCTAGATAGATCGTCCTGCTCATCTATCGAGTCATTCTCTTCTTGGTTACTCTCAGAGACAACATCCTCGTTTTCTGGCCTGTATTCTTTCTGTTTCCAGCTGTGTTGTTCTTCCATCATGATTATTTTCACTTCATTTATATCTTGTATAGTCTTTTTGACTGACTCTCCATATCGAAGACTGTGCCTGATACGGGTTTTGCACCAAGGACACTGTTTCAGCTGAATTTTGTTAGAAGGTTCTCTATCTTCCATAATCTTGTCAAGAGTCTCCACCTCCACAATATGTCCACAGTCATCGAGCTCCACAAATAGTACATCAGAGTTATTTCCCTTCTCCATAAACCATGTTCTGATTTCATCTTTGTTACATTTTTTACACAAAGCAGGACATTTTTCACCACACAAACCAATGCATCTGTGACCACATTTCAAAATTCGTGGACATTTTTTGTTACAAGCTTCTCGGTTACATACATCACTGCACCTATTAGTGCATTTTTTATCCTTGCATATCCAGGGACATGGTTCGTTGCATGGCATACAGGGGTCGCTGCATCCATTATGACAAGTTCTATGTGGACATCTGTCACATGGCAACTGACAAGGAAGGCATATTGAACATCTACTCCGACATTCGTGTCCACAGATCAGAATCTTATTACACCTTTCAGTACAAGGAACATGTAGTCGGCCCTGAACACATTCATAGCATCGACTTCTGCACGTGTGACCACACTTCAAGATGGTGTTGCATTCCGCAAGACATGGAGCTGATCCTTGGGTGAAGCAAGGTACTTCGGTGTCATGACCACATTTGCCTTTGTGTAAAACAGGTTGCACACACTGGACATCTTCCGCATCTGTGCTGCATGGTACAGTCTGAGTGTGCTGACAGGCGGGAATCACTTTTTCGCACGGTATCATGCACTTGTACTGCAGGTGATGTGGGTCTACAGGGTGGCATCGACTCGCACACACGTGCCCACATTTCAGCTGAAACAGGCAGTCTTTCATGCAGCCACCTTCAGGCGCCAGTAAGAAGTCTTCTGGCTTAGATGCTTTTATTCCTGAATCGTTTTGGTGATTCTGGCAATAAAGTCGAAGCGCATGTCCAACTTGTTCCCTTGGTTTCAAGTCATCAATAATGTTTTTCCACAAGTCACTTTGTTTACTCAAAAGTTCAAAATTGCCAATCACATAAAGCCCCTGTTTGGCACGTGAAAGTGCTACACACACTCTGTTGTCAATCTTCAGAAATCCAACATTACCTTCCAAGTTGCTGCGCACCAAAGACAATAAAATAATATCATTTTCCTCACCTTGGTAATTGTCAACAGCTGTAACCCTCACACCATGAAATGTTTCTTTTGGCATGTTCTGTTTCAAATATGCCACTTGAGCAGAATATGTTGTTAGAATTGTTATCTTGCTTGGTGAATATCCTTGTTTGATCAGGTAAAGACACAGAGCAATGACGTACTTCGCCTCAAATATGTTCAAGTGACTTATCAATTCATTGTTTTTCTGTTCAGTTACCGAATGGCTGATAAAGAATACATTGCTACAAACACCCAGGATGTTAGGGTAATCCAGAACTGATGCATCATCTCTAAGATCAGGATAGATGTGTTTCATGATTCTTGAAATAGAAGGACGCATTCTGTGTTGCTTTTCAAGACAAATACACTGCAGACCATTCTTCACCATTCTCTCAAATAATGATAACTCCAAGTTGTACTGCTTGGCAAGTGTGTAGACGTTGGTGCTTGGTCGCAGCTGCTGATGGTCACCAATCAGTATCAGATGCTGACACTCTGAGCTCAGTGATGCTATCACGTGACCTTCCAGAACTTCTGCTGCTTCTTCTATGACGATAATTCTTGGTTTTATTTCTGATAAAACCTTTTGGTAACGTGCAGCGCCACTTGTGGTCATGCCAATCACTGAACGTGTTCTCATGATGGCCTTGTCAGTCTGCAGTTTGGCAAGTCTGTATTCTTCTCTAGCATCAATACATTCCTTCTGAAGTTTAACCATTTCATTTTCAAGATGTTCCTTTAGCTGGTGCACCCACAATCTATACAATCGCCAACGTTCACTATTCGGTATGGACCATATGTCATGAACTGCCATTTCTTCATCCTTTGTCATTCTAGATTCAGATTTTATCTTTTGAAGAAAATCATCAGACTGTTTGCGTGAAGAGTTCTTGAGAATCTTTTTCAAATTAAGTGACAGTATATCAGTTCCTCTCATCTGTAGCGTTTTAAACAACTTTTCAAAATTTTCATCAACGTCTATTTTCCTTTCAGCCTCTGCTATGGCTGCCTCCCCTTCATCCATGACAGTGTCAGGTTCAGTGATGTCAGTGTTCTGCCTTTCTTCTAATGCATTGCAATCCACCATCTTGCCCACATGTCTTCCTTTCCCTTTCTTGTTAACATTAGGAAGTGCAAACAACTGCAGATCAAGCCAATTCAACAGACCATCATTAGCAGACTGTGTCAGAGTAAGCTGATCGTAGTGAGACTTCTTCACAAGTGGCACTAAATAAAAACTCTTGACAATTCCGTCGTTCAGCATTTTGATATGCTTTTGAGTTCGGAGAAGGGAATTCTGACACATCACATATATCTGTCCCAAGTTGTCAAAGTGTCTTGGAACCCTTGACGTTCTTCGCAGTTCCTTGATTCCATATGGCTGTACTTTTTCATTGCTACATCTTCCACCAACCCGTACCAATGTCCCTCTGTAAAACGATAAAATCCCTTCTAGAAACTGATCCAGTGCATGATTTGTGTAGCAGAGTACAAGCATTGGTCTTGGGTCATCTTTTTGCCAGACTTTAGCATTGCTCAATAACATTTTCACAATCTTTAGTCCAACATATGTTTTGCCAGTTCCTGGAGGACCCTGCATGATGACAAACTCCTTGGTAAGAGCTTGCTGAAATGCCTTGAACTGAGCCACATCTAGATGGAGATCATCTGGCTGTGGCCAGCTGTCTAGCTGCAGAATTGACGTATCATTGTCAACACATTCATAAGCATCATTGGATTTCTCATCACTGGGTGTCTCGGGTACAACCACGTCTTCCTTTTCTGAATCAGGGTCATTATCAGAATTCAAATTGTCACTGTCATCGGAATTTTCAAACAAAACGTTCTCTCTGTTATAACCGTCATTCCGTTTGGTTTCAACAACTTTATAGGAATTATCTGAAACTGGAACAAAATTATATTTAATTTTCGGTTGACCTTGAAGATATGACGGTGGCTTGACATCAGTTTTGCAGTGTACAATATATTCCTCAAATGGAAGCTGGCCTTCTCTGATATTCTGAAGACTGGCGAGGACATATCGATAAGCTTCAAAGTATGCAGTGGTTTCAACCATTACCATGGGAATGCTGAGATCTATTTCCCTCTCTCCGATAACATGTTCTATGAAAAGGTCCAGAGTAACTTTAGATTCATTGTCCTTTTGTTGCTTTGGTCCAGATTCAACTGTAGCGATGGAAAATGTTTTAAAGTTGTCATTAGACAAACACACAAGTGTACCATATATAAGTCGTTTGGTATGTTCCCACTGAATATGTCTCAGTTTGCTCGTATCAAACGTGACAGTGTGTACGAACTTATCGTTATTGAATCCTGACATAAGCACCCGAACCTTGTGGTATGTGCGGACAGACACGTGCTGTCTAGGGTTTTGAATGGCAATTAAGTATTCTCTGACGCCTTGTCGTAGTGGCTGGATGAAATCTTCACGCAGCAGCCTGAACTGGATGTCAAGATACTCATTCAGATCGCTGTATCCACCCGTTGTCTTGATTTTACGAAGAAATGGCAGCTTTGTGGGGTACACATCATCATAGGTGGGCATGATGCAAACTGCACGAAAGTCGTTTGGAGATGTATCCGACTTGATCACTCTGTTTGCTTTTAATCTGTCCGTTTCCATTTTCTTCAAAATGAACCTCTTCATTTCTGCCAGCTGTTGCATTTTCATCTCAATACTTGCTGGTAAATCAACTTCACATTTAGTCAGGGATTTCAGTGAAGTGTCAACAAAAGTGTGAAGCCCAGATATTAATATGATAGCATGTGGCATGCGTGATGCCAACTCTATGAGAAAACCAAGAATGTTTTCAACAAATGTCTTAAGGATTTCATATGTGTTTTTTTCTACTTCTGAAGTCATCACTGCCAACGCTTGGGGCAAGGTGACACTGCAAAACGGTGATTTCTCCAAGTCTAGCAGCAGTCGAAACAAGCACTGTGGTTGAGCACGGTCACTGCAGGCCTTTGCCACTAATTCCATGATCAAACAAACATCGGTAGTTGGAAGTGTCGACTTGTTTAATATCAAATCAAAGCCACTGTTTTCTTGAGTCAGTGTGAACAAGATCAAACCTGCATCACTGCCTTTCAGTTCTTGTACCTTCCCAATGGTTAGAAGCTCACTTTCAATTTTTGGAGGACCTATCAACTTTTGTCTGTCTTCTTTTACATCCTTTTGAGGGACTGCTTTGTTGGTAATGGTGCCCCTTTGGTTGAAGCTTCGACAGACCGCATTTTCTGCAGTTTGAGGTGTTTTTGGTGTCTTTGGTTTTAAGTTTATATAATCTGACAGGAGACTTCCTTTTGAAGGTGTCTTTGCATTCCATCGTGTATTGGTTGATGTATATTTATTTCTACCACTGTGTTTTGCAGTTTTGTGGATTGTACATTGACATTTTCTGTCATCTGGTTGCATTGTTTGGTTACAATTTGACGTCTCATTGCATAGCGCAAATTTAAGCCTGTCATCTTTTGAATGTACTTTATGTGTGGCTGATTGTGACAGAGAAGGAAAATCTTCATTTATAATGGCATCATCAACTGGCGGACTCTGCTGTCTCCTAGATGTGCCCAGTATATTTGGTTCCGTGGAGCCTGTATGGAGTTTCTGATGTCTATTTACCACACCCCACGCGAGATACTCAGTCTTTTGTGATTTGTGTTCCTCTTTTACAAATGTTTGATCTCTGTCCACTCTTAGGTGTGCGCCTTTCTTAGACACATCACTTAAACTAGGGAAATCTTCATCGCAGCCAACAGCAGAACCTGGCGTCTTGTGTTCGTCTACAACCACCGTTTCTTTCCTTACAGCTTTGGTAGTTACGTCTTGTTTGTCAGTGGACAGCCAGTCATCCATGAGAGACTTCAAATCGGGTTTCTTATCTGCATATCCTCGGTTGTTCTTTGAAGACTCTTCGTTTTTCTCTCTGACATTACTACTGCCAGAGAGTCCAGTGATTTTCCTGTGGTGTTTTCCATCAAACCTACGCGACATCGTGCTTTCACAAATATTTGGGTAACTTCTGTATTTTTGGCATTACTAATACCTGAAATGCAAAGAGGACATTTATTAATCCTGATATTTTTGAAAGTATATCGTTCACGTTCAGTTACAGCAATCTGATTGAAATCAAGATAACTCGTTAACAATCACTTGATCCGAAAGCATTTCCATGTCTCTTATGTCCAGAAGTCATTTTATCAGGTTAATTGTAATTACAATATCGACCAATCACATTTGGCCTTTCATAATGCGATTCGGAAAGATAAAAATTCAAAACAAATCAGACGAGGCTATTTACAGGCCACCGTACCTGGATGTGTATGGGTGGCGATAGACGACTGATCAACTGCATTTTTACTCCGCACTTTATGACACATATGAAATAACTTCATTACTGTTCTGCTAATGACAATTATAATGATTTATTGATCAGCATTTGTAATTATTAAAATGGTTCAAACAATTTTGACTGGATCTCGAAGAGGCCATTGTTTCTAATGTATAGCATCAAAACCGTTCAGCCAGGGTTTTTTCACTATTGCTTTCTAGAACGGTTTGGATCAGAGTATCCTACTAGTACCACCGACATAGATTCTGATCGATGTAGACGGACACTAGGTCAAGTTCTTTGTTAATTGGAGAAGGACTTCATGCACAAAATTAAAACACTATTTTTTTTTTTTTCCAATCTGTCAATGCGGCGACATGGGCGTACTTCGCTGAATTACAGTTATGTATGATCAATTTAAGTGTTTTAAAAGTCCACTCTTTGTGTCTGAATGCATTGTTTCTTCATAGTTATAACATGAAACTAAACCATGGTACATGAAATTATACACTTCGCTATGTTCAAGTACATGAAACAGTACACCTTGCACTTTGAAATCACTATAACAGCTAAACTTTGGGAACATTTTCACACTAGCATCTTAACACTCTGGACGGGACATAGACCAGTAGTAAAGCGCTCGCTTGATGCGCGATCGGTTTAGGATCGATCCCCGTCGGTGGGCCCATTGGGCTATTTCTCGTTTCAGCCAGTGCACCACGACTGGCATATCAAAGGCCGTGGTATGTGCTATCCTTTCTGTGGGATGATGTATTTAAAAGATCCCTTGCTGCATTACGAAAAATGTAGGTTTGACATCCAGTAGCCAATGATTAATTAATCAATGTGCTCCAGTGGTGTCATTAAACAAACCAAACTTAACACTGTATTGTAAACGTAATATAAAACATTACATATAAAGAATATGGCCCAAATGATGCGAATTGTGTTCTTCGTGACTTTGTCGACAGGGTGCTGGACGTAGCTGAGTGGAAAACCGCCCGCCTAACGCCTATGATCGATCACCGTCGGTGGACTCTTTGGGCTACTTCTTAATTCAGTCAAAGTACCATGACTGGTACATATGTGTTATCCTATCTGTGGGATGGTGCATATAAAAGATCCCTTGCTATTAATGAAAAAATCCTGTCCTGGGCGGAGGACCCGGCTGAGGCCGCCACCTGCTCCCAGGAAAGGCGTGCGCTACAACAGCTTGTTCTGAATGTGCACGTAAAACCCTATAACATGACAAGATAAGGGGGAATGTAACAGGTTTCATCTCTAAGACTATATATCAAAAGTACCAAATGTTTGACATCCAGTAGCCGATGATTAATAAATCAATGTTTTTTTGTTTTGTTTTTTTGTCGACAGTTCTCTCGTAAGATTAAAATATTCGAGAAACTTGATCAGCGTAAATGTACGTTAACCAACTGTGAAGAGTTTGATTATTATATGATCATAGGAACCGGACTTAAATCCTCACCAGACAAGTAATCGACCACATGAAACTGTACGACTACACATGAACCCGTACAACTCCACATGAAACCGCACAATTCCACGTGAAACTAACTCCACGGGAAACAGTACAACTCCACATGAAACTGTACGACTACACATGAACCCGTACAACTCCACATGAAACCGCACAATTCCACGTGAAACTAACTCCACAGGAAACAGTACAACTCCACATGAAACCGTACACCTCCACAGGAAATCCTACAACTCCACAGGAAACTCTAAAACTCCACAGGCAACACTACAATTCCACATGAAACCGTACAATTCTACAGGAAACAGTACAACTCCACAGGAAACTAACTCCACAGGAAACAGTACAACTCCAAATGAAACCGCACAATTCCACGTGAAACTAACTCCACAGGAAACAGTACAACTCCACATGAAACCGTACACCTCCACAGGAAATCCTACAACTCCACAGGAAACTCTAAAACTCCACAGGCAACACTACAATTCCACATGAAACCGTACAATTCTACAGGAAACAGTACAACTCCACAGGAAACAGTACAACTCCACATGAAACCGCACAATTCCACGTGAAACTAACTCCACGGGAAACAGTACAACTCCACATGAAACCGTACACCTCCACAGGAAATCCTACAACTCCACAGGAAACTCTAAAACTCCACAGGCAACACTACAATTCCACATGAAACCGTACAATTCTACAGGAAACAGTACAACTCCACATGAAACTGTACAACTCCATATGAAACCGCACAACTCCACGTGAAACTAACTCCACAGGAAACAGTACAACTCCACATGAAACCGTACAATTCTACAGGAAACCGTACACATTCACAGGAAAGCGTTCATACCCACAGGAAATCCTACACCTCCACAGGAAATCCTACAACTCCATAGGAAACTCTAAAACTCCACAGGCAACACTACAACTCCACAGGAAACCGTGCACCTCCACAGGAAACCGTACACAACTCCACGTAAAACCGTACACAACTCCATATAAAACCGTACACAGCTCCACGTAAAACCGTACAACTCCACAGGAAATTGTAGCTTACATACTGAGGGTAGGGGGTATCATGGGGGCGAAAGACAGCCCCCTCCATCGAATATGATTATTTTAACTGTTCATTAGATTTAATAAACAGCACAAAAAATCTACATATTTTGAGGCCTCTCGTAGCAATAGGTTTCACAAATGACATTTATAATATATTTATTTCCTTGATCAACATGTATTCGATGTGTTGACACACGTTGGGTAACCATGAGCATTCATTTCAGTGTGTGTGTGTGGGGGGGGGGGGGGGGGGCGAGACGTAGCTCAGTGCTACAACGCTCGGCTGATGAGCGATCGATCTAGAATCGATTCCCGTCGGTGGGCCCATTGGGCTATTTGTCGTTCCAGTCAGTGATCCACCACTGTGTTAACAAAGGCCGTGGTATGTACTATCCTGTCTGTGGGATAGTGCATATAAAAGATCCCTTGCTGCTAATCGAAAAGAGTAGCCCATGGAGTGGCGACGGCGGGTTTCCTCTCTCAATATCTGTGTGGTCCTCAACCATAAGTCGGACGCCATACAACCGTAAATGAAATTTGTTGAGTGCGTCGTTGAATAAAACATTTCTTCCTTCATTTCAGTGGAACGAAAACATCATTCAAACTGTCCTCTGGTTATTTTTTTTTATATATAAAATTAGACGAATACGTTCAGAATGTACTGTTACCTTACTCTAAGCTCTAAGTATTTTGTGTGTAGAAATCTTTCTAAGGACGTGATATTTGACATCTTAAATGAGAGAACGTGATTTTGAACAAACAAACAAAAAAGAAATACGTGTGTCTCGCCATAAAAACGTGAGAATTGACAGGTGTGCGACAGGCTATATAGAGGAGGTGTTGAACAGTGTTGCGTAATTTTAGAGGGGGTATGCGGAGTTATTTTCGTGTTTGTATCCAAGTAAGATTCAAGTACGCTGTTCTGAGCAGTTGCTGTCCGTTCAGGACAGTGCGTTAGTGGTTAGTTGAAATAAAATAAAATGAAATGAAAGTGATTAGAGAGATCGCTGTAGTGGTTACACACCTACCCACTGAGTCGTTAAAACTCGCTCTGCATAGGTGTCGGAAGATACAGGTGACTTGAGGAAGGGAGACATTATTAAATGTGAAGTCATTTAGCGGATGACCCTAAAAAAACCTGATAATCTTACTGAATAGGGAATTATTTTTTTTAAATGGGAACTGTAACTTTTATATTTCAGACCCACTAGTGTATGAATATTTGCCACAATTCGAAATTTCAAGTAAAAAAACAAAATGCGATGCCAGACAGGAGGGCAATAAATGCAATAGGTGTCGCATTGTTTTTACATGTGCATTTTGAATTTGTCGCTTTCCTTCTCGTTCCAACCTGTGCACCACAACTGGTCAAAGGCCGTGGTATGTGCTTTCTTGTCTGTGGGAACGTGCATGTAAAAGATCCCTTGCTGCATTAGAAAAAATGTAGTGGGTTTCCTCTGCTGACTATGTAGAATGAAAGGAAATGTTTTATTTAACAACGCACTCCACACATTTTATTTACGGTTATATGGCGTCGGACATATCGTTAAAAGTAAAGTTTGTTTTATTTAACGACGCCACTAGAGCACATTGATTTTTTATCTTATCGGCTATTGGACGTCAAACATATGGTCATTCTGACAATGTTTTTAGAGGAAACCCGCTGTCGCCACATAGGCTACTCTTTTACGACAGGCAGCAAGGGATCTTTTATTTGCGCTTCCCACAGGCAGGAGAGCACAAACCATGGCCTCTGTTGAACCAGTTATGGATCACTGGTCGGTGCATGTGGTTTACACCTACGCATTGAGCCTTGCGGAGCACTCATTCAGGGTTTGGAGTAGGTATCTGGATTAAAAATTCCATGCCTCGACTGGGATCCGTACCCAGTACCTACCAGCTTGTAGACCGATGGCCTAACCACGACGCCACCGAGGCCGGTAACATATGGTTAAGGACTACATAGATATTGAGAAAGGAAACCCTCTGTCGCCACTTCATGGGCTACTCTTTTCGATTAGCAGCAAGGGATCGTTTATATACACCATCCCACAGACAGGATAGTACATACCACGGCCTTCGTTACACCAGTTGTGGAGCACTGGTTGGAACGAGAAATAGTCCAATGGGTCCACCGACGGGGATCGATCCTAGACCGACCGCGCATTAAGCGAACGCTTTACCACTGGGCTACGTCCCGCCCCCAGCTGACTATGTGTGAGAATTACGGAATGTTTGACATCCAATAGCCGATGATTAGTTAATTAATGTGCTCTAGTGGTGTCGTTAAACAAAACAAACTAATTTCTTCTCTCTTTTTTTTTTTTTTTTTTTTTGGCTTTCCTACAATATTTCATCTACAATTTTCACTGACGGTGGTAAATATCACTATAGTAATGGGTGTAATCCGGTAACAATGACAGCCATTTTCGACACCGATATATATATATATATATATATATATATATATATATATATATATATATATACACATGTATACGTGTGTGTGTGTGTGTGTGTGTGTGTGTGTGTGTGTGTGTAGTATGTATGTTACCACCCGTTTCCGACGCCTATGCTCTGGGTGCAAGCCGATACCGTGCGGCGAACCCAGTACCTACCAGCCGTAAGTGTTGAACGGTCCCTTATCTACAACTGATGAGATTCGCCCTTCAAACTAGGACACTTCCTGCGTGAATACAACATGGCGGACATGTAGAACGACTGATTGTGTCTAATAAAGTAATTCAGATATTCCTTTAATATATTATCTAAGTTTGACATTGTTCGTTTTAATAACCTCGAAACTAAGACGTAATAACCACTGCTTTTGTCTGATGTGAAAAATACTCACAGTAGTAAGTAACTTCCTCGATCAAAGCTTTCCGAGAAATGAGTAATGCTCTACTTTCGGTTTGGTGACAAATAACTATACTGAACAACACGACAAATGGTACACACGTTTGCTTCTAAATGCAGTATGGCAAAAATATGACTAATTTTCAAAATGTAATTAAAAGTAAAATGTTGATGCCGCGTTTAGGAAAATTATAAGTAACATAAAATATTTTGTAGAGCTAGCCTTGAAAAATAATTAAACCCTAGTTAATGTTATTTCAGTTTCAGATTGTTTTCTATCCCCGTAACAACCATTTAATGTTAACATCATAAATTATTAATTATTATAATTTGTTGGGGTTTTGGGGTTTGTTGGGTTTTTTTTTTTTTTTTTTTGGGGGGGGGGGGGGGGGGTTGTGTTTTGTTTGTTGTTGTTGTTTTGGGGGGTTTTTTGTGTGGAGGGTTTTTTGGGTTGGGGTTTGTGTTTTTTGTTTTTTGGGGGTTGGTGGGGTTTTTATATGATATATATATATATATATATATAATATATATATATATATATTATGTTATATATATATGATATATATATATATAGGGCCGTAGCTAGGGGGGGGGGGGGGGGCCAGGGGCAGTCGGAAAGCATTATAGAAATTTAAAGAAAAGGAGTTTTAGACTATTAACTACTCAGTTGCCCCCCTAAACAAAAAATCCTAGCTACGGCCCTGATATATATATAGATAGATAGATAGATAGATAGATAGATAGATAGATAGATAGATAGATAGATAGATAGATAAGGCTGGTCCAGAGTAGGGTCACAGGTGTCCCGTGACCTATAGATGTCTTCTTCTTTTTTTATTCATCATCCGCAATAAACAACTGTACACTAAATTGTCCTAAAACGAATGAATGAATGAATGAATGAATGAATGAATGAATGAATGAATGAATGAATGAATAAATAAATAAATGAATAAATGATTGAATGATTGAATGAATGAATGAGTGAATGAATGTTAAAATTGTCCATTTGCCTTTTTAGAATTTTGTGCCGTCCCACCACACCCCACCCTTTACAAAATCCCGGATCCGCCTCTGTACAAAGGTTAGTTTTGTGTGTCTTTCACACATTATATTATTCAATTTATAAAAACAACACCAAAAAACAAAACAAAACAAAAATAAAACAAACCAAAAACTATAACATTTTTGTTGAGCCGTTTTCGGTGTTGCGCACTATACTGTGTGTATCTAGGTGTGACGTCACAACATTGATCAGGTCATGCTCGGCTGTTGCCATTATAACTCGTGACACCTGGCAACATAACATGACAATAACAGTAGGCCTACTCGGTGTCAGAACGGTGAAGAAAATTCACTGCACAGTACTTAGCCTTAATTTCGAACGCTTCTGAGTTCAGGGAAGGGGAGATACGCAACCCCCATCCCCTACATACACACACACACACAACCTTCGTATCACGCCTGAAAAACGACACTGTTCACTGAACCCCTCTCTAGTTACGGCCATGATTGCCCTCACGTTTTCATTGTGAACTATTTTAAAGGGACAATCATGTAACATTGTTTGACACGTTTTGATAACAAATATTTACATGTAGGCCTACAGTTGCAAGTCTGAGGCGGAGGTTGCTAAGGGGGGTCCTCGCCCCTCTCTCCGAATTTTTCAGTACCCCCGCGATAAAAGTAGCACATTTTAAACAAGTTATTTGATCTGTAAATGATCTGAATAAGAAGACGAGGGAGACGATGAAGTCACTTGCCAATTCTCTTGAATATTTGAGAGAGAGAGAGACGATATGAGAGCATAAGGACTCCACCGGCTCCAGAGGGTTGCAGAGAGGCAGAGAGAAAGACATTTGAGGGAGTAAGCGGAGCCGATACGAACTATGCTATCGAGGAGACACCGAGAGAAGACGATGATCACGGAGTATGAGGACGAGAGAGAGGGAGAGAGGGGCGGGGTGAGAGGGGGGCGGGAACGGGCGGGACGGGACGAGTGAGAAGATTGACAGGAAGGATCGAGAGGAGAGCGGAGATTGAGAAGAGCAGAGTAGAAGAACAGAGGAGGAGAGATAGACTAGAGCTATGACCTAGATGTCGGAGACGTAAATAGAGAGAGAGATGGAGAGAGAGTCCGGAGACCGAGAGCGAGGATGATGAGAGAGCGAGAGAGAGGACGGAGAGACAAGCTGAGAGATGTAGAGAGAGAGAGAGACAGAGCAGAGAGAAGAGAGGGGAGGGACGGAGAGAGATAGGACAGAGCGGAGATAAAGAGGAGAGAGAGAGAGAGAGAGAGAGAGAGAGAGAGAGAGAGAGACAGGGGAGAGAGAGACAGACAGAAGGACAGACAGACAGAGAGAGGGAGGGACGGAGAGAGATAGAGACAGAGTCGGAGATAAATAGACAGAGAGAGAGGGGGGGGGGGGCAGAGACAGACAGACAGACAATACTCAGGGGCGGCGCAGACAGTACTTTTATTACTATTAATATTATTATTATTGTTTTATCTGTGAAAATGTCCTTCAACGGTGAATTTGAAAGGAGAGACCGGCAACCTCGAGCCGTACATGAGCGGATTCAGGAGATATATTGGGGGGGGGGGGGGGGGGGGGGGCGACATTGGCTCGTTAAAAGGGCATCTTAAAAGTTTTAATATTTGCAGTTAATATGAATGCGTTTGTGTATACATGTATATTACAGTGTATGAACAGAAATGTACACTAAGGACTAGCTGCGGTTTTCTGTAGCGCTAGCTGCATTAATAAAGATTATTATATGAGCTTTGAGGTCCATCGGCGCATTTTTTTTTAAAGTGGGGTTAAGCATGGCACGAGATGTTTACGGGAGTCCGGTGGCATGCTCCCCTGGGGAAATTTTAAAAACTGGATGGCTTTAAACGCCTTTTCGTGGCATCTAAATCGCAAAATTAGCCATTTTTAAACAAAAAATTTAAAACTAGTTTGAGCATTATTTTGCATAGTATTATAACCCAAGAATGTGGGGGTTTCCCCCCATGGCATCTTGATAGCAAACTTACCCATTTTCAGACAGTGATCACTTCCTCTTTTGTAGTTTTATAACCAAAATATTATTATTTAGAAGAGTTCAAACTCGTTACTCTTAAATCTCAATCACTAAATGGTGAATTTATTGACCGGGAGCGGGAGAACGGGTAAGGGGGCCCAGGAAAAAACCATAGAATCAACTTTGCTTCGTACATAAATATGACTATCATATATTTCATGGTAATTTGATTTTGATAACTTTTTTAAAGGGCTCTATTCCAGGGACGGATCTGTCTAGGTAGGGCAGATATAGAGTTCAAAAATCCCCGATACAAATGAGCACTTGTAAGCACGTGTAAATTAAAACGTTAAAAGGCACTATTCTAGGAACGGCTCGGTCTAGTTAGAGCAGTTATACATAAAAACGATATAAAGGAGCACTTGAAAATTATAACTTTAAAGGGCATTATTCTAGGGACGGCTCTGTCTAGGTAAAGAAGTTATAAAAAAAAATACAAAGGGGCATTTTTGGGGCACTTGAAAATTTGGCGGGGGAAGTCCAGCCATAAGCGTCCAGGATGCCCCCCCCCCCCCCCCCCCCCCGATACGCCTATGGTCGTACCACTATTTGTTACACTGTGCCGCCCCTTATTATTCCTAGTGATAAAGCAGCAAGGGATTTTTATAGGCACTTTTCCCATAGGCAGGATAGTACATATTACATACCACAGCTTTTGATGTACGAATCGTCGGGCACTGATTGAGACAGGGAGGTAGACACGTCCACAGAGGGCGATTGACCCTGCGATCTACCGCACCTCATCCAGGCGAGCGCTCTACCACTGAGCTACTTTCCGCTCTCGAGCTCTCCGATAAAACGTTTGCTTTGTTTAACGATACCACTAGAGCACATGGATATATTCATTATCGTCTATTGCATTTAAAACATTCGGTCATTCTCATATAGCTAGTCATCCATTCATGCGTGATCCGTGATCCGTGTCCGTGAGAAATCCCTACACAGGGAAGACGTTGCGAAGCATCCATTGATCCGCTCCGTGTCTGTGTCCGTGTCCGTGAGAAACCCCTATACAGGGAAGACGTTGCGAAGCATCCATTGATCCGCTCCGTGTCTGTGTCCGTGAGAAACCCCTATACGGGGAAGACGTTGCGAAGCATCCATTGATCCGCTCCGTGTCTGTGTCCGTGTCCGTGAGAAACCCCTATACAGGGAAGACGTTGCGAAGCATCCATTAATCCGCTCCGTGTCTGTGTCCGCGTCCGCGAGGAAGCGCTCTGCGAGCGATTTTTCACTGACACAGATGCGTTATTTTGAATCTTAGCATGACATTAATGAGAGTGGGACATTCGGGGGGGGGGGGGGGGGTTCCATATAAACACGTATTTATGGATGTTCAATTCACGCATATACGGACAATGGATGCGGACGCGGACACTGATCACGGATCACGTACGAATGGATGGCTAGCTTTAGAGGAAACTCACTACGCTGTCTATACTTTCCTATTGACAGGACAGTACATACCACTACCTTTGATAAACCAGTCATGTCGAGCTATTTGAATGGATCAGACATCTGAACGGGCAGACAACTATTCTGATCTACATCTGATCTGTGTATTCGTCTCTATAACACCCTGTGCCCTCCCTTTTCAAAGGGCGGAACGTAGCCCACTGGTAAACGCTCGCCCGATGCGCGGTCGGTTTAGGATCGATACCCATCGGTAGGCCCATTGCATTATTTCTTGTTCTAGCCAGTGCACCACGACTGGCATATCAACGGTCGTGGAATATGCTGTCCTGTCTGTGGGATGGAGCATATAAAAGATCTTTGGTTACTAATGAAAAAAATGTATTGCGTTTTTTCCCCAAGACTATATATGTCAAAATTACCTAATGTTTGATATTCAATAGTCGATGGCGAATAAATTAATGTGTTCTAGTGGTGTCGTTAAACAAACCAATCTGATTAAAATTACCTCCACTGGTTATTTACACAATGCTGTTAGATCTGGTAGACCAGTAGAGCTAATTTTAATCAGATTGTAAACCAACAAAACATTGATTAATTAATCATCGGGTATTGGATGTCAAAGTTTGGGTATATTTTGACATGCAAGAGCTATTTGACTACTTTTTTATTAGCAGCAAGACATCTTTTATATACACTTTCCCACAGACAGCACATCGTATTGCGCCTTTTGATATGCCTGGACTGAGTTCAGCCAGACCGAGCAAAAAAACGTTCGCTAGACTGGTTTATGCGCTGCACGGTAACACAAATGGTCAAGTCGGGAACCAATCATATAGTCTTGAACATTAGCAAAACAGCCCAGATTTCAGCCAGTCGTTTTTCGCTAACGTTTGCAAACTATATATGTTGACTGGTTCCCGAAGTAGTAAATCGGTTTACTGTGTAGCGTAAAAATCAGTCTAGCGAACGTTAGCGACAAGCGGTTGACTGAACTTATCCCGGATCACAGGTTAGGATGGGAAAAACCCAATCAGAGAATGTAATGGTTCCACCGAGGAGATTCGATCCTTCGACACAAGCATCTCAACGAAACCCTCTGTCGGCTGAGCTAGTCCGTCAGAGCCGTGAAACTAATCATATAGGTCTACGTATTAACAAGCACCTTCAAAGAAAAACAGAGCATATACTCGTATACAGGATTGTTACACAGTTAAAGGGACGTTCCTGAGTTTGCTGCATTGAAAGATGTTTCCGACTAATACAAAATTTCTACGATTAAACTTACATATTAAATAAATTTTCGTATTTAGAACATCAGTGTCTGTATATTCAATGTCTTTCTGGTCATCTAAATAATTGTAAAAAGCCCAAACTGGATTTTGTCTTCAAATAATTTCGTACATTCGAAAAAATATATTTTAGGAAATAAAATGAAATTTAACCCAGTACAAATATTAGAACGATCAGAAACACGTTTAATTTACAGCCATTTATATTTTATGCAGAAAAATATATTTGATATGTAATTACAACCGTTAAAAAGTCTCTGTTAGTCGATAACATTTTTAAGATTGCAGCAAACTCAGGAATGTCCCTTTAAACTGTATTCAGGATTATATTTATAATGATGTAAATGTGTGATATTTATAAACTTTAAAACTCCTACAGTAATAATCTAGATGTTAAAAATAGCTGCTGGGTTAAGTCTGTCAGTCGTGTTGTGTTAAATTGATTCTTTATTCTCGAATTCTCGTGCCACACAGCTGTTGCTAAGAAGTCCATATCAGGGATCGATTTATTATGGCGGGGCCCTTGCTTAAATCGACTGTGATACTGTCCCGCACTTAATAACGTGGCATACTTTTAACGCACTGACGTGGACAACCCGAACACCTCACCCTGCATGGATTCTGTATCCCCTTCTTGCGCCTGACCGTTAAAGAACTTTTTGATACTTGCAACTTTCGTACAGCGGTAAGTTATTGTATAATAGTTTGGCTATTGCTTAAAACTTCAAATAAGGAGTACTACTAGTTATGTACTGCTATGTATTGATATAAAAAGCAGCAATATTCGGGATCCACCGGCGGTGGTGAGTCACTGCAGTTCTAAGATGATAGCAGAGCGGACTTAAAATACCCTGGGTCCAATTTCACTAAACATCATAAGCCTAGTTTTGCACGTAAACGTAAATTTACAACAAAACCACAATTCTTGTTACTATTATAGTTCAACAAATATAGTTAGAAGAACATATATTTCATTTTATTTTGTCTTTAAAATACTCCAGCTTCTGTAATGATGTAATTTTCTACGTGAAATTAATGCCAAACACGTGTAAACGCACGACCGGCATACTACTAGTGGCAGACGTAAACTTGAGATGTTTAGTGAAATGAGCCCCAGGGATGTAATTTTTCGGCTTTTTATCTGAGTTCAGTTTGTTTTGTTTTGTTTTGTATTGTTTGTTGGATTTTTGCGTGCGTGCCTGCGTGCGTGTGTGTGTCTGTGTGTGAAGTATATTGGATTTGATATGAAATGATGAAAAATAACCCTGAATTAGGTGCAGTATATATGGGTATATATGGTTTTGTTGAGGTGGGGGTTTTTTAGGGTTTTTTTTTATCATTTCAGCTTTTATTTTCAAATGCGTATCACATGCCTAAATGTCGTTCATTGCACCTACGCCTGTTGTACCGGCACATGTAGCCGGTTTAAGGATCCGCGCGGCCTGTAGCACAAATAACAGCGGGACCCCCTTCCTAGGATATATATGTTGCAACTCCCTCGAGGAGAGGGGCAAAAATAATCTGGAGAAAATTAACTGACACATCACCGCGGGGCCCCCTCAAGCGCGGGGCCCGTTGCACGTGCTACATGTGCTACTAGGATAAACCGGCTCTGTTCAGTATCGTGTCGACAGTTCAATATTAGCATACAATGGAATAAATAAACAAATGAAAATAAATACATTTATTACCCCAGAGGTCACTCATAACAGTGAAAATATTTTCAATATTTTCTCAGTGGGAAATATTCTGCATTGGTCTAACGAACAATACTATACAATAGTTGAGGTAAAGATGGTGACAAGTGAACATTATTTCACTGGGGACATACATTTGATAATAACTGGTAACTTGTTTTTTATCCTCTATCTTCAAACACAACGAAATGGGTATTTGTTCAACGACTCCTCGACATATTTTAATCTTACCTGGTTGTATATTAGGGACCAACCCATATAGGAGGGGGGCAACCTACACTATGTATATATGATTATATGTATGTATGTAGGCCTATGCGTGCATGTATGTATGTGTATGTATGTATGATTTCATAGAATTTAATAGTTTGCTTTTTTTTGAATTGATTGGGGGTGTCATGGCCCCGTTCCCCGCCACCCCCAATATGCCACGGCTTACCTGGATATTAATATCTTTATTATTATATCGTTGGAGTCGAAACCCGGTGCCGTCACACAGGCTACCATGCAACATTAAAACAAGAAACAAGTAAGAAATCTATTATATCTCTATCTCATAGATAAGATAGTACATACCACGGGTCTGGTGCATTAGTTTACCGAGTGGGTGAATACATGATTTTTGAGGCGCGCGGGTGGGGGGGGGGGGGGGGGGGGGGGGGGGGGGGCATGCAGGTACGGTCGGGGTTTTTTTCTTGGATTGGTTTTTTTGGTTGTTTTGTTAGGGTTGGGGTTTTCTTCTAGTTCTTGCTTTTATTTTTTATTTTTTTAGTGGAGGGAAAAAAAGAAAGAAAGAAATGTTTTATTTAACGACGCACTCCACACATTTTATTTACGTCAGACATATGGTTAAGGACCACACAGGTATTGAGAAATGAAACCCGCTGTCGCCACTTCACGGGCTACTCTTTTCAGTTAGAAGCAAGGGATCTTTTATATGTACCATCCTACAGACAGGGTAGTACATACCACGGCCTTTGATATACCATAGTGCTGCACTGGCTGGAACGAGAAATAGCCCAATGGGCTCACAGACGGGGATCGATCCCACTTATTGAAGGGAGACGTACTATTTATGTCGACTGAGTAGGGCTTTTTCTGGGGTAGATTATTGTAAGTGCCTTGTCCTGCCTAGGAAAATCTTGCATTTGTCCATGCCCAGTAGAGATACCACTGACACCTTTAATACTATAATGGGCTTGTTATCTCCGAGTGTTCCTGGGTACCCGATACGTATTACGGGACGGGATGTAGCTCAGTGGTAGAGCGCTCGCTTGAGGTGCGACGGCTCCCAGGATCGATCACCCTCTATGGCCTTGATAATCAATCAATGCTTCACACATGTACTGTCCTGTGTGAGAAAAACTGTATATAAAAGATCCTTTACTGTTTTATCGTTAGAAGTGGCCTGTTTCGCGCAGCGGATTTCTTCTCAAAATAGCAGTGTGTTGGACATTAAACAACCGTGGTTTTAAAATGCGCTTGTGTGTTGTTAAACAAATATTCCTTTCGTTTAGATATTACCCCTTCATCCTCACCCCCCCCCCCCCTCCCCCACCTCCTTACCTTACCCGTATCTGCGTGCCTGTCTTCAGAAAGAACAAAACGTTGTTTCGTTCTACTATTATACATCGTTAAGAGTTGTGTTATTCAATTATTCAAACTTGTGTAGTTATTCCTGGGCCCAGTGCTATACATATACACATTTTAGTCTCTACAATCTTCGCACATTTTACCGGCCTCGGTGGCGTAGTGGTTAGGCCATCGGTCAACAGGCTGGTAGGTACTGGGTTCGGATCCCAGTCGAGGCATGTGATTTTTAATCCAGATACCGACTCCAAACCCTCAGTGAGTGCTCCGCAAGGCTCAATGGGTAGGTGTAAACCACTTGTACCAACCAGTGATCCATAACTGGTTCAACAAAGGCCATGGTTTGTGCTATCCTGCCTGTGAGAAGTGCAAATAAAAGATCCCTTGCTGCCTGTCGTAAAAAAGAGTAGCCTATGTGGCGACAGCGGGTTTCCTCTAAAAAAAATATGTGTGGTCCGTAACCATATGTCTGACGACATATAACCGTAAATAAAATGTGTTGAGTGTGTCGTTAAATAAAACACTTCTTTCTTTCTTCACACATTTTAAAATTATTTGGTAGACTGTGAGTAAGATTGTATATTGGTAGACTGTTTCGTAGATTGTAAGTAAGATTATTTATTTGGTAGACTGTGAGTATGATTGTTTCTTTGGCATTGTGAGTATGATTCTTTATTTGGTAGACTGTATTATTGTTTATTTGGTAGAGGGTGTATACTACCAAATCAAATCCCACAGACGACAATAGTAACATGTGGCTAAAACGCCTACCTGTAGCGTATCAATCAACATAAACGCCACGGATATAAATATTACCACCCTTCACACTTAAAGTGAATCAGAAAAAATTGGGGGTCAAGCTGCTTGTTTCTGAGATAACGGGTAGCGTCTGTGACTACTCTAGTTCCGCACAAAATTCGAGTACTTTTTTTACAGGTACCCCATACATGTTTCAAGCACAAGGCTAATTGACACATTGGTACTAGACGAAATAAAATTGCATATTTTTTTCACCCAGATGAAACGATTATTTTTTACAACCAACACACTCACATTTATAACTAATCACAGGACTTGTGGTGTTCACTTCTCTATCAAAAGTTGGGTGCACCTCGAACTTTGACCCAGCCGGAAGTTATTTGGTTTAGTACTACCTAGAGTGTGAGTATAATTGTTTATTTCGCATTCTGAGTAAGATTGTTTATTTGGTAGACTGTGAGCATGATTGTTTATTTGCCATTGTGAGTATTATTTTTTATTTGGTAGAGTATGAGTATGATTGTTTATTTGGCATTGTGAGTAAGATTGTATATTTGGTAGACTGCGAGTATGATTGTTTATTTGGCAATGTGAGTAAGATTGTTATTTGGTAGACTGTGAGTATGATTGTTTATTTGGCACTGTATCTTTGTTTATTTGGTAGACTGCGAGTATGATTGTTTATTGGTACATTGTGAGTATGGTTGTTTATTTGATAGACTGAGTAAAGTTGTTTATTTGGCTGATTGAATATTTCTTTATTTGGTACACTGTGAGTAAGATTGTTTATTTGGTAGACTTGAGTAAGATTGTTTATTTAGTAGAGTGTGAGTAAGATTGTTTATTTGGTAGACTGTGAGTAAGGTTGTTTATTTGGTACACTGTGAGTAAGATTGTTTATTTGGTAGACTGTGAGTATGGCTGTTTATTTAGTAGAGTGTGAGTATGTTTATTTGGTAGACTGTGAGTAATATTATTTATTTCGCAAACTGTATCATTGTTTATTTGGTTGACTGAGTACATTTGTTTATTTTGGAAGACTGAGTATGATTAGGGTATGATTGGTAGACAGTGAGTATATATGTTTGTTTATTTGGTAGACTGATTAAGATTGTTTATTTAGTAGACTGTCAGTATGTTTTATTTGGTAGACTGTGAGTATGAAGGAGATAGCTGTGCTCATCTTCAGTCTACAGCTGTTGATGCCAAGTCACTCGAAAATTGGATTCATCAAGGATCAGAAGGAAAACCTCGTTTTCCCGCCAAAAGTCACCAAGATCAAAGGACTTCCGGATGGACATCTCGGCCCTCTAGGTGAGCGGGAGTACTCCGTTAATCTTTCATTAGAGATCTTCAAACTATTTCGAACTGCTCAAAACAGCACTTTAAAAACTTCACTCTGTTCCTGATACTATAGTCCTGATACTCTAATCCTGCTTATTATAATAAATTGTATGATGTTTGTGACCGGCCTCCGTGGCGCAGTGGTTAAGCCATCGGACTATAGGCCGGTAGGTACAGGGTTCGCAGTTCGGCACCGGCTCCAACCCAGAGCGAGTTCTTAAGGGCTCAATGGGTAGGTGTAAGGCCACTACACCCTCTTCTCTCTCACTAACCACTAACTAACTAACAACTAACCCACTGTCCTGGACAGACAGCCCAGATAGCTGAGGTGTGTGCCCAGGACAGGGTGTTTGAACCTTAATTGGATATAAGGACGAAAATAAGTTGAAATGAAATGAAAATGTATGATGTTTGCGATATTTAGATTTAATTTTACAACAAACCACAGCAGGCCCACCTAGGTTAACATTATAAATATGGTGTATATCGCCCCTATCCACCACGCACCCACCGAATGTTATCAATTCTGAAATAGCCTTAAGACACACTTTAAAGTGTCAGTCGGATTACTTTAGATTTAGTCTAGACACATCAAATAGCAAAGGCTGTGGGACATGTTGTCCTGTCTGTGGGAAAATGCATACGAAGGTCCATTACTGTTAATGGAAAAATGTAGTCAGTTTCCTATTACGTGTCAGAATGACCAAATGTTAGATAGCCAATAGCTGATGATTTATTAGCCAATGTGTTCCAATGGTGTCGTAACAAAAGAAACGTACAAACCTATGTCTTTTTCTTTTCTATTACCGGCCTCGGTGGTGACATGGTTACGCCATCGAACATAAGGCTGGTAGGTACTGGGCTCGCAATCCGGTACCGGCTCCCAGTGGGTCATGAGTAGGTGTAAGACCACTACACTCTCTTCTCTCTCACTAACAATTAGCTCAATGTCTTGGACATATAGCCCAGATAGCTGAGGTGTGTGCCCAGGACAGTGTGCTTAAACCTTAATTGGATATAAGCACGAAAATAAGTTGAAATAAATTAATGAATCTTTTGTATTGCAGGTGCCCAGTGTCCGCCGACGGGTCCGGTGGAGGAACTGGAGGGGTTTCCCAACATCCGAGTGTTCTATAACGGGTATGCTAAGACCGGCCAGCCAGTTGTGTTCAGACAGGCCCTGGAAGGGGCATCAGTGTTGACGCGCTGGAGCGAGGACGAATACTTAAATAACAAGTATGCAAGTTATAACCTACACAAACTATTAATTAGTCGTATATCTAGGTGTGCATATGTTGCTTGTATATCGAGGATAGGGCATTGGCGTAGCCAGGATTTTATATTGAGTTGCACCCACATTTGGATAGTCTGTTATAATTCGTAATGTAAATCTTTATAATGAAAACATATTAACAGTAAAATAAACTAAAAATTGAAGTGTCCTTTGAGGGAGTTAATCCATGTGTTCTTTTACCCTTGGTAAAATGTTTTATGGGTCTGCCATTGGCCTCGGTGGCGCAGTGGTTAAGCCATCGGATTACAGGCTGGTAGGTACAGGGTTCGCAGCCCGATACCGGCTACAACCTAGAGCCACTACATCTTCTTCTCTCTCACTAAACCACTAACCAACTAACAACTAACCCACTGTCCTGTACAGACAGCCGAGATAGCTGAGGTGTGTGCCCAGGACAGCGTGCTTGAACCTTAATTGGATATAAGCACGAAAATAAGTTGAAATGAAATGAAACCCGGTATGAAGATTTTAGCTAAGTGGTCGTTAATTAACTCCTCGTTAAAGTGACAGACCCTAGTTTTTAAACACTACAGTGTATTTTTCACTATTAAAGTGACAGACCCTAGTTTTTAAACACTACAGTGTATTTTTCACTATTAAAGTGACAGACCCTAGTTTTTAAACACTACAGTGTATTTTTCACTATTAAAATCGTTTTTCATTGAAAGTATTTCTGGTACGACCAAATGCAGTTCTCTTTTCTTTTTTTTTAATCCACGTACCTCTGAGAAGTAACGGTTATGGTGACAAGTTCTAATCAATTTTTTACGGGTATTTTCGTGTTTCAGCGTCACAGACTATTGTTTCTCTCTATCTATGTAATTGATGTATTGATGAGTTAAAATGTTTTTGTACGGTGACAGTTTTGGAAAAATGAATGTGTCGGTGACGATGAGAAGACAACTGTTCCGCCAAGAGAAGGTAATCCGGAACGTGCAGGTGATGCAGCTGAAGAAGTTCCTGTACGAATACATGTACGAGGACTGGTACCTGTCGAGCACTATACCAGCACAAATCATGGCAGAGTTACCGGTACGTCTTAAAACGTTCAGTGTAGTTACATGACTGGTACCTGTTGAGCACTACCGGTACGTCTTAAAGAAAGGGTAAACTCAAATATTGAGAGTCATGTGTTGGAAAGATGCATATTCGATCCACCAACACATACCGACAGTTTAACAAATGAAAAATGTGTAATTTTAGTTAATAAAAAAAAACGTGATTATTCCTGCTAACTGGAGGCAGCCATTTTCTTTTGTTTTCGTTGCGTACGGTATTCTAGCTTGGCGGCGAAGTGACGTCAGCTCCTACCAACTCCTGTATGCACAGTGTAAACAAACGCAGTCATTTACGACAAGGCGCTTCGTTTTCATCAACCTGACTTGTATAATAACATAAATGATTTGATAATATAATAAACTATTTAACTAAATATTTTTCAATTTGCGTTAATAGAACGAAATGGGGTTACAGTATTTTTTTCTCTTAAAAAAAAAATCCAAACAAAACCTGCATACTATTAGGCCTATTGGTAGGGTACGTTGGAGCAAAAACGACCACTCACGATACCCAATTGATTATGTTCTTTTCTTTGGGACTGCCTAATTGGTCAGTTCTTTGATTTTAGATGGGAAAGTCTACTTAATCAAGAGTTTTACAGAATGATTTACAGTAATAAAGCATTACGGCTGATAATGTCCGTTACTATTTTACTCTGTGATGTCACAAAAATACCGCCTGCACGTAATTTTGTGTCTAGACGACGGTAATTAATGACTTGTCGACATTCAAATATACACAATCCAACCAGGAATCACAGGTGGAGGCCACTGCAAGTACTGTATAGCCCAGTTAACTAAGAAAGTACTCCGTTTCTCATTTCAGTACGTAGGTTCTTGCACGTAACCACCGGCTCGGCTCATCAGAGGGTGTATTCACTGGGAATGTAAAAAATGGCTGCGCCCGTTAAATATAATAGCCGTCACATTTAACCGTTTTATTAATTAAATATAATAATATACTTGTTGATATTAAGCAATAATGTGCATTATATGTCGTTGAATGTGCTTAGTAGTCCAAAAGCATTGCGTGACATTCCTTTAAAATGCTCAGTGTAGTTTTAATCAGTCAACCCTTTTACACGTGCTTACTTCTACTGAAGGTTCAAGCACGTCTGTCTTAGACACATTTTCTGAATGTCCCGGCAGATGTGTTCATTAGTGAAGTTGCTTCACCACACTAGTGAAATACCACGCCATAGACCACATTTGTGTATGCTATATGTTTCTATAGAGCATTAGTAGCTATTGCACATTTATTAATATCAGTACCGTAGGCGTGTGAATATGTTTATGCACCTTTATCTACCTGGGGACATCATATCCTGAAAAGGACAACACCTGTGGCATGTTCTGGAGGGCAGAAACTCGCAAGAAATTCGATTGCTGATATGTTGTTGACCAATCTATCGAGCGATAGTGAGATGTCACGAGCGATCACCCTCGTAAACATACTTGCTGTCCAACTCTGCTAAACCTGGCCGGAGTACACTCCATTTTACACTACAAGTTCTGCTATATTTCATAATCAATAATGAGAAGATAATATTAAAACGTTAGTGATATTATGTAATGCATGTTGAGTTGTTGGGAAAACAATTAAAAAGCTTACCGTATTCCATTGGGTGAGACTGTTGCATATTTTAGTTTAATTTTCGTGCTGTTTCCACAGTTGCCGCCCATCCTTAGTTGTGGAACTCTGAGCCAGTACCTGCAGGAGGCTGAACTGTGGATGAGCAGTGGGGGGACGTCCTCTAAACTGCACAGCCATCTCGATCATAACCTGCACTGTGTCCTCTTTGGTCGTCGAGATTTTGTCGTCATTGAAAACAAGTACAAACGCAATTTCGATTTCCAAGAGGCAGTGAGTGATACATTAATTTAAATAATTAAGTTATGGTTACAAACCATTATCACAACTGAGAGAGATAAAACTTGTTAAGATGCCACTTTGATTTTTTTTTTTTTTTTAATGTTCCATGTATGCTACAACCATACAAGGGGATTTTATCCATTCTTGAAATACTCTGTGTACCGTTCACAATATATTATAATAAAATAAAAAGGTATTTAATGTGGTCCGTAATCCCTGGTCGTCCTGTATTTACCGGCTATATCAAACGCTAGAAGTCATTTATCACTTTACTTTAACATTACAAGAATGAACCATTTATTGGACTATATGAATGATATGAACAATACATGACGTAACTTGAACATGACGTCTTGTTTCTCAGTTTCCGAACGCTGGCGAGGGGTCGTCGCCGATGGACATGGACGTCATCAACGCCTACAGGTACAACAAGCTGAGTGCCACGCCGTGGACGTGGTCCACGCTTCGTCAGGGCGACTGCATTCTCATACCGGCAGGTATTGTATTCTCATAGCGGCAGGTACTGTATCCTCATACCGGCAGGTACTGTATTCTCATACCGGCAGGTACTGTATCCTCATAGCAGCAGGTACTGTATCCTCATACCGGCAGGTACTGTATTCTCATACCGGCAGGTACTGTATCCTCATAGCGGCAGGTACTGTATTCTCATAGCGGCATGTACTGTATTCTCATACTGGCAGGTACTGTATCCTCATACCGGCAGGTACTATATCCTCATACCGGCAGGTACTGTATCCTCATACCGGCAAGTACTGTATTCTCATACCGGCAGGTACTGTATCCTCATAGCGGCAGGTACTGTATCCTCATAGCGGCAGATACTGTATCCTCATAGCAGCAGGTACTGTATTCTCATACCGACAGGTACTGTATCCTCATAGCGGCAGGTACTGTATGCTCATAACGGCAGGTACTGTATCCTCATAGCGGCAGGTACTGTATTCTCATACCGACAGGTACTGTATCCTCATAGTGGCAGGTACTGTACCCTCATACCGGCAGGTACTGTATTCTCACAGCGGCAGGTACTGTATCCTCATAGCGGCAGGTACTGTATTCTAATACCGGCAGGTACTGTATTCTCATACCGGCAGGTACTGTATTCTCATACCGGCAGGTACTATATCCTTATACCGGCAGGTACTGCATTCTCATAGCGGCAGGTACTGTATCCCCATACCGGTAGGTACTGTATCCTCATAGCTGCAGGTACTATATCCTCATACTGGCAGGCACTGTATTCTCATAGCGGCAGGTACTGTATTCTCATACTGGTAGGTACTGTATCCTCATACTGGCATGTACTGTATCCTCATAGCGGCAGGTACTGTATTCTCATACCGACAGGTACTGTATCCTCATAGTGGCAGGTACTGTACCCTCATACCGGCAGGTACTGTATTCTCACAGCGGCAGGTACTGTATCCTCATAGCGGCAGGTACTGTATTCTAATACCGGCAGGTACTGTATTCTCATACCGGCAGGTACTGTATTCTCATACCGGCAGGTACTGTATTCTCATACCGGCAGGTACTATATCCTCATACCGGCAGGTACTATATCCTTATACCGGCAGGTACTGCATTCTCATAGCGGCAGGTACTGTATCCTCATACTGGCAGGTACTGCATTCTCATAGCGGCAGGTACTGTATCCTCATACTGGCAGGTACTGTATTCTCATACTGGCAGGTACTGTATTCTCATACCGGCAGGTACTGTATTCTCATACCGGTAGGTACTATATCCTCATACTGGCAGGTACTGCATTCTCATACCGGCAGGTACTGTATCCTCATACTGGCAGGTACTGTATCCTCATACTGGCAGGTACTGTATTCTCATAGTGGCAGGTACTGTATCCTCATACTGGCAGGTACTGCATTCTCATAGCGGCAGGTACTGTATCCTCATACTGGCAGGTACTGCATTCTCATACCGGCAGGTACTGTATCCTCATACTGGCAGGTACTGTATCCTCATATTGGCAGTTACTGTATTCTCATACCGGCAGGTACTGTATTCTCATACCGGCAGGTACTGTATTCTCATACCGGTAGGTACTATATCCTCATACTGGCAGGTACTGCATTCTCATAGCGGCAGGTACTGTATCCTCATAGCGGCAGGTACTGTATCCTCATACTGGCAGGTACTGTGTTCTCATAGCGGCAGGTACTGTATCCTCATACTAGCAGGTACTGTATCCTCATACTGGCAGGTACTGTATTCTCATACCGGCAGGTACTGTATTCTCATAGCAGCAGGTACTGTATCCTCATACAGGCAGGTACTGTATTCTCATACCGGTAGGTACTGTATTCTCATAGCGGCAGGTACTGTATTCTCAAACCGGCAGGTACTATATCCTCATACCGGCAGGTACTATATCCTCATACCGGCAGGTACTGCATTCTCATAGCGGCAGGTACTCTATCCTCATAGTGGCAGGTACTGTATCCTCATACCGGCAGGTACTGTATCCTCATAGCGGCAGGTACTGTATTCTCATACCGGCAGGTACTGTATCCTCATAGCGGCAGATACTGTATTCTCATACCGGCAGATACTGTATTCTCATACCGGCAGGTACTGTATCCTCATACCGGCAGGTACTGTATTCTCATACCGGCAGGTACTGTATCCTCATAGCGGCAGGTACTGTATTCTCATGGCAGGTACTGTATTCTCATACCGGCAGGTACTGTATCCTCATACCGGCAGGTACTGTATCCTCATAGCGGCAGGTACTGTATCCTCATAGCGGCAGGTACTGTATCCTGATAGCGGCAGGTACCGTATTCTCATACCGGCAGGTACTGTATCCTCATAGCTGCAGGTACTGTATGCTCATAACGGCAGGTACTGTATCCTCATAGCGGCAGGTACTGCATTCTCATACCGGCAGGTACTGTATCCTCATAGCGGCAGGTACTGTATCCTCATACTGGCAGGTACTGTATTCTCATAGCGGCAGGTACTGTATCCTCATACTGGCAGGTACTGTATTCCCATACCGGTAGGTACTGTATTCTCATAGCGGCAGGTACTGTATCCTCATACCGACAGGTATTGTATTCTCATACTGACAGGTACTTGATTCTCATACCGGCAAATACTGTATTCTCATACTGGCAGATACTGTATCCTCATACCGGCAAATACTGTATCCTTATACTACTACTACTATTACCACTACTACTATTACTACTAGCTTCTACCACTACTACTACTATTACTACTACTACTACTACTATTACTACTACTATTATTACTACAACTACTACTATTACTACTACTACTACTATTACGACTACTGTTACTACTACTACTACTACTATTACTACTATTACTAGTACTACTACTATTACTATTATTACTACCGCTACTACTATTACTACTACTACTATTGCTACTACTACTACTACTACTACTACTACTACTACTACTACTACACTACTACTACTGCTGCTGCTGCTGCTGCTGCTATTACTACTATTATTATTGGTACTACTACTACTACTACTACATTACTACTACTACTACTACTACTACTACTACTACTACTACTACTATTGTGTATTTCATTTTACAGGCTATCTACATCACGTTCGCGCTATAGGTCGGAGTATCTCATTCACGGTTCTGTTCACCCCACTGGAGGATATCGACTTTTCTGACTGTAAACAAACAGAAGAAAAAGAAAAACCTCTTACACTGGCGGACGCCAATTTCACGTGGGCGTTCAAAAACGGCGTTCGGGTATGCATAACATTTACAACTATATTCAAAAACGGCGTTCGGGTATGCATAACATTTACAACTATATTCAAAAGTAATTTATTTATTAGCTGTGCATATATACGATTCAATTAATTGTTATTGTCACCTGCCATTTATGCAATAACTTAGACTTTAGTTAATTTAGCCATTACAATTTATCATGTGACAAAATAATGGTTATGTGCCGACTAACGAAAATATCACAAAGGGGGTCTTAGCCTGAGTATGTTTCCTAGGGCAACACTATTGACAAGAAATAAATTTCCAAGGAGCATTAACTCGTAATCATTTGAGCCGAGTTCCTATAAAGTAGCGCACCGACCAGGGTCCAGACACACCCATGTCTCTATCATTTTATCGTTTGCTGAATCTTACTGCTCCCAAACTACATCCCCAGAACAGTCCGACAGAAAGTTAAATAACCGAAAATTAAACACGGTTGTACTATTATAGTGATGGTGAATTACGTTTGGCTTCCATTAGAATGATAAAAATATGCTGGGTGTATAGAAATTATGATTCCAAGTAAATAAGCGTAAATTATACCATCACTTTTATGAAATGTCACACAATGTTGAACATGGCGACATCAGTTTTTAATTTCGCCAATGATGATTCTATTTGTCTGTGAGTAATAATAAGCATTCTGGGAGTACTGCTAAAGCAATACATGTCCCGTACCGGACCCAACATAGTTTCGTATTTCTTACGTTCAAGGGCAATAACTCTGTGAAAAATGGGTAAAACACCATAGAAGTCAAACTTGGTTTGTAATTCTACATAATATTTAGTTATACTCAAAATGCTAGCACTTGGGGCATTGCGAAAACAAAGTCCAGAAAACTATATGTATGACAGACGGACGGACAGACTGGTAGGGGACTATTCAGGCACGGCGGGGGGGGGGGGGGGGGCTGACTGTGATCGAGGGCGCAAAGCAAAGTTTCTAGGTGGTTCTAGTATGCTCCCCCGTAAATTGAAAACTAGATGTCCTAAAATGCAATTTCCTGCATTCTACATTTAACATTCATCTTTGCCTTAAGATTTACTACCGATAATATTGTTTATTCAGAATTATTGAGGGTGCCTTCTATTAACGTGTATTTGTTTTGGGAAATCCAATGATGGATGAGGTAGGTGTTCGTCTGTATTCTGTGTACTTGTTTCTCCAGTGATGGTTTGTCTGTCAGTGATAATTCCACATATTTGTTTGCAGCATCTGTCGGACAAGAAACTGAACGCCGAGTCTATGCGCCACCACTTGATTTCTGTTATCAGAGATAAAGCCAAGATACACTTTAAGAGATTTGAGAAGTTCTACAACGAAAGTATGGCCATCGTAAGTAGTATAGTATGTACTTGATTATACACATTGCTCACAGCAGATAAATATGTACAGTTAAATTAGATACAGGTCTAGTATCCCCCGATTAAACAAAGTGATTAAAGCCAGTCTCCGAGGTACAAACCTTTTTTACTCTATTTTTCATTTTTGTTGTTGTTTGGGGTTTTTTGTTTTTTTTGTTTTTAGGGGGTGTCGTTGTTGTTGTTTGTTGTTTCTCTTCGAAGACTATAATATGTAAAAATTACCAAATGTTTGACATCCAATAGCCGATGATTAATAAATCAATGTGCTTTAGTGGTTTCGTTACACAAAACAAACTTCTTTTTTTTAATTGTGTTGAGTAATTGAAAGTAGGTGCAATAGTATACATAGAGAATAATACATGAGTGGCCGTTAGATACCATTTATCTTACAGCGAGTTGTTTTGGGGGGTTTTCGTTTTGTTTTTGTTTTAAAGGCATATTGTCATAGACCACTGACCTATTTAATGGTCTAACAAAGTATTACCTGAAAACAAATAATTCGATTTGTCGCTAAATGTACTTTATTCAACCATCTTCATAACCACCATACTCCATTTATTAATGATATTTTGTAAAAATAATTGAATTATTGCAATGGTCCATAATTCAAAAAATAAAATTGCCGAGAGGGTTGGCATGGATTTTACTCCATCATGGTTCAGTTAAGGTGATGCGATAGGTAGATTGGGTTTCCAACAATTAATGTAATTTTTTATTTAGTATCCATTTTTCAGAGAAATAAGGTCCTTAAATCCGTGACAGTGTGCCTTTAAACATTTCCTAAAGGTTTTTCTCTTCTTTGTTTTCTTTGCAGAGTAAAAACCCTCGCCCTGCGTGGGGCGTCTTTCAGATTCTCAAGGCGAAGTTGTCTGCCGTTGAGGACTATGGCGATGATGAAGAGGAGGACGAGGATGAAGGGTTCGACGAGTACAGCCGGAAGCGGAGACACGACGTCGGCGAGTACGAACTGAGCCGAGCGCAGATCAGCATGATGAGCAACGAACAACTACAACGAGTGGCGGACATTTTTAATGAGGCGCATCAACCCGAATCAAAACTGCCGGAACGAGACGAACTGTAACTAATGCACCTGATACCAGTCGTGCGATTCATAATCCAAACATGTATAGTCTCGACTGTCCCAGACGTGTTGAAATAAGTCTGAGAGCACACTCCAAAAAAAAGGGTCCATTTTGATCAGATGATATGTTCAGAAGGGAGAGAACTCGCGGGTGCTCGCTAGACTGGTGTTTGAACGTAAAAGTAAACAAAATTGATAGGATAGAACACGACTGTACCAGTCAACGTGTTCGCGAGCGCTCTTCCTCCAGAACAAGTCATGTCGAAATAAAGATTGGTAAACACGTCTGCACATGGTGACATGCTAATTGTAATTTTCAATTCACTCGTTTACGAGCAAATAGAAAATGGCAATTAACATGTCACCGCAGGTATTCCATAGTATTAGTGGTGTTTTTTGGACTGTGCTCTCAGTGTGTTAAGTTGATTGCGACTATCTAAAGATGATGAACTGGAAAACATCTTGGATCGATGGTGTCGTTCATTTCATTCTCATCCATAGTGTCATAGTCACCTCACAGTCACACCTCTACAGGCATGGCGGACGTAAGTACACATTGGGAGGTGGGGCTGACAGAGCGAGGGCGCAAAACAAAGTTTCTAGGGGGGTTCGGGGTATGCTCTCCCATAAAATGTTGAAAACTGGATGTCCTGAAATGCAATTTCCTGCATTCTATAAGTAAAATTCATATCTGCCTTAAAGCCGCACACCCTAGTTCCATCCAGCGAAAATAAATTATAATTTGGTTAATCTACAAACCTGTAACACACTTAGATCACGTTTTTATCAAATGGAGTGAAAAGTAAAGTTTGTTTTATTTAACGACGCCACTAGAGCACATTGATTTTTTATCTTATCGGCTATTGGACGTCAAACATATGGTCATTTTGACACTGTTTTTAGAGGAAACCCGCTGTCGCCACATAGGCTACTCTTTTTACGACAGGCAGCAAGGGATCTTTTATTTGCGCTTCCCACAGGCAGGATAGCACAAACCATGGCCTTTGTTGAACCAGTTATGGATCACTGGTCGGTGCAAGTGGTTTACACCTACCCATTGAGCCTTGAAGAGCACCCACTCAGGGTTTGGAATCGGTATCTGGATTAAAAATCCCATGCCTCGACTGGGATCCGAACCCAGTACCTACCAGCCTGTAGACCGATGGCCTGCCACGACGCCACCGAGGCCGGTTGGAGTGAAAAAGCAGGTTTTATATCGATAAATACCATGGGAATCCCCATGTCCCAATTGCTTGAAATAATTTTGAAAGTTAGTATTCTGATGTCACCGGTAGATGTCGCTCGAAGCACAACAATGCCTACGTCACGACAAATTTCACAGACTTGGGGTGCGTTCGTTTCACCTCTCCTGGACATGTTCCAACTGTTCTGTCCTGGTTGTATCCCCTCTCCAGATATCGTAAGACTTAGCAAAATTATTGGTTTTAAGGGTTTGTAACGTTTTGTATTGAGACACTTACTTGTCTGAACTTTATTGTTACTGAAAATGTTCACGAACTGTGAAGAAAAATCTCACAAATGAACAACAACAAATCGAATGTTGATTGCGCGAACCGTGCATGAGAAAACAAACCGAACCAAAATGATAACGGTCACGTGGTATACCAACGTCAGTAACATTGAAATGGAAATATCCCCTCTAAAAATAGATTAGACCTTGTCTGCTCAATGGTTTTTTCTCGGAGGCCCGTGCCATTTTATGAAAAGCGAAAAATGCATTTTGTGGTATTACAAAAACCAGGATTACCAGGTTTACCAAAAAACACTTCAGGTGAATGGAAATGTATATTCTAAATAATAAACGGTAAGTAAAGTGCAATTTTATTTGTGAAAAATGGGGGTCTACAGCCCCCAGCCCCCACCACCCCGCAGACACCCCCAACCCCCCCCCCCACACACACACACACACACACCGCTCCGCCGTGCCTGCTTTAGCTGTTTTTCTAAACATTTTATAATCGTCGGAGAGTCAGTTTTACTTTTTTAATGTATTCAAACAATGCTATAATTATGTCCATGTATAGACACAAACAACAGGATTCTTACATTTAGAACAAAATATTGAACTGTATCACTGCCATGGGCTCACCTTTTTGGGTACGCTCCATTCTTTAAAAAAACAAACACTCAGATGGTGGGACTGTATAACTTGCTCATCTTGTCGTTGTTTCATTGAACCTGACTATCTTGCAGAAAACTTAGGATCGACCAGGCACGTTTACAGGGTGTGGGTTTTGGGGGTCGGCATCTAGAAACACCGCTTGTCATAGTCTGAACCCTTCCCAGCATAAATTCCTGCAAACACCCATAACAAACATTTCTACGTATGTTTTTAATATTATTATTATTAAGTAAGTGAAAAGAAGACATGTACGGTACATAATATTTGATCTGAAACATATTTTTAGGCCCAACAGCACCTGTATCGTTGTTGGTTTATGCATTTGAAATAAAGTAATGACAAGTACGTTTGAATTTATGTTTTCTTCTCCTTTATTTCGGGTATTTCATAACCTGCCTAAAAGACGCATTAATTGGCCGCCTCCAATATAAAGTTCTAGCTATGTCAATGAGAACAGAACAGAACTTTATTACTCTCAGGCCGTTTTTCAGTAAGACTTAGAATCGAACCCCCTCAGTGGACCCATTCACTGATTCGGTTTTTCCCGTCCCAACCGGTGCTCTACGACTGGTATATCAAGGGTTGTGATATGCTCTGCTTTGCCTGTTGAAAACTGCACATAAAATAGCCCTTGCTGGTGATGGAAAAATGTACTTGTTTTTCTCTATATGTTACGATTGCCACGTTTGACACCCATCGATAAATAAATCAATATGTTCTAGTGGAATCGTTAAACAAAACAAACTTTAACTTCAATGGCGTTCGACGAACATGGGGGAAAAGAGCTAACTCAACAAAATTAATTAAAGAACAGTAGATATTTTCAACATGTACCTTTAAATATTAAATGTGATGAAAAACAAAGCACTTGTAAGGACTGTTGACGTTGTGACGTGTTCTTAAAATAATTGATGAATTAAACGACAATTATCGTTGTGTATCAAAGTGTAACAAATTCTAGCCGAACGTGCATTTCAGCAATTTTCATAAATCCACCCCCCCCCCCCCCCCCAAAAAAAAACAACAAAAAAAACAACAAACAAACAAACAAACAAACAAACAAAAAACACTGTTTGTGTGTATCACGGGACAGATTTTTAATAAAACAACTGCCTAGAAGTAATTTGAAATGAAAACTTGCTGAAACAGTATGACACTAGGCTCGGTGTATTACCAAACCTCTGGTGACCATTAATTAATTGTGTTTAGTAACTGAACATAGGTGCAATACAGTAAAACAGGATCTAAAAGTATAAATTACAACTAATATACAAAATAAAAACATCACACCACGTGTTACAAACTCCAGGGGTTTTTACATAATTTGTCCTATTAATTTTGTGTTTCTCCTTGTGGAACTTCTATTGCTCTATAGTATTGTATTCTATTGTTAAATATTAGTTCATTAGTTTGAGTGTGCGTGGTTTGGTACGTAATAAGGTTTCAGCAGTCCGATGTAAATAAATAATTCATGAAATTCGTCGCGAATGTTTGTTTTGTTTTTTGTTCTTTTTGTGCTGTTGTTGTTTTGGGGTGGGGGTTTTTTTGTGTGTTGTTGTTGTTGGGGGGGAGTTCGGGGGTTGGGGGTTGTTCTGTTTTATTGTTGGGTGTTTGGTTTTGTCGTGTGGGGTTGTTTTTTTTGTTGGGGGTTTTTGTGTTGTTCTTTTGTGGTTTTTTGTTGTTGGGTTGTGTTGGATTTCGTTTAGGTTTTTGTTCTTTTTGTGCTGTTTTTGTTTTGGGGTGGGGGGGGTTTTGTTGTTTTTTTTGTGGTTTTTTTTTTGTTTTTGTTGTTTGTTTTTTTGGGGGGGGGTTGTTGTTGTTTTTTGTTGGGTTGTGTTGGATTTTGTTTTTGTTTGTTTTGGTTGTTTGGTGGGTGGGGTCAACGAAGTGGACAGTCTAGGCCTATATTCTGTTTACTGTTCCAGTGTTTTGTTGGTGGGGGAGGGGGGAGAGACTTTTCTTTATGTTCCGGATTTAAATATACTGGGCCAGGGATGTTCAGATAAAATCAAACTTTTTAGAGTCAAGACTCGAGACTAATAGAGTCTGAGACACAGGGTCATGACAACGCCATACAAATTGCATGCGTGTGATGTCATTTGAGATTGAGTCTGCACCCTTATAAAACTTAAAGTCTAGACGTTAAAAGAAGTTAAAAGTCTAGACTTTACGGTTTATAAGCACGGGGTCAGGTCTTAAATTAACAGTCAGTTTTGTGCATTCAGAAGTGCTGTTGTCGTTGTTGTCGTCGTTGTTAAAATATGACGTTAAATAGTTTGGTGACCCCGATTTAGCAGCGATAATTATGAGAAATAATCTAGTTTTATGAAAGGTACAAAAAACATGTGGTCCTAGGGGAACTAATGCTTATATCGATTAATAGCTAAAACACATTCAGAAGTTGTTTCCCCTTATCCATATATTCACTTTACGAAACCAAAACTTATTTACGATGGGCATTCAAAATGTCCTAAAAAATTATTACATGGTGTAATTTACATTTTGCCCGAATTAAACAAAAGAGCCCGAATCTGGATAACAATATTTATTCATATCAGGCCCGTAGCCAGAATTTTGAGGGGGGTGGGGTCATTTAAGCTTAGGCCGAGTTGCTTAGGGGGGTCCGGGGCATATTGAAAAAAGCCACCGTTGGGGTGGGGGGGTCGACACACACACACCACACACACACACACACCGACCCCCATTGGCTACGGGCCTGCATATTAGCATTACTGCCAAACAGTTATATCTAAGGTTGCAAACGAACCATTACACATTTTTACATGGATGACAATTAATATTGTGGTTAGAATGATCCAAATACATGGTGAAAAGGTTTCAGGTCACCTCAGTTTGCGCGAATATCTCTATCGTGTTTGTCCTAATTTGAGGATTTGTTTCAGCACTGGTGATTAGGGGGGCAGCTGGCCCCTCCTCTCCCCCCCCCCATCTTTTACCCGAAAACCACTAGAGCACATTGATTTATTAATCATCGGCTATTGGATGTCAAACACATGGTCATTTTGACAGTCACAGAGAGGAAGCCCGCTACTTTTTTTCATTAGTAGCAAGGGATCTTTTATATGCATCATCCCACAGACAGGACAGCACATACCATGGCCTTTGATATCACAGTCATGGTTCACTGGCTTGAACACAATAGGCTCACCGAGGGTGATTGATCCTAGAATGATGTACAAGTCAAATCAGTATGCCTTATGAAACCAGTAAAGAAAGAAAGAAAGAAATGTTTTATTTAACGATGCACTCAGTAAATAAACGTGTTGAGTGCATCGTTAAATAAAACATTTCTTTCTTTCTTTCTTTACTGGTTTCATATGGCATAATGACGGAGAGTTTAACGACATCTCAGCCAGGTTAAAACCTAACTATTTGGTGTCAGACTCGGCAGACGTGTAGAAAATACTTGCCTGCTCATCAAATGCGAATAAAAATTCTGACGGATAAGTTTAAAAACTGCAACTACCAGTCTGATGGGCAATCTGTCTTTTTCTGACTGGCTTTTTTTCTTCTTTTTTTTTCCATCAAATCTGTGACTCCATATGCCAAAATTCCAAACTATTCAAACAAACGGTTAAAAAAGATGACGAAATACACAATACATGTACCGCGACATTCCGAAAACAGTCGGTCAAAGGTATATACTTCTTAGAAATAGCTTATTTATGAAGAAGAAGAAGGAAATGTTTTATTTAAGGACACACTCAACACATTTTATTTACTTTTATATGGCGTGGGACATATGGTTAAGGACCACACAGATATTGAGAGAGGAAACCTGCTGTCGCCACTTCATGGGCTACTTTTTTCGATTAGCAGAAAGGGATCTTTTATATGCACCATTCCATAGACAGGATAGTACATACCATGGCCTTTGTTACACCAGTTGTGGAGCGCTGGCTGGAATGAGAAATAGCCCAATGGGCCCACTGACAGGGATCAATCCCAGACCAACCACACATCAAGCAAACGCTTTACTACTGAGCTATGTCCCACCCAATTCAAAAAAAGAAGAAGAGTAACCTATGTGGCGGTAGCAGGTTTCCTCAAACCTACTAACAATGTAATCACCAGACTAGGCAGCTGGCTTGAGTCCCATGGAGAGCGTTCTTGAACCTTAGATTAGATATAAGTATGAATATAGCCAAGGTGAGGGTGTGATAATATATCTTTAATTGAGATTAATGTGAAAAATGTGTTTTCGCTACATTTTGTCATCTTTTTAAGGAAGAAAATGTTTTACTCAACACATTTTATCTTTTTTAAGGTGTCTTATGGGAAGTGAAAAATGTGTTTTCATGGTACATAGTAAAAACATAGTGAACGCATATTTCACAAAATGTGAAAAATGTGTTAGAATTTTGTGACAAATGTGGCAGGATTCTTCACACGTGTGAAAAATGTGTTTTGTGAAAATGAGGTCCAACAGAGCAGAGTGTGAAGATGTTCGAGATGAAATGATCTACGGTGTGTGATCTCTTACATGGGTAAGTAAGAACTTGAATGAGTAATTGCCAGGTGATATTATAAGTTTAAATCATTAACTAACTATAGATAAAGAAAAGCTGTCCACACATGTGATGTATTATACAGGAATTTATTACAAATTGCATGTATTGGCATATTAAATATTTACAAAAATACATTCAACAAAATAATATAACAAAATCATGTCATCATATCACATGCACATTCTGACAAACACCATTACCATGACAATTTCAACAAATTTCTCTTCTATGTACATTTTGTATATGCTACAAAATATCTAATAAAAACTCACTTGCTCCAAAAACAAAACTAACAAGCTACAAAACATCAGATAAAAACTCAATTACTCAAAATAATTATTTAAATATACATGATATCAATCATATGTCAATAGTTAAATTAAAACATTAAAAGTGTTAACAAGAGTTCCGGTGAGGTACATGACACGCCCATCAGGAGTTTGATGGAAAACCATATCTATACATGTATTAATGAATATATTACAGTTTTGATTCAAGTCTAATTATGTGAAATTTTTGCAATGGGATGGATGAACAGTTTGTTTTGGACCAACCACCATTCTAAGTTTTTGTTATATGTGAGGTTTGATGGTCCTGTATGCATCTGTATGCAAGATATAGTCTGGACAAGAATTTACTGTTATGTGCAGTAGACCGTGAAAAGTAGGTCGCAATGATCTAGTAAAGCGACACACCACCATCCCAAGTTGTTCCTATATGTGAGGTTTGATGGTCCTGTATGCAAGATATAGTATGGACAAGGATTTACTGTTGTGTGCAGTAAACCATGAAAAGTAGGTCACAGTGACCTAGTATTGTATGTGACAAACTGCCATCCCAAGTTGTTCCTACATGTGAGGTTTGATAGTCCTGTATGCATCTGTATGCAAGATATGGTCCGGACAAGAAAACATTAAGAGACAGACGGACAGATGGATGGACAGACAGACAGACATACGGACATACGGACAGACAGACGGACAATGCCATTCCAAATATGACCCATCATGGATGGGCATATAAAAACTAAAAATGTGGAAACATGTTTATGTACAAGGGATGAAATAAATTACATTATATTCACACACTTTGATTCAATCAGGTTTTCATTCGGGCCAGATCAAATATCTGGCAGGAATGTCGGCCAATTTCGACCCCTGCATTCAGAATATTATACTTTGCACCATTTTCAGTGTGAAGCCAATTTGTTTTAATAACAATAGTCAGTGCAATGTTCACTGAACTTATAATGTTACTATTCTAAGTGAATAACTGCAAGATCCAGTACTTCTGTCTGAGAAGCCAGGGCACCACGACTGGTACATCAAAGGTATGTACTGTCCTGTCTGTGGGATGGTGCATATAACAGATCCTTTGCTACTAATGAAAAAATATAGCAGCTTTCCTCTATGACTGTGTCAAAATGATCATATGTTGGACATCCAATAGCCGATGATTAATAAATCATTGTGTTCTAGTGGTGTCATTAAACAAAAACAAAGCATAAACTTCTGCTTGAGAATTCTGGTTGTGTTTTAAACCTGTTAAGTAAATATACAGGTACATTCATTTTACACCTTCCATTACCACCACCAAATGTCTGCTAGTCTTGTCAAAAAAAACAAAAAAAACAATACATTGTAGTAAAATGTATTAATATATAACCTGTACACAAGTTAAGTCTAAAATACAAATTAAAAATCAATATATACACTTGATTCTGAGGTACTTGTATACACTGACTCCTGTTAATTTACTTCATGCTTATCCCCAATTATTTATTAAGGTTCAAGCACGTCATCATGGGTACACATCTTGGTTATGTTTGTCCAGGATAAGGTTCTTGGTTAGTGAGACTAATTAAAAGATTCCTGCTTCACACATACATTATTGTAAATGTGATCACTGTTACATTTGGAAAATGTACAGTTTTCCTTTGTTTCTGCAATATGAATGCTGTAAATATACTATGTTTTGTGTCTAGAATATATTGTAAGTGGTCAATACTGGCCAAAACTGCATGTAGAAAGTATTGTTATATGAAGGTGTGGGTAATTTTTGGCATGCTTCCATCAGAGAACTGTTCAAGCACGCCTGCCATGGGAACAACCTCTGAGATGAAAGTTTATACCATGTGTTGTTTTAATTAATTGGGAAGCTGGGGTTGAGTGTTAATTGAGTACATATCACTAATCTGCTCTGTGTAAATTGAGTAACTCATTGCATGATTAACATGTTCAAGTGAGTGATTGGTAGATTGACAATTATTGACTAACATGTTCAAGTGAGTGATTGGTAGATTGACAATTATTGACTAACGTGTTGTTTCAAATGGTTGATAGTATAGGATATTAAACAAGCTTCCATTTCATATCATGTTTATGTCCTGAATGAAATAATTTTCAATTGTCATGAGTTATTTCACATGGGACACAAACATGATATGAAATGGTAGCGAGTTTAATATCCTATTTATTACCCATAATCGATCTTAATTTATATAACTCATCTCGTTTCGTTATGTTCCTGTAAGGTTGTAGTGTGCCAATTGATGATGTCGAAGTGTTACGTCCCACTATGCATTCTAGTGGGACGTATCACTTTGATATGTACCAAGTTATTTTTAACCATATGGCTAATAATTAATAAAAGCAATGTTTTAGATAGAACTGATATTTTTGTCTTATTACTTTACAAAATGAATCATACTACTGCGTAGATAAAGTACTGCATCTGATAGTCCCTCGCAGTTTTCGCAGTACTTTGTTGCTTGCAAAACTTTCTAAACTTACAATGGCTATTTTAGAGACCGATTGACAAAAACGTCTTCAAACACTCATAATGAAAATTCAGTGGTAATGGAGGCTACTTAACTGAAATAAAATGTGCAGTAATTACACAAGGGAAAGTCATGACTGAGACCATCAAACATGTTAGAGGGGTCAAGTCATGCTCCTCCGAAAAAATATATGGAAAAAATAAAATTTGCTTGAGCAGGTGGGTGGGGTTCAAATGTGGTCCTGCCAAGACTGACAGATCTAGATGTATTAAATCAATTAACTTAAACAACCTCAGTAAGTTTCACCCCCTCCCACATAAAGTTAGTTGTAACCAGACTGATAAAAATTGCTTTCTGTTTTTTTCAATCTTCCTTGGTTCTTAATATTTTCTCTATACATGTATTATATTTGAAAACTAAAACCAACCTACTATTGGTTTAAACAATATTTATTGCCATTAAAAAACAGTAGAGGTATGTCAGGTCACAATAAAACTATGATTTTTAAGGAATAATCCATGTAAATTATTTGTTCTAAAATCACCAACTGATGTTTGAATAGAAATACCTTTTTAAAAAATATTCTTAAATGGTTGTGGTCATGTTGGAACTTGGAAATGCAAACTGTTTCACTAGATCATCTCTTCCAATACACCACCATTTTAAAATGTAAACAGTGTTCTTTTTAGGCATAAGCTTGTCATTATAACCATGTAAACAGTGTTCTTTTTAGGCATAAGCTTGTCATTATAACAATGTAAACAGTGTTCTTTTTAGGCATAAGCTTGTCATTATAACAATGTAAACAGTGTTCTTTTTAGGCATAAGCTTGCCATTATAACAATGTAAACAGTGTTCTTTTTAGGCATAAGCTTGTCATTATAACAATGTAAACAGTGTTCTTTTTAGGCATAAGCTTGTCATTATAACAATGTAAACAGTGTTCTTTTTAGGCATAAGCTTGCCATTATAACAATGTAAAGAGCATCAGCCATAATTATTGTAATATGTAAACAATGTTGTGTTTAGGCATAAGCTACAAATGTATATCTAGCCATTATAACAATATATGTAAAACAATCATAGAAATAAGTAAAGTTTGTCACTAGTCCACCAGAAAAGTACATCTAGAAATCTACTTGTTCACCAATAATTTCACTTGTCCAAATGAGTTGTTAGTTTTATTCAAAAGCAAGGACAATGTTTTTGGTTACTCAGAATGAAACAGCATTATAAATTTTTACTTGTCCACTAGACAACCATTGGGGTCCATTTTGCTTATCAGAGCAGATTTTCACTTGTCAAAAAGGACAAACGGACAAATGCTTATTTAGGCATTAGCAAACCATTAATTTAATATGTAACAATTGTCTATTTAGGCATAAACTAGCGACTATAACAATATTATCCTGCAATCACTACATATGAATGAATATTGGAAAGATATGATGACTAGAAATATTACTTTTTGGGATGGAACTAGTTTTACACTGGTTATAATTAGTAGAGTACTCCTGTATTGTTCACTTTTACACTGGTTATAATTAGTAGAGTACTCCTGTATTGTTCACTTTTACACGGGTTATAATTAGTAGAGTACTCCTGTATTGTTCACTTTTACACTGGTTATAATTAGTAAAGTACTCCTGTATTGTTCACTTTTACACTGGTTATAATTAGTAAAGTACTCCTGTATTGTTCACTTTTACACTGGTTATAATTAGTAAAGTACTCCTGTATTGTTCACTTTTACACTGGTTATAATTAGTAGAGTACTCCTGTATTGTTCACTTTTACACTGGTTATAATTAGTAAAGTACTCCTGTATTGTTCACTTTTACACTGGTTATAATTAGTAGAGTACTCCTGTATTGTTCACTTTTACACTGGTTATAATTAGTAGAGTACTCCTGTATTGTTCACTTTTACACGGGTTATAATTAGTAGAGTACTCCTGTATTGTTCACTTTTACACTGGTTATAATTAGTAAAGTACTCCTGTATTGTTCACTTTTACACTGGTTATAATTAGTAAAGTACTCCTGTATTGTTCACTTTTACACTGGTTATAATTAGTAAAGTACTCCTGTATTGTTCACTTTTACACTGGTTATAATTAGTAAAGTACTCCTGTATTGTTCACTTTTACACGGGTTATAATTAGTAAAGTACTCCTGTATTGTTCACTTTTACACTGGTTATAATTAGTAAAGTACTCCTGTATTGTTCACTTTTACACTGGTTATAATTAGTAAAGTACTCCTGTATTGTTCACTTTTACACTGGTTATAATTAGTAAAGTACTCCTGTATTGTTCACTTTTACACTGGTTATAATTAGTAAAGTACTCCTGTATTGTTCACTTTTACACTGGTTATAATTAGTAAACTACTCTTGTATTGTTCAGTTTTGTTTAAAGTTACTTATTCTTTTATTTCCAATTGATGGTTTTAATTTTTTTTAAACGTTTTTGAAGACTCAGGGGTGCAGAAATTACTCGCCCACTTACCAAATGTGAGTAAAAATTCTGACGGACGCGTTAAAAAATGCAAGTATGAGTCCCGACGGGCCACGTGATGTTGATCACTTACCAGGTGTTCTTAAAAATGTTTTGTCAATATATTCATATATTCAAAGTGAAGACACAGTATATTATAATAGTATTAATAATATATTATTATACAGACTGGCTGACTAGTAGAAATTATTGTGGGTTAGTAAATTTTAGTTGGTTCTGGTCCCCTGCGACTACAGTATTTTTATTTTAAAAATAAATTGTTGTTGTTTTAGAACTAATTTGTTTTAGAGTACAGAAATTATATGCAACAGGACATTCAACTTCGACAGGACATTCACTGTAAAGTTGTGAAAGAAAATGTTTCATTTCATTGATCTTTTTGTGTCACATGTAGGACTGCAAGATCAAAAAAATAACCAGTTACGGTCTTAAAGTATCGGTCAAATGGACAACCGACAGAGCCTCGCGGTATTCGCCATTCTTCCCTTGGCAGGATAAAGCCGATATCTTAATTAGGACAGTAATCAGTTATTCTCTATGTAAACAGCATCATATATGGTTATAAGTTAGCCGTTATTTTAATATTTAAACAGTGTCATAAGCTAGTCATTATTATAATATAAAAACTGCATCCGATTTATTAGGCATAAGCTATAGCCATTATCTTAATATGTAAACGGTGTCCTATTTAGGCATGATAACAATATGTAAACAGTTTCCTATATGAGTATAAGTCAGCCATTATAAATCCTGTCTCCTTTTAACACTCTTTAACATTTCTTTGCTAAACATTTTAATAAAACACCATTACAAATAACTTTGTAAGAATTATAGACACATAATACAAGGCGTGTTAAGCCTTGCCACATTATAAGTTATATACCCTTGTATGTGGAGATATTTACAGTGTGTTGTGTACCGCCCTAGGGGTCCTGGTCTATGAACAGTGTGTACGGTGTTGACCACACCGTCAGACGTTTCTGCATGTTGATGATGAGGTCGGCGGCACGACTTGCCTCCATCGCGTGGAAGACGACTGCGAGGAACGTGAAACATGTCGATGTGATGGCGAGGTGGAACGACCAGTTCAATGCAACGATGTGCCCATCCACGCCAAACATGTCAGTATAGTCGAGACCAAACAGAACGAGAGAGACCAGCTCCACCGACACTGAAACACAAACACACAGTATTAGAGACCAGCTCCACCGACACTGAAACACAAATACACAGTATTAGAGACCAGCTCCACCGACACTGAAACACAAACACACAGTATTAGAGACCAGCTCCACCGACACTGAAACACAAATACACAGTATTAGAGACCAGCTCCACCGACACTGAAACACAAACACACAGTATTAGAGACCAGCTCCACCGACACTGAAACTCCACCGACACTGAAACACAAATACACAGTATTAGAGACCAGCACACACTGAAACACAAACAGTATTAGAGACCAGCTCCACCGACACTGAAACACAAACACACAGTATTAGAGACCAGCTCCACCGACACTGAAACACAAACACACAGTATTAGAGACCAGCTCCACCGACACTGAAACACAAACACACAGTATTAGAGACCAGCTCCACCGACACTGAAACACAAACACACAGTATTAGAGACCAGCTCCACCGACACTGAAACACAAACACACACAGTATTAGAGACCAGCTCCACCGACACTGAAACACAAACACACAGTATTAGAGACACACCGACACTGTATTAGAGACCAGCTCCACCGACACTGAAACACAAACACACAGTATTAGGCTGATACCAGCTCTACCGACAATGAAACACAAATACACAGTATTAGAGACCAGCTCCACCGACACTGAAACACAAACACACAGTATTAGAGACCAGCTCCACCGACACTGAAACACAAACAGACAGTATTAGAGACCAGCTCCACCGACACTGAAACACAAATACACAGTATTAGAGACCAGCTCCACCGACACTGAAACACAAATACACAGTATTAGAGACCAGCTCCACCGACACTGAAACACAAACACACAGTATTAGGCTGATACCAGCTCTACCGACAATGAAACACAAATACACAGTATTAGAGACCAGCTCCACCGACACTGAAACACAAACACACAGTATTAGAGACCAGCTCCACCGACACTGAAACACAAATACACAGTATTAGAGACCAGCTCCACCGACACTGAAACACAAATACACAGTATTAGAGACCAGCTCCACCGACACTGAAACACAAACACACAGTATTAGAGACCAGCTCCACCGACACTGAAACACAAATACACAGTATTAGAGACCAGCTCCACCGACACTGAAACACAAACAGACAGTATTAGAGACCAGCTCCACCGACACTGAAACACAAACACACAGTATTAGAGACCAGCTCCACCGACACTGAAACACAAACACACAGTATTAGAGACCAGCTCCACCGACACTGAAACACAAATACACAGTATTAGAGACCAGCTCCACCGACACTGAAACACAAATACACAGTATTAGAGACCAGCTCCACCGACACTGAAACACAAATACACAGTATTAGAGACCAGCTCCACCGACACTGAAACACAAACAGACAGTATTAGAGACCAGCTCCACCGACACTGAAACACAAATACACAGTATTAGAGACCAGCTCCACCGACACTGAAACACAAACACACAGTATTAGAGACCAGCTCCACCGACACTGAAACACAAACACACAGTATTAGAGACCAGCTCCACCGACACTGAAACACAAACAGACAGTATTAGAGACCAGCTCCACCGACACTGAAACACAAATACACAGTATTAGAGACCAGCTCCACCGACACTGAAACACAAACACACAGTATTAGGCTGATACCAGCTCTACCGACAATGAAACACAAATACACAGTATTAGACAGAGACCAGTTCTACCAACACAGTATTAGACAGAGACCAGCTCTACCGACACAGTATTAGACAGAGATCAGCTCTACCGACACTAAAACACAAACACACAGTATTAGGCAGAGACCAGCTCTACCGACAATGAAACACAAATGCACAGTATTAGACAGAGACCAGCTCTACCGACAATGAAACACAAATGCACAGTATTAGACAAGAGACCAGCTCCACCGACACTGAAACACAAAGGCACAGTATTAGACAGACCAGCTCCACCGGGACTGAAACACAAACGCACAGTATTAGGCAGAGACCAGCTCTACCGACAATGAAACACAAACGCACAGTATTAGGCAGAGACCAGCTCTACCGACAATGAAACACAAACGCACAGTATTAGGCAGAGACCAGCTCTACCGACACTGAAACACAAACGCACAGTATTAGGCAGAGACCAGCTCTACCGACACTGAAACACAAACGCACAGTATTAGGCAAAGACCAGCTCTACCGACACTGAAACACAAACGCACAGTATTAGGCAGAGACCAGCTCTACCGACACTGAAACACAAACGCACAGTATTAGACAGAGACCAGCTCTACCGACACTGAAACACAAACGCACAGTATTAGGCAGAGACCAGCTCTACCGACACTGAAACACAAACGCACAGTATTAGACAGAGACCAGCTCTACCGACACTGAAACACAAACGCACAGTATTAGGCAGAGACCAGCTCTACCGACATTGAAACACAAACACACAGTATTAGGCAGAGACCAGCTCTACCGACATTGAAACACAAACACAGACAATGAAACACAAACACACAGTATTAGGTAGAGACCAGCTCTACCGACACTGAAACACAAACGCACAGTATTAGGCAGAGACCAGCTCTACCGACACTGAAACACAAACGCACAGTATTAGGCAGAGACCAGCTCTACCGACACTGAAACACAAACGCACAGTATTAGACAGAGACCAGCTCCACCGACACTGAAACACAAAGGCACAGTATTAGACAGAGACCAGCTCCACCGAGACTGAAACACAAATGCACAGTATTAGGCAGAGACCAGCTTTACCGACATTGAAACACAAACACAGAGTATTAGGCAAAGACAGGTCTTTGCTCTACCGACACTGAAACACAAACACAGAGTATTAGGCAAAGACCAGCTCTACTGACACTGAAACACAAACACAGAGTATTAGGCAGATACCAGCTCTACCGACACTGAAATATCGGCTATTGGATGTGACTGAACCGTAAGTGGATATGAATTAATTAATTAATTAATTAATGTTTAACAACACCCCAGCATGAAACATATATCAGCTATTGGGTATCAAACAATGGTAAATGTATAAACGAATTGATTAGACTGCATATACAGATTTCAAAGGAAGACTGGTATATTATAACCATCTGTGTTTTGTATTGCTTCAAGATGGACCAGCCTCGGTGGTGTCGTGGTTAGGCCATTGGTCAACAGGCTGGTAGGTACTGGGTTCGGATCCCAGTCAAGGCATTGGATTTTTAATCTAGGTACCGACTCCAAACTCTCAGTGAATGCTCCGCAAGGCTCAATGGGTAGGTGTAAACTACTTACACCGACCAGTGATCCATAACTGGTTCAACAAAGGCCATGGTTTGTGCTATCCTGCCTGTGGGAAGCGCAAATAAAAGATCCCTTGCTGCTAATTGGAAAGAGTAGCTCATTAAGTGGCGACAGCGGGTTTCCTCTCAAAATCTGTGTGGTCCTTGACCATATGTCTGACGTCATATAACTGTAAATAAAATGTGTTGAGTGTGTCGTTAAATAAAACATTTCTTTCTTTTGCTTCAAGATGGCTTCACAGTTTCATGCACACAGTGTCTGTCCTACAAGCCACTACTGACACGATCATTCTGACTACCTGACATGTTTATTTCACCAACCAGCCAACACATAAAACGTTGACAGATCTATACATGCATATCATAACAAGAGGTGACAAAGTCAGCCAGCACAGCATGCCAGGTTTATGGAGTCCATCAATCTTGACTGTTTGCCAATACACAGAACACTGTTCAGCAGCCGGTCAGAGTTCAGTGTGAGGTACTCCATAGATGCTGAGGAATAAGCATTTTTTAGATCTTTCATTACTACAGTTGACGACAGTCACTTTTGGCACCCTTGCTTTGGCTTTGTACACAATAAATATAGCATATCTTACCATAATTTCACTTGAAATCCATATTTCGTAAAAGGTACAATTTTTTAATCACAAGATTTTCTTCAAATGCATTCAAGTGCATTAGTAATGCTCAACCAAAAACTTTTCAATAGCAATTTTGCATTGGAATTTTTCCAGCATTCCTAAAACAGAAACAATGTACACAGTTTATGGTTACTGTAAAGAGATGCAAAGTGATGTCATTGAAATACTGATGTCATTCAATTCAAAATTAGCTATATTATTACATTGCTTCATCACATTAAAATAAAAACTGACCTACTAACCTTGACCCCTGTCAAATTTCTATGACAAGCAGATAACGCTGTTTACAGGTCAGTATTTTTTTTTTATATATAATTCTGAACAAAATATTAATTTTAAGTTTTAAAAGATGAAAGAAATAAAAAGTACCTTTTATCAAATATATCATATAAAAAAAATTACCGCTGGATATGGTTTATTTATTGTGTACAAAGCCAAAACAAGGGTCCAAAAAGTGACTGTCATGGACTTTGATTCTATCATTCTGGCACTGTTATGACATCTATCAACACATGAACACAATGCCAGGCATGGTGGAATCAAGCAAACATTGGCTGGGAGGGGGCTGAACGAAGGAGATTGAGGAGGTGAAGCATCCCCCAGCCCCTCTGCTCTACCATTGGCTGGGAGGGGGCTGAATGAAGGAGATTGAGGAGGTGAAGCATCCCCCAGCCCCTCTGCTCTACCATTGGCTGGGAGGGGGCTGAATGAAGGAGACTGAGGAGGTGAAGCATCCCCCAGCCCCTCTGCTCTACCATTGGCTGGGAGGGGGGTGAATGAAGGAGATTGAGGAGGTGAAGCGTCCCCCAGCCCCTCTGCTCTACCATTCCTGCAGTGAAACTCCTCAAAACCGGACACCCAAGGACCAAGCAAAAAGTCTGGTTTTAAGAGGTACTAGTACCCAGTTTAGAGAGGTTCTATTCTGTATAGATATTTAAAAAGGGGCCGCAAAATTGAGTGAATTCCGGTTTACAGAGGGTCCAGTTTTGAAAGTTTCAGTGTACAATCAAATATTGCCAGCTGTAAGAAGAAAGTGAAACAAAGTAGATTGTATCATGAGTTATCATTAGCATGTGAGAAGAAAGTGAAACAAAGTAGATTGTATCATGAGTTCATCACTAGCATGTGAGAAGAAAGTGAAACAAAGTAGTTTGTATCATGGTTTCATCACTAGCATGTGAGAAGAAAGTGAAACAAAGTAGTTTGTATCATGGTTTCATCACTAGCATGTGAGAAGAAAGTGAAACAAAGTAGTTTGTATCATGAGTTCATCACTAGCATGTGAGAAGAAAGTGAAACAAAGTAGTTTGTATCATGAGTTTCATCACTAGCATGTGAGAAGAAAGTGAAACAAAGTAGTTTGTATCATGAGTTCATCACTAGCATGTGAGAAGAAAGTGAAACAAAGTAGTTTGTATCATGAGTTCATCACTAGCATGTGAGAAGAAAGTGAAACAAAGTAGTTTGTATCATGAGTTCATCACTAGCATGTGAGAAGAAAGTGAAACAAAGTAGTTTGTATCATGAGTTCATCAGTAGCATGTGAGAAGAAAGTGAAACAAAGTAGTTTGTATCATGAGTTCATCAGTAGCATGTGAGAAGAAAGTGAAACAAAGTAGATTGTATCATGATTTCATCACTAGCATGTGAGAAGAAAGTGAAACAAAGTAGTTTGTATGATGAGTTCATCACTAGCATGTGAGAAGAAAGTGAAACAAAGTAGATTGTATCATGATTTCATCACTAGCATGTGACCAATTCTTCATATATACTGTCAAAAAAATGCATAGGTGATAGGTAAAGAAGAAAAGTGTTTGATATTTTACAAAATATAGGGTTTTTTGATGCCTCATTTCCATTTCGACGTAGACGAGTTACAAGATGCCAAGACTAAACCTACCGAATCGAAACATTGCAATAGGCCACCTCCAGTTAGGTGAATCGCAGTCAGCAGTTGCACGCCACATGAACATCTACCAGAGCACCATTTCACATCTCTGGGACAGGTACCAACAGTTTCAATCAGCTGAAGACTGGCCCAGAAGTGGAAGACCTCGCATAATAACTGCAGCATAAGTTCGCTACATCCGGGTTCTGCACTTGCGTCACCGAACTGCCACAGCAACGAAGACTGCTGGACGCATACATGGTTTGAGAAGGGTTTCTGCACAAACCATTCGGAACCGACTTCGAGAAGCTGGTTTACGGGCTAGGAGACTGTATGTTGGCCCCGTCCTGTGATGTCAACATCGACATTTACGTGTTCACTTGTGTATGAATGTACAGGGGTGAAACTTGGGAAACTGGCGGCGAGTATGGTTCAGCGACGATTCACGTTTCCTTCTACAGTGACGTGATGGACGACGAGTTTACAGACACCGCAATGAACATTTTGCCAACAACTGTGTCGCCCATGTTGACAGATTTGGTGGAGGGCATGTCATGATGTGGGGAGCAATCTCATACACCGGCAGAAGGGAACTCTGTTTGTACAAGGCACCTGACAGCTGTACGCTACCAGGATGAAATTCTGTGCCGTCATATGCTTCCCATTTTGGATCGACAGAGAGAGCTCTTTCAGCTGGACAATGCCCGGCTGCATACGGCATGTGTAACAATGGATTTCCTACAGAATGAGAACATTAATGTGCTGCCATGGCCATCAAGATCACCAAATCTCAACCCCATTGAATATCTATGGGACGAACTGGACAGACGTGTACGCCAGCATGACATGGAGCCTCAGACACTTCTGCAACTGTCACATGCACTGCAGGAAGAATGGGCTAGGATTCCACGTGCCCGGATTCAGAGACTCATTCAGTCTATGCCAAGGAGATGTCGCACACTGACTGCTGCTGCTGGTGCCACACAAGGTACTGATTTCATCGCCCTCGTGCGATGCTGTTTGGTGACGAAAACGCCTCCACTTTTGTCAGTCCATAGCAAGAACATTGTCACATACTCCTGTCAAATTTGACTGTGATACGATCATAAATAATGAAATTATGCCACTTTTTGTATTAAAGAGATAATTCCATGAATATTTCGCCTATGCATTTCTTTTTTGACAGAGTATACTTAAACATAAACTAGCTATGTGTATTAAATTCATTGTGCAAGATATATGAACAAGCTTGCAATAAGCCATAAAAAATATCACTATAACATAAAGTCTGATCATCTTGATTAATTAGAATGATTCTGAATTCTAGTTTACTGTTATGATAATATTATGGTTCAAGCATAATGTCCTGGGCAGATATCTTAGCTGCAGGTATCTGGCTATCTGTCAAGGAGAGATTAAAGAACATTAATCTGTACCTGAACTATTGTTCTAGGTGTAGATTATTTCCCAAGAAACAATGCAATTTGAATATTTGGTGGATTCAAGTCAGAACTTACACACTGTAATATGTAACCACTTTAGCTCACAAAGCCGACATCTGTATCATGAATAAACATGTAATATAAGCCTTGTTTATCTGATACTAGTAACAGTAATGTATTCAGACAAAATACAATGAAGACTGCCAAAAACTAAATTAAAACTCAGAGATTATGTTTAGCATGTGCAATTCCACAGCTAGCCAGTAGTACAGTACAGTACAGTGCAGTACAGTACAGTATACAATACAGTATACAATACAATACAATATACAATACAATGCATTACAATATACAATACAATACAATACAATACAATACAATACAACCTTTATTGCAACCTTTATATGTGTACATTGGTTAAGTGGAAATAGCAAGGGATCTTTTATAACCACCATCCCACAGACAGGATAGCATATACCATGGCCTTTGATATACAAATCCTGATGTACTAGGTAGAATGAGAAGTATCCCAATGGTCCTAGTTGTCATTCATTGAGTTTATTTATTTATGCCCACACATCGTATGCATGGTATATGCCACTGGGCCAGAATGTACATAAAGTTTAGCTGAGAAATCATGTAACCGTATACTGGCACAAACAATGACAACCACGCTGACCTATCTGGCCTTTTCTTAATTATCAGATAATATTAGTTATCATTTTATTAATAATGAGATAATTTTAATTAACAATGGTATTACCTTTCATGGAAGGTCAAAAATGAAGCCAAAGCACCAAATCAGGAGTGGTTCTCATACCAAGCAGATTTATATTATATCTCATGAATCAAAACAGATTTATATTATATCTCATGAATCAAAACAGATTTATATTATACCTCATGAATCAAAACAACTGGGGGTGGGACGTAGCCCAGTGGTAAAGCGCTCGCTCCATGTGCTGTCAGTGTGGGATCGATCCCCATCGGTGGGCTCATTTGGCTATTTCTCGTTCCAGCCAGTGCACCATGATTGGTATATCAAAGGCTGTGGTATGTACTACCCTGTCTGTGGGATGGTGCATATAAAAGATCCCTTGCTGATAATCGAAAAGAGTAGCCCATGAAGTGGCAACAGCGGGTTTCCTCTCTCAATATCTGTGTGGTCCTTAATCATATGTCTGATGCCATATAACCACAAATAAAATGTGTTGAGTGCGTCGTTAAATAAAACATTCCTTTCTTTCTTTTCAAAACAACTGATTGATATTGGAGAGAAATAAACGTGTATCATCATGGGTAAAACACACTTCCACGTGGCTTGGTGAAATCATTTAAAGAAACATGACATACATGTTCAAAGTCAAAGATTGTTTTCTTTAATGACTTTAGATCACAAATGGCTAGGCTACTGGATGTCAAACATGTAATGACATTATTAGATCACAAATGGCTAGCCTACTGGATGTCAAACATTTAATGACATTATTAGATCACAAATGGCTAGGCTACTGGATGTCAAACATTTAATGGCATTATTATATCACAAATGGCTAGCCTACTGGATGTCAAACATATAATGACATTATTAGATCACAAATGGCTAGGCTACTGGATGTCAAACATGTAATGACATTATTAGATCACAAATGGCTAGGCTACTGGATGTCAAACATATAATGACATTATTAGATCACAAATGGCTAGCCTACTGGATGTCAAACATTTAATGACATTATTAGATCACAAATGGCTAGGCTACTGGATGTCAAACATGTAATGACATTATTAGATCACAAATGGCTAGCCTACTGGATGTCAAACATCTAATGACATTATTAGATCACAAATGGCTAGGCTACTGGATGTCAAACATGTAATGACATTATTAGATCACAAATGGCTAGGCTACTGGATGTCAAACATGTAATGACATTATTACATCACAAATGGCTAGGCTACTGGATGTCAAACATCTAATGACATTATTAGATCACAAATGGCTAGGCTACTGGATGTCAAACATCAGCCTACTGGGTGTCAAACATCTAATGACATTATTACATCACAAATGGCTAGGCTACTGGGTGTCAAACATCTAATGACATTATTACATCACAAATGGCTAGGCTACTGGGTGTCAAACATCTAATGACATTATTACATCACAAATGGCTAGGCTACTGGGTGTCAAACATCTAATGACATTATCAGATCACAAATGGCTAGGCTACTGGATGTCAAACATCTAATGACATTATCAGATCACAAATGGCTAGGCTACTGGATGTCAAACATCTAATGACATTATCAGATCACAAATGGCTAGGTTACTGGATGTCAAACATCTAATGACATTATCAGATCACAAATGGCTAGGCTACTGGGTGTCAAACATCTAATGACATTATTAGATCACAAATGGCTAGGCTACTGGATGTCAAACATCTAATGACATTATTAGATCACAAATGTCAAACATTTAATAACTCTGATATAAACGGCCAAATTCACAAAGTCTGTTTGTCTTATATGCATAAATTACAAAAAATTTCAGTGCTTAAACAAAAAGCATTTAAAAATAAGAGTACCGGTGAGGTACATGATACGCCCATCAGGAGGTTGATGGAAAACCATATCTGTATTAATAAATATGTTACCGGTATGATTCAAGTCTAATTATGAGAATGTTTTGCAATGGGACTGATGAACAGTTTGTTCTGGATCAACCACCATCCCAAGTTGTTCCTACGTGTGGTTTGATGATCCTGTATGCATCTGTATGCAAGATATGGTCTGGACAAGAAACTATAACAGATATACATACGGATGGACGGATGGACGGACGGATGGACAACGCCATACTATAATTTGACACATCATAGATGGGCGTATAAAAACAAGCTTCATAAATCCGGCCCATTGTCTTCAGAGAAGATCTACTACGTATTTCCCATTAGCAGAAAGGGACCAGGTTGTATATGCACTTTCCCACAAACAGGACAACATATACCCCAGCCTTTGATATACCACCTGTGGAGCACTGGTTGACTAGGTAAAACCCAATACGTCTCCTGATGAGTTTTGATCCTATGACCTTTAGCACCTCAGATGAGCACTCGTACCATCTGGGGGCGGGACATAGCTCAGTGGTAAAGCACTCGCTTGATGTGCAGTCGTTCTGGGATCGATCCCCATCAGTGGGCCAATTGGGTTGTTTGTTGTTCCAGCCAGTACACCACAACTGGTATATAAAAGGCCGTGATATGTGCTATCCTGTCTGTGGGATGGTGCATGTAAAAGATCCCTTGCTACTAATGCAAAAATGTAGCTACTAATTGCTACTAATTAGCAATTAATGGGAAAATGTGGCAGGTTTCCTCTCTAAGACTATATGTCAACATTACCAAATGTTTGACATCCAATAGCCAATGATTAATAAATCAATGTGCTCTAGTGGTGTCGTTAAACAAAACAAATTTCGTCTTTTTTTCTTATCATCTGAACAAGCATCCCTTGTTCAAATCAGTGAGATTATGAACTGATGTTAGGTCAGAGTGTAAAACTATCAAATGAAATGAAACAAAATATTGCTGATCATGTGTGCCATAATGACTCGTATTGTACCGTGTGAGAACTTACTTGTCAAATGACTCGTATTGTACCGTGTGAGAACTTACTTGTCAAATGACTCGTATTGTACCGTGTGAGAACTTACTTGTCAAATGACTCGTATTGTACTGTGTGAGAACTTACTTGTCGTAATGACTTGTATTGTACCGTGTGAGAACTTACTTGTCATAATGACTCGTATTGTACTGCGTGAGAACTTACTTGTCATAATGTTTACAATGGTCAACGTCTTGTAGGTTCCCGATGATTCGAAGAATTTGATGTGCGACAAAAATGACATGATGGCACCTAGCAACGAACCAACAACAGCTATGACAAACGCAGCCTGGACGGTGCGAAACCAAACTGAAAGTAAACAAATGAATACATATAAACCACTGAACAATAAATTGTACATCAATGTGGAATCAAACTGAAAGTAAACAAATTAAAATATTTATAAAGTACTACACAAGAATCATCCATAAACTTCTTACAAACTTTCACATCTTATAAAATGTTTTTAAATGCATATTTTGAACACACTAATGTGTTTTCACTGTTAACACACAGTAACAGAAATGACATGATTTCGCCAAGCATCAAACCAAAAACTCTCACAAATGCAATAATATAAGACTCTATCATAATTATGCGGTCATGTGGGATAGAAAAAGTACAACCAAGGTGGTGGAAATTTCAACCCGAGGTGAGGCTTGCCGAGTCCCAGGGTCAAAATTTTCACCACCGAGGGTGTACTTTTTCTATCCCACATGACCACATATGATGGAGTCTTTTTCTCTCATTCATTCGATAAAATAAAGCATTATTTTACACGAACAGACAAAAATGGTTGAAAAGTAACTTTTTTATTTGACTATTTTATCATAAATAATGTTTGACATGTTTATTTCTATGTGTTAAAAGCAGTTTAACATTATATATTAACAACATAGCTTTTATAATGAAGGTTTTAATCACCAAAATGTCATCTGAAACTGTTATCTGACAGGAGTGTTGGAAAGAAAGAAAGAAAGAAAGAAATGTTTTATTTAACGATGCACTCAACACATTTTATTTACAGTTATATGGCGTCAGACATATGGTTAAGGACCAGACAGATTTTGAGTGGAAACCTGCTGTCGCCACTACATGGGCTACTCTTTCCGATTAGCAGCAAGGGATCTTTTATTTGTGCTTCCCACAGGCAAGATAGCACAAACCATGGCCTTTGTTGAACCAGTTATGGATCACTGGTCGGTGCAAGTGGTTTATACCTACCCACTGAGCCTTGCGGAGCACTCATTCAGGGTTTGGAGTCGGTATCTGGATTAAAAATCCCATGCCTCGACTGGGATCCGAACCCAGTACCTACCAGCCTGTAGACCGATGGCCTAACCACGACGCCACCGAGGCTGGTTAGGAGGATAGGAACCAATTAAAAGTTGGTATGACCTTGAAAGCAATTTATTATGTATATGATATCTATACTATGCGAGCACCATAGGAAGAGAAAAAAACATTCCTGGCCCCAGGGCCGTTCCGGCTGTACAGCTTCCGACACCCCTGTCTGATGACCTTGCATGACCTTACATGACCAACTCACATTAATATGATGTCATATCACCAGTGACATCATACTACCCTTGGTAAATGCAATCATGTGGATAGTTCTATCATGTATACTTAAGGATGAGAGAATTAATCCTCAGTTGAAGTGATCACAGAAAACATGTCCTGTGTTTCTGCCACTCACACCACAACTGGTCAAAGACCGTGGTATGTGCCTTCCTGTCTGTGGGAAAAGTGCATATAAAAGATCCCTTGCTGTATTAGGAAAAGATTTAGCGGGTTTCCTCTGATGACTACATGTCAGAATTATCAAATGTTTGACATTCAAAAGTCAACGATTCATTAATCAATGTGCTCTAGTGGTGTCATTAAACAAAACAATCTTTAAACAAACATTTTTCTGCCACTCCTGGCAAGCTGATACATTATAGTGTGACCTACATCAATGTAGAAGAAAAATAAAGTGAATAATCTTTGAAAGTTCTATATACTGTCTAACAGTGGACTGCAATAAGCTTTAAAGAAATCATTGAAATATGAAATCTGCCAAATTGTACAACCTTATCATTCTATATATATCTTCAATACTGTCTATCCCTTACCCAAATGGCATTCTGTATATATCTTCAATATCGTCTATCCCTTACCCAAATGGCATTCTGTATATATTTTCAATACAATCTATCCCTTACCCAAATGGCATTCTATAAATATCTTCAAAACAGTCTATCCCTTACCAAACTGAAAGAACTCCATGCAGCAGACACACAGACCTTACTTTCATTCAAGACAAGCCTCTACATTTTTAAATTTAGCCTCTTGTTAGGTTCTTTGGATAGAAGACTAAGTTTAAATGGTGGTGGGACATAGATATAGATAATGACATACTGGTAACAGAGAGTCACAAGCAACCCCTGAAATTGCCCAGGGCAATCAGCAATGCCGTGGAGTTTCTAATTCTCCACAGCACTTTGGACTATATTCAGGGTTTTACAGTGGCATGGGTTTTTTGCAATGGATGTTTTCTTAATTGCAGGGACTGACAAGGTATCTAAGGCATCTCATGATATACTCAGATAGTTTTAGTTTTCACAGATCTGCTCTTAGCTATGATACCTGTATGTATAGGCCTGTATTTGATAGCACATTAAATCAGTTTCATATCATGTCAGCAATATCATTAAAAGGTGGCAACCAGTGATTTTTTCACTGTTTCAATTTTATGTTCACCGGGTACAGAATTTCAAATAATAAACACTCCCGACTAAAAGTTATTAATTTTACATAATTTGTACATGTTGATAACTTTGTGATATGCATTGGAAAGTTTGTGCCTGACAGGTTAAAATAGCTGGTTCATAATCTATGGTGTTAATCTCTAAGATAAACCAATGAAATTGTATCTTTCTTAGGCTTCAGTATCAACTTGTCACATGCCATTTACAGCAGACAGTAATAGCTGCCTATAATGTGATTTTCACCTGTTATTTGTATTCTAATGCATGTTTAAACTGGGGTGGGGCTCAAATACTACAACAAAGCCAACTCCAGCTCCAAAAGGCTTAACAATAAAGGCTTTCCTATTGTTAACAAACAAATGTAATAATTTCATAAAGTTATGAATCAAACAAGCAACCCTAGGCTATAGTTTGATACAGACATTCACAAAATTCCTCCAACATCCATGTACAACCCTGTCCATTGTTTTACAACACAAAATTCTTTTTTCTTTTTTTTTTATGTAAGTATTTACGTGAACTTAAATTTACACTAAGCTCTAATAACAGACAGAGATAAACTCTCAGTCACATTCACTTTATAAACTTGAGCCACATTTACTTTGTAAAGAGGAGGCGTGTTTGCATGAACCAGACGTTGGAGCACAGATAACGTAATCAAACAGACGTAATCAAACAGACATTCTTTACCTCAGAAAACACATAGACAACCAAGAGCTGAGCTAGGGGCTAACCGTGTCCAGAGATCTGTACACACAACACCTCCCAAGACAAAACCTAACACCTCTCTGATTAATGGCAGGAAGTTCTATGTCATGAAGTAGGAAGGTGTCAAAACGGGGGGGGGGGGGGGCACACACACACACACACAGATATATAAACCATCACTGCTGCTACTGGATCAAGAAAAGTGCCGGTCTCGGTGGTGCAGTGGTTAAGCCGTCAGACTACAGGCTGGTAGGTACAGGGTTCGCAGCCCGGTACCAGCTCCAACCCAGAGCGAGCTCTTAAGGACTCAGTGGGTAGGTGTAAGACCACTACACCCTCTTCTCTCTCACTAACCACTAACCAACTAACAACTAACCCACTGTCCTGGACAGACAGCCAAGATAGCTGAGGTGTGTGCCCAGGACAGTGTTCTTGAAACTTAATTGGATATAAGCATGAAAATAAGTTGTAATTAGCCCAATGGGCAGTTATTAATGAATGCAGCGATAAGTAAACATGCCAAGAAGGACAATGTGTTGTATCACCTTTTTTGGCTACTGATTTACTTAAACCATTCTACATTGCGTAGTGTTTTTCAAATGCACAGTTAGTTCAGGGAGCATATTTCACCTACCAAGCATAATGCACAGATCAACTTTTCCAACATCTGATTTATGCCATTACAGAACTTACTAAACACTTGAGATACTTTCTTCCATAGAATTACCCACAAAGTATATTCATACTAAACCACTTCAATGTAACCAAGTCAATCTGGTAAACACCTCAACTATAGGCTCTTTATTGATTACGGCAACCTAACAGATACACCATTCTATAGGTTCTCTTATTTGACGTATTCAGTGTCTTCCAACACTGTCTGCTAGAACTGAAAAACTCCCACCCCACCCAGTTTTCCAGTAAGCTTAATATTCTTGGATTCCAGGGCAGATGCTCAACATCCCCCCCCCCCCATCCCTTTGTAAGTGAACACTGTCAATAGATATTAGATACACAGATTACCAACAAGTGCTGCAATCCAAGGAACTGCTTACGTTGGAACACGTGTGTTTACCCAAATAACATACAAGTGGACATGGGCTTGTTTGTGCTATTGATTTACCTGGGTCAGAATTAAGACATTCTGGTCTGACCTACTGTCTAGTTGGCAGACCGATCACACACACACACACACACACACACACAAAACATCTAAAACAAGTATGTTCTACCATCGCCCATCAACAGCAGCCAGGTAGCCAGTCTAAACAAGTGTGTGTGTACAGAGAGAGCGAGTGATCACATGTATCTACATGGATAAAACTAGAAACACATGGATTGAAAAGTGAAATGAAAAAAGGTGAAATAAAAACAAAAGAAAGGAATGTTTACTCAATAACACCCCAGCACATTGTGTAATTGTGATATTTTGTTTACAGAAAGTTTAGTTTTGTTTAACGACACCACTGGAGCACATTGATTTATTAATCATCGGCTATTGGATGTCAAACATTTGGTAATTGAGAGATAGTCTTAGAAAGGAAACCTGCTACATTGCTCCATTGACTCACTCAACACATTTTATTTGTGGTTATATGGCATCAGACATATGATTAAGGACCACACAGATATTGAGAGAGGAAACCCGCTGTTGCCACTTTATGGGCTACTCTTTTCGATTATCAGCAAGGGATCTTTTATATGCACCATCCCACATACAGGGTAGCACATACCACGGCCTTTGATATACCAGTCGTGATGCCCTGGCTGGAACGAGAAATAGCCTAATGGGCTAACCGATGGCGATTGATCCCAGACCAGCCAGACATCAAGTGAGTGCTATACCACTGGGCTACATCTCACCTTTTGTTTACGGAATTACTGAGCGAGAAAACATGCTACAACACGTAACTAATCTTTTTTAGTATAGAACTAAGAGCAGTGAGGAGATTTGATACTAAACTGTACACTTTTCAATAGACCTGTTAATGGTCTTTGATATAAAGTTATATATTTTGTTTAACGACACTACTAGAGCACATTGATTACCTAATCATCTGCTATTCGAAAGTCAAAAAGTTGGTTTTGTTTAATGACACCACTAGAGCACATTGATTTATTAATCATTGGCTACTGGATGTCAAACACAAACACCTCAGACTGCATTAGATCCCACCCATGGTTTTTGATATACCAGTCCTGAAAAACTGGCTGCTATGGATTGAAAATAAAGTGTCGTGACATCATCTGCCTCAAATTACTATGCTGGCTTTGTAAAACATTACTGTTTTCAAGTGTTATGTATCAAGGTTTTATTATCCCCAGCTGGCTGCACTCCAATACTGAGTGAGGCAAGATGAAGCTTGGTGGTATACAGAGATATCACCTAAGGTCCAATGGATAACTGGGGTAGCTGGATCTATTGCCCTCAGTGAACTCAGGTTTTCTTTCCATATCAACCAGTGCCCCACAAATTATATATCAAGAGACTCTAGTATAGAACGAGTCAGTATCATCATTTCAGGTTCGGTATCAGTATCAGTATTTTGGGGGTAATTAACCTCGGTATCAGTGCAGTATTTGATATTGACAAAACCTAATACTTATACTGATATCGGGGATATTTGTAGGGGTATACCTCACTTCAAATGCATGCTTGCATAATGTTCACATTATTTCATAATCCAATATCACCATTCTGTTCACGTGAAAATTTTACATGTTAGATTTTCTATGTTAAATTTCCTCCAACTTTTATTAGGAATATGTTGCTCACAAGTTCTTCTTGTCACCTAGTTTGTGTTAGAGTGATGTCGTTGGATATATTTTTATAGTGTTTTACTTAAAGGAATGCTCACGCAAGGCTTTTGAACTGGTATGCATATATTCAACGATATATAATGCACATTATTGCTTAATATCAACAAGTATAATTGTATAGTTAATTAATAAAATGGTTAAATGTGATGACTATTATATATAACGGCCATTTTGTAGCATCCCAGTGAATACTCCCTCTGGCGAGCCGGTGGTTACGTAATACTTAATGCGTCACATCAGGAATTAGTCTTAGAACTGAAGAAACAAAACGTACAAGATTTTTGCGGATGCATCACAATGTTCTGTAATAATATCCATCTCAGTCAGCCAGCAATAAGTATATATTATTTTTCAATACAAAATAAACCACCATTGTCGAAGTGTCGAAATAACTGCATTATGTTTTGTCCATACATTAACCCACGTACTGAAATGATGATCCAAGTTTTTTCTTAGTTAATTGGTCTTTTCTTTCCGTGGTCTGTACCTGTGGTTTCTGATTGGCAGGTGTATATTTTGGACAGTTACTAGTCACAGTGCCTAGACACACAAAAAATATGTGCCTGTTTTATTAAGATCACAGGGTATTGTGGGAAAACTACGCGGCCAACCCTAAAATGATAATGGACATTATCAGCAATCCTGCTTTATTACTGTAAATAATTCGGTAAAACCCTTGATTAAGTAGACTTTCCCATCTAAAATCACAAAATTGTCCAATTACGTAGTCCCAAAGAAAAGACAATTATCACTTGGGTATCGTGAGTGGTTGTTTTTGCTCCCAAAGTACTCTACCAATAGGCCCAATAATATGCATTTTTTCTTTGGATTTTTTAAGAAAGAAAACTATTATAACACCATTTCATTCTATTAATGCAAATTGAAATATATTTAGTCAAATAGGTTTATTATATTATCAAGTCATTTATGTTGTTTTACAAGTCAGGTTGATAAAAGCAAAGCGCCTTGTTGTAAACGACTGCCTTTTTTACACTGTGCATACAGGAGTTGGTCAGAGCTGATGCCACTTTGCCCCAAGCTAGAATTTCCGACACACTAAAAACAAAAGAAAATGGCTGCCCCCAGTTAGCAGGAATAATCACGGGTTTTTTTATTAACTCTAAAATTAAACGTTTTTAATTTCTTAAAGTGTTAGTATGTGTTGGTGGTCCGGGTATGCATCTTTCCAGCACATAAGGCTCATGTTTGAGTTTACTCTCCCTTTAATGGCGAGAATATTTTTTAATATTGAAATTTCGGTATGTTGAGGTTTGCTCAGTACGGTAAATTGGTATTGACAGGATACCGATACCAAATGGTATAAATGGTATACCGTCAAACCCTACTCCGGTATTTAACTTTTTGTTTGTTTTCCGTCTCAGTTTTGAAGGAAACAATTTTCAGTCTGCATTATAAAATATTCAACATTTTATTTACTTTTTAACACAGGAACATAGGTGTGTAAAAATAAGCCAATAATCAGCACATTTCACAAGCTGTTGTGATGTTTGTTATTTTGTCAATAAACGTTAACACTCAATTACAGATTGGGTTCTCAGCCTGGCACCCACTTAGAACAAAGACCATCCCACTGTAAAACACAATGAACACACTGGAGCTAATAAACAATATCACTCCTTCGTTGGGCAGTTAACATGTAAATGTTTAATTCCCTGTAAAATGATGCTAAATTCCCCATATTCAGTGTCATGGGCATTGAGTGAAATATGAGAAATGACATCTCGAGCATGTGGGTGTAAACAGGTGTTTATTAGCTATGTAAATAGGAGGTTGTTGGCAGGAGGTGACTATGTTGAATCGCTTGGAGACTTTCTAAACAAACACGGCCTTTGAAAACCATATCACTGTTTACAGGAAATACTTTCAAGTTTTAGAGTAAATGGTAGTTGATAGTTATGGTAGTTGATAGTTAATGGTAGTTGATAGTTAATGGTAGTTGATAGTTAATTTTCAAACTGATTACCAACTGTCACTAATTGAAATTTTGAAATCAAAATTCCCAGATTTAACTTAAAATTAATTTAAATAAATTATATTAGAAGAGACCGATCTGAATTAGCTGTCATGGTAACATATTTCTGACTACTAGGGATTTTTAAATGACTAAAATTACACATTACGGTAAATGTAGTTTGTCGTTTAGAATACAAATTTTATATCTGTATATTTGTAACAAATGTATGTGTAAAACACGCTGTGAAATGATCGGCAAATCAATAAACATATATTCATATTCATATATTTAATGTTTTTCTGGTTGTTCTAATGTTTGTAGTAACACAAACTAAATTTTACCTCTCCTTAATTTTACACATACAGAAAGGTGTATACATACATGTATTAGGAAGTAAAATATAGTTTGAGCAACTACAAGCATGAGGACAATCCTTCTCTGTGGACTCATTTGCAGTTTGGGCTATTTTTAGTTCCAACCAGTGGTCCACAACTGGTTCATCAAAGGTCGTGGTATGTGCTGTCCTGTCTGTGGGAAAGTGCATATAAAAGACCCCTTGCTGCTTATCGGAAAGAGTAGCTTATGTTGCGGCAGCGGGTTTCCTCTAAAGAAATATGTCAGAATGACCATATGTTTGACGTCCAATAGCCGATGACAAGATATAAATCAATGTGCTCTAGAGGCGTCGTAAAATAAAACAAACTTTACTCTTGTTTTTAATATATGACACCATTTACATGGTGGGGGCGGGATGTAGCCCAGTAGTAAAGCAGTCGCTTGATGCGTGGTCCATCTAGGATCGATCCCCGTCGGTGGGCCCACTGGGTTATTTCTTTTTCCAGCCAGTGCACCATGACTGGTATATCAAAGGCTGTGGTATGTGCTATCCTGTCCGTGGGATAGTCACTTTAGTGCATATAAAAGATTCCTTGCTACTAATGAAAAAAATGTAGTGGGTTTCCTCTTTATGACTGTGTTAAAATGACCATGTTTGACATCCTATAGCCGATGATTAATAAATCAATGTGCTCTAGTTGTGTCGTTAAACAAAAACAAACTTTAACTTCATTCACATGGTCATGATGAGTTACTGTAAAAACTAAATGGGTTATCTGAATGTGTTTTTATGTAACCTATAAATACTTGTAAACACAAAATGTCAATTCTCAGATGCCTGTATTAATTTAAAGATCCTTTCTTAGCCGACACAAAACTAGTCCCAGTGGTGTTGTGGTTAAGCCATCGGACATAAGGCTGGTAGGTACTGGGTTCACAGCCCGGTACCGGCTCCCATCCAGAGCGAGTTTTAACACTGTACTACACTGACGTCTCTCTCATTAACCACTAACCACTGTCCTGGACAGACAGCCCAGATAGCCAGGACAGTGTGCTTGAATCTTACTTGGATAAAAATAATTAGTCATGAGGTGCAGTAGATTACTTGTAAAATTGTATTTATATATGGGAAACATGACAGGTACACCATCTGGATTAATTTTATAAATATATTTAATTATTTTAAACATATTTTGTTCACTTCAGTTATGCTTGTGTCATAACAAAGAAACATCACATATATTAAAAATGTACATTTATTTAGTTTGTTTTAATTTTTGATTCCCTTGCTACTATCTTTAAAAGTTGCATAGTAAATTGCAACATGATCTCGACTGAAGACAATGTTCCCTGTGTGGGGGACTGTTTGATACGACTAACCTCTGACCCATCACACCTCTGTCAAGCACTGCATGGGGAACTATTTGATACGACTAACCTCTGACCCATCACACCTCTGTCAAGCACTGCATGGGGAACTGTTTGATACGACTAACCTCCGACCCATCACACCTCCGTCAAGCACTGCATGGGGAACTGTTTGATACAACTAACCTCCAACCCATCACACCTCTGTCGAGCACTCAACCGTGGAGTTAGATATTGCCTGTGTGTTAAACTGGGACAGTGGTGAAGGGCTGTGACTGGATTCATGGATTTCAAGGTGTGGTCACTGTTTTAGTTTGTTAGACTGGAAGGGGTGTGGTGAGAAGCTGTGACTGTTTGTTGGATTAGATCGGGGTGGGCAGTTTTGATTGTTGGATTGGATGGGTGGTGGGGAGTTATGGGGGTTCAGGGCTGCAGCTAGCGGGGGGGGGGGGGGGCAAGGAAAAAAATCTGGAAAACATTATAGAAACTTAAAGAAAATTCTCTTCTTAACAATTTAAGGAGTTTTAGACTATTAACTACTCAGTTGCTTCCACCCCACAACAAAAAAAACCTAGTTGTGGCCCTGGGGTTGTGATGTTTGGATTGGATGAGGTTGGTAGGGTGATATCGGGTGTGTGGAGTTGTCTTTGTATGATTGGGAGGGGTATGGTGGGGAGTTGTCATTGTTAGATTGGGAGAGGTATGGTGGGGAGTTGTGACTGTTGGATTGGGAGAGGTATGGTGGGGAGTTGTGAATGTTGGATTGGGAGGGGTATGGTGGGGAGTTGTGACTGTTGGATTGGGAGGGGTATGGTGGGGAGTTGTGACTGTTGGATTGGGAGGGGTATGGTGGGGAGTTGTGACTGTTGGATTGGGAGGGGTATGGTGGGGAGTTGTACTGTTAGATGGGAGGGGTATGGAGTTGTGTGTTAGACTGTTAGATTGGGAGGGGTATGGTGGGATTGTCAGGTTGATTGGAGCATTGTTTGTATTGGATTGGGAGGGGTAAAGTATGTTGTATTGGAAGGGGTAAAATATCTGTTTGGAGTTAGGGGTAGTTTTAGGGGTAAGGTTGGAGTTAGGGTTTGGTTCCCTCTTTATATCAATACAATGAGGGGGGATGTTTGACATTTTTAAGTACAGCCAACGATTAATTAATCAATATACATGTATAATGATCATGTGTTGTCGTTAAACAAAACAAATTTTAATTTTGCTCTCTAGTAGGCACTAGGCCTATACGTACCAATATCTCTGGGGTTGATGAAGCGACCTAGTGACTCCATATCTCCACAGTAATTTTCGTCCAGGTCACAGTGCCAGAATATCCCCACATCGAAGTTGGTCTGTCCCCGGGTCCACAGCCAATGTGGAGTGGCTATGGAGATCACGTTAAACGTCAAACTCAGCACCCCGCATAGTAAACCAAGCACCGAACAAACTGTTGTGGCCATTTTCACTTTTAACTTGGAAACTCCCTGTCACTGTCCCTGTCACTGTCAAATCACAAAAAACTTTTTCTTCGGCAACTTTCTGATTATCTGTATACAGACTATGTTCAGTAGTTTTAGATTGTTTGTAGATATAACGATTTCGTCTAATACTCCGTCTCTGTTTCTCGATCGGTCACGAAAATGTTTGACCGAAACTGTCGAAACTCCTAGATGACAGCGTGTCACGTACTTGTCTGAGTGAATGGGAAAGTCGTACCAAGTCACGTGACGCCGACGTCAGCGGCGCAAATAAACAAAGAACTCGCGTCACATTGGCCTCTCGATCCTGTGCTTGGAAAGTTGGATTTAAAGTTCCCGATACCATTATACCGTAAAAAATTTTTAAAAAATTTGGGGAGTTGGATTTATAGCAGAATAAAAAAGCTGAGACAAATTGTTCAAAACTTACGGAACGCTGTATAGGGGGTGGGGTAATATCCCGATGATATAATGGGTTTGTCAAGAGTGACACAACGTTTTCATGTCTCATCTGTATTGATACATAGAGCCAGTCATTGTCTTCTTTCTGTTACAGAAGGTTTTTCAACAAAATATTTTTTACTACTAGAGCTATTTTTGATAACTGAAATTATACGTTACTTAGATTTTATTGTTTAGATTATCAATTTCCTTACATTCGAAGTGTTTTTGGTCATCCTGGTGTTTTCAATATCACAAAATCCATTTCTCATATTTTAAAAATCGCACGTGCGTCTGAGAAGTAACAGTTAGGGACGGTCCATAAATATCGATGTGCTTCACAATCCGAACAATGTTCGGAAGGGGGGGAGGGGGTAAAAGCCATGTTCGGATTGCTTTTCAGGTAAAACATCGGTCCATCGAAGGTCAATGTTTCGTACACATTATATCAATGTTTTTATGTTAGGATTAGGGGAGGGGGTCAAACCCAATCCTAACATTGTTAGGATTATGAAAACCATTGACATTTATGGACCGTCCCTTATGGAGTCGAGTTTTAGTCTATTTTCAGAGGGTATTTCACCATTTCAAAGTCACAGACTCTTTTTTCACTCAAATGTAACTTTATCCAAATGTGTTACAGGTTTGTAGATTAACTAAAGTTAGTGTTAATTTTCATGGGTTGAAACTAGGGTATGTCCCTTTAATAAAGGCGTACCAATTAAACAAACATCAACAATGCAAAGAGAATCTAAAATATATGGGTCAAATTATATAATGGTGACAGTAAAAGGAGGGAGCATATCTAGTCGTCGGAAGTGGGTGGCGCTTTGAGGAGGGGGATCTGGTCCTATGAAGATCACACACACACACACTGACACACACACACACACACACACACACACACACACTGACACTGACACACAAAAACATGTATACACACACACACACACACACACACAAACACATACATACACACAGAGACACACAGTTGAAATGCGAATTACTAGGTGCCCCTCATACATCGGGAAGTTACAAGAGCATCAATAAACTTATGTAATTTTAGGGGCATGAACTACAATAATGGCCAGAATTTGTGTTATGTCTACGTAATTCTTGAACGGCCCCTTCTTTGGGAAATTTAGGACAATTTTTGAAACTGCACAAAAGGTCTCCATAGGCGTTGGAAGCGGGGACAGAGGGCACTGCCCCCTCCCCCAAATTCTGAAACTGGATGGGCCAGAATATGCGTTACCACCACCAACCCCACCCCACATACACCCACACACAACCGTACGGGTGAAATGCGATCTATTTAAATATGTTGGGGGGTTTTCACTCCTGACATTTCACAAGAATGTAGCAGTGGCGTAGGAAGGGGCCAAAAAGTGGGGGGCACACTTTTATATTTGTACACTTTTATAAAGCAAATATAAAGCAAAATATCTGAAAAGGGGGGGGGGGCACATGCCCCACTTGAACCCCCTCGCCCCTCCCTGTTCCGCTTCCTACACCAGTATGTAGGCTAGCGTATAATTCTCCTTGCTTTAACTATTTTAATACGACCAGACTTGATTATAAGCAGTTTTAAGTGAGTATGTAATATATGTAGTATTGAACCCCATCGGTTTACACAGTCTTTGATTGAGATTATTCCTGTCTGTAGAAAAGTACTTATAAAAGATTCAGTGGTACTAATAGAAAATGTAGCCGACGTCTTCTAACATTGTAAGCCTATGTCAAAACCATCAAATGTTTGGCCTGCAATAGCCGAAGATTAATCATTTGCTGTCCAATTTTTTTAAATAATTTTTACACTTTTAAAATTTCGATTTGGGAAGTTTGCAATTTAGAATCCATCCAGCACGTACATAATCGCACTTTTTGAAGAAAAAAAAAATCTACTTTTTTATTATGTACAGTAAAAAAACAAAAAAAACATGAAGGTCTCAATCTGATTAAAATTAGTTCTATTTGTAATAGTAATTAACCAGTCGAACTAATTTTAATTGGATTGATGAAGGTCGGTTCGGAGATGCGACGAAACATTTTTGCACATTACTTGGATTTTTTACTTTTTGTTTTCGTTCTTTGCTTTAAAAACAAATATTAGCCATAAAATATACTACTTCATTGTGAAAACGAAACCCATTCAAAAATGCCTGGTGACGCCCATGAATTTAAACCCGATAACCAAACAGTGTTGAAATTTAACAGAAGCATTTGCGCTCTATATTTTCCTTAATTTATTTTTAACACTACAACGATGTTAGAATCTTCCTTAAAATAGTACATCACAGGCAATGCTTTATTGATAAAATTCGCTCAAGCATCACCAAACTTCCTAGGAAATATCTGTTCTTGACTTCACAAGGATGATAAAAATTATTTCAATTTTTAACCAAAGTTCAAGGTGGATTTACGCTCTCGCCGCCTTATGGAGCGATTTTGCTAAACAAAACACGAATTGAATTATTTCCCTTGCTTATTACATTATCAGCTGGCTATGGTCTTGCATTGCAAGTTACTTGTGTCGGTCGGGTTATTTCTGTCACCTGCTTCGAATACTTTCTGAGTGAACGACCTGCGTTCAAATGGAAATGGCCTTTGTTTTGTTTGATTTATCCGCTAAAATATGATCACAAAATCTGTGGGATGACATTGAATGTTGGGTCGCTTGAAAATAGACATATTTTATTGTTCTTCAAGATACTAAATGTCTTCATGCGAACATATAAAATATACTGACAATAGACACGATCCGCAGTAAACTAGCTTTTCATTTGCGTCAAAAGGGAACCAATAACATTGTCATGCAATTTTACAATGAATAAAGTTTTTTTGTTTAACGTCACCACTAGAGCACATTGATTTATTACCTATCGGCTATTGGACGTCAAACATTTGGTAATTTGTAACACAAAGTCTCGGAGGAATACCGCTATATTTTTTTATTAGCTGCGAGGAATCTTTTATATGCACGTTCCCACAGACATGATAGCACATACCATAACCATTGATATACCAGTCGTGGGCTCTGGTTAGGCACGGAAAAATCTCATTCAGAGATGGAAACTGATTTTAGAAAATTTGGTATGTTTTCTGTTACATAGGCTTATTTCTCTTGCTATTCAACATACAGCGCACATTTGTTGTTTTGTTCTTTTGTTTGTGGGTGCTATATATATATTTTATAGTGTATAATCAATTAAACGGTATCCGACCCTTCTAACAGAATCTAAAATAAAATATTAAAATGTGTGAAAATTGAATGTACGTAGTGTATAGTCATTATAGTGTAGTTTAAAATAGGCTTTTAGTGAATTTCTATGGCTGTATGTATATACTGGCCTATACTAGCAATAGAAGTAAGAATCCAGAGGGAGGAGGTTAGGGGCGCGCACTCTCATCGTGTTTCCAAGTGCTTGAAAAATCAAGCGTGTAGCAAATCCATTACATTTATTTGTGTTCAGTGGGGGTTATGAGTCGGCTTGCTGGTTTGAAGGAGACTCCGATTATTGTCATACATAAAACAGTGTACTCTTGACTATAGGTGCCCTTCTAAACGTCTCCCGCCCTGAACACTGCAGGTTTCTTCTTAAACGTTGCGCCCTTCCAGAAAAATCATGAATCCACCCTTGAATTTGTTTTAGCCATGACCACTTCAGTTAGACCGTGGAGTGCATTCTGTCAGTCAGCCTTGGGGGTGGGAGAGTGGTCAGGGCTTAACCGAATGTTATTTATATTGTCTGTACTCTTTCGTTTACTCTCTCCAACCACCGTTTGGTAGGCAGAGATCGCGCAGAATTGATTGGCCTCCGACAGTTAGAGACCGTCGATAACTGTCTGAATGTCCGTCTAACTCGCTTACCGTCAACAGTACTCTGGCTACATTAACAAAAACATATATACAAAAAAAAGAGGCAACTACAAATGGTCTTCAAAATATATTATTGCTTCATTAGCGTCAGTACAGTAATAAATCTAAATAAAAAATTAAAGTTAACACCACCACTAGAACACATTGCTTTACTGATCATCTGCTATTGGATGTCAAACGTTTGCAGGGGTGGGAATTGGTGAACTGTAAAAAAGAGGAAATCTAGAGGGGTCCCGGAAATTCTTGAAATCCTGGGTTAAAAGCTGTGCCATCTGACACATTTTGGAGGAAAGGACGATTAAAATGCGAGGAAATGAAATGTTTCATGAGAGGAAAACAGCTGATCCGAGAATTCCCACCCCTGATTTGGTATTTTTGATTGATATAGTCTTAGTGAGGAAACCTACATTTTTTTTCCATTAGTAGCAAAAAGTCCTTTATATGCACCACCCCACAACCTTTGTAATACCAGTCATGGTCGACTGGTTGGAATGCAAAAATAATTCAATGGGCCCACCAACAAGAATCGATCTTAGACAGACCATGCATCAAGTGAGTACTTTACTCCTAGGTTACGGCTCACCCTAAACGAAACAAGAATCGATCTTAGACAGACCATGCATCAAGTGAGTGCTTTACTCCTAGGTTACGGCTCACCCTAAACGAAACAAGAATCGATCTTAGACAGACCATGCATCAAGTGAGTGCTTTACTCCTAGGTTACGGCTCACCCTAAACGAAACAAGAATCGATCTTAGACAGACCATGCATCAAGTGAGTGCTTTACTCCTAGGTTACGGCTCACCCTAAACCAAACAAGAATCGATCTTAGACAGACCATGCATCAAGCGAGTGCTTTACTCCTAGGTTACGGCTCACCCTAAACGAAACAAGTTCATAAACATAAGTACGTTTTATAACACAAAATATAACCAACAGACAAAAGGCATAATTTTATTTAAAATGTTTTATTTATATAAAATTGCATTAATACAAATATAAATGGAAGTAAAAACATTTTGTTATTTATACGTAATATAAAATCAACAAACATTTCTCAAGGAAACGTTGTATTGAAACAAAACCATCTCTGTACTGTACAATCACTACAATGACATTATTTAGATTTCTCAGGTCAAGTTAACATGTAAAGTTTACAAACATTTCAAATCCAATTATCATTACTATGATAATTCTCTATTAGTCTAAACTTTGTCTAAACTATTAAAATTAATATTAAAAGATTTGGTTCAACTGTATGCTGGTAAATAAACCTAAAACGATTCCTGGCAGCAAGTCCATAAAAATATGTGGTAAATATATCTATTCTTGTGAAACTATAAACTAATTTATTTATATTAAGCTGCAGATTTGAGACAATGCTTTATTTGCTCTTTGGTGAACAATTTTATGATTGATGAACAAACCCATTAACACTTTTATAATCGTATCTGTACAAGTTAAGAGCTGCCAAACCAAGTTGTGCTTAAGACTCAGCCTTTAAGGGTATTGGCATAGTCAGCCATCATGCAAAATTGACAGTTTAGAAACTTTTGTAGTTATGTACAAATGCAGTCAAAAATAAGATAAATGCATGAGAAGCGCCTGGCATTTCAATTGCTACCAGTATACAAGTTGTATGTAATGAATGGCTAACACCCAGAAATGTACTGTTAAAAAACAATTAGCTTCATTACAGTACGGATTCTGAGAAATTTTGTTCATATTTTGGTTATTAAAATAAAGACTGGAATGCTATAATGGTAGTAAGAACATGTAATAAAGTGTAATACAAAGATAAAATATGTAATAGAATGTAATATAATGTGTTTAATTGTTCATGAATCTTCCAGTGAAAATCAGTAATTAACACTTCAAACTAGAAGAATAAATATTTTTGGAACCAATCATGTTGAATATTTCTGTAAACCAATATTAAAGGCGCAGACCCTAGTTTCAGCCCATAAAAATGGACGCTAACTTTAGATAATCTACAAATCTGCAACACACATTTGGATATGGTTATAACAGAGAGAAGCTAAAGTCTGTTTTGTTTAAACAGGGAAATACCATCAAAAATAACTTGAGCTTATTTCATAAACCATTACTACATAGACGAACGTGCGTTTTTAAAAACTAGGGTATGTCACTTTAACAAAATATTACTTTTTAATTTCAAACCAGCCAAGGAAATCAATAAGTTACACAAATGTAATTTATGTAATTAACCAATCAATCAGTTACCAGAGTTACCAATTCAAATTAAACTTGAGTAATCTGAATTGCAAGTTCATGACGTTTGTAATGTTTATGCTTTCAAATTAAAATGTGTATCAAGCTACAAATGAATTCTATATACAATATGTAATGGAATGTAAATATGTTAGCAAATGCTATACAATGGTAATGAAAGCATGCTTAGTGTAAAAAAAAACAATTCCACGGAATTAACGGTCTTGCCTACCATAAACGTATTCGGTGTTGATGATACATGCAGTTACATCCACTGGCATAGCCACAAGTTTATATTGGGGGAGAAACCCACACTATGTATGTATGATGTTATAAAATGTTTAAAAGTAATTTAATGGCAATTTTGACATTTAGTCTTAAAAGGGAAACTTGCAAAATCTGTCCATTAGTAGCAAGGGATCTTTTATATGCACTATCCCAGACAGACAGGATAGCACATACCACTACCTTTGATATGCCAGTTGTGGTGCACTGGCTAGAATGAGAAATAGCCCAATGGGCTCACTGACAGGGATCAATCCTACACCGACTGCGCATCAAGCAAAAGCTTTACCACTGGGCTACTTCCCACCCTTGGATCTTTTATATGCACCATCCCAAACAGGATAGCACATACCACGGCCTTTGATATGCCAGTCGTGGTGCACTGACTGGAATGAGATAAAGCCCAATGTTGAGATAAATACAGATGTTAACACTGTCGCTATCAAAACTGTCACCATCGTCGGGAAAATAACACTTTGTCTCGTCTCTTTGCATAGCAACAGCAAGACAAACAAAACAATTAACATTAAATGAAGCAATCTGACCATAATGATGTGATATTTTAAAGTAAATGAAAAGAAATTGCTACACTGGAATGTAAATACCAATATGTTACAGTTTATAGAAGGAAAGGAATGTTTGTTTAATGACACCTCAGCACATTTTAAAACTATAGCTATGTTGTCTAACGTAATAGTTATTTGAGACTAAATCGTACAAATAATGTAGACATGTATGGTGATACATTTAGTAACCCAAGACATTTTGCTTAAATAATATGAGTTTTTAAAAATTAATTCTGAACAGTGAATTCCTTAGTATTAGTATGCAATAGCAGACATCATATATTTACAAAATATACAGGTTTATCTGTGTTAACAAGATGGATTAACGTAAAACAGGATCATACTTTGTTATCAACTGAAATTCATGACTTAAAGAACACATTTTCCATGGCCATTTATTGTGAGATTTTTCTGCGACCATTAACGCAATATAACTGCCTATCTTTTGTATCCTTATAAAAATAAAGTATCAAGCAATTTTCATTTTCCATGCTTTTTCAAAGGATGTGTACAAATTCCACAACCCATATGAATCCTGTAAAAGCAAACAAATTTTAACTTGTCAATCTGGATACGAACGTTCATATTTCAACATGTCAATTTGGATATGAATGTCTATATTTCAACCTGTCGCAGTCTGTACCCACCGCTAACATCACTTTCTGCACTTGGCTGTGGTGAGGGAGGCGGGCGGTACCTGGAATATGATGCTGGATCAGGTGGGGGCCTGTACTGCTCTTGTTCTGGAGGGTGAAGGTAGGGGGCTGCAACAAACATCTGCTGCTGAGGTGCGTTGATCACAAATCCTTGATGCATGTCTCTCGGAGATGGCGGTGGCCGGGGTGGCTTCATGGCCTTGTAGCTGAACGCCAAGACGTTTTCTGGGTACGGTTCCATCAGAGGTTTCGTTGTGTGTTGTTTCTGCCGGATCTCCTCGATGCTGCGACATAGCTGTAGGGTCTGAACAGCGATGAGAACAGCACCGACGACACTGAGCATGGCTCCTATGCAGGCGATGTAGAAGGCCCAGTTGAGCTCAAGAGCCGGATGGGCGTTGAGGACAAAGTGGCGATACGGCAGGTCGAGGGGCATCAGATTCCACTCGTTGGATCCGTCCAGATCCAGCGAACACAGCAGCAGTAGGACCACCCCCAACACATTGCAGATCCCTGAAATCAGAACATGAACGTAGTTAGGTTAAACAATGAACACAGCAGTAGTAGGACCACCCCAACACATTGCAGATACCTGAAATCAGAACATGAACGTAGTTAGGTCAAACATTGAACAAGCAGTAGTAGGACCGCCCGAACACGTTGCAGATCCCTGAAATCAGAACATGAACGTAGTTAGGTCAAACATTGAACACAGCAGTAGTAGGACCACCCCAACACATTGCAGATACCTGAAATCAGAACATGAACGTAGTTAGGTCAAATAGTGAACACAGCAGTAGTAGGACTGCCCCAACACGTTGCAGATACCTGAAATCACAACATGAACGTAGTTAGGTCAAACATTGAACACAGCAGTAGTAGGACCATCCCCAACATGCTGCAGATACCTGAAATCATAACATGAAGGTAGTTAGGTCAAACATTGAACACAGCAGTAGTAGGACCACCCGAACATGTTGCAGATTCCTGAAATCAGAACATGAATGTAGTTAGGTCAAATAGTGAACACAGCAGCAGCAGGACCACCCCCAAAACGTTGCAGATACCTGAAAACACAAAACAAACGTAGTAAGGTCAAATAGGCATGCATCATCCACAACACATTGCAGATTCCTGAATACCACAACACAAACATAGTTAGGTAAAACACTGAACAATTCAACAGTTGGATCACATCCAACACACTGAAGATTCCTGTAGACTTAGTAATTAGACAGATTTACCACAGACTAACGGTAGACTTAGTAATTAGACTTACCACAAAGTAAACAGACTTACCACAGACTAACTGCAGACAGTAATTAGACTGATTTACCACAGACTAACTGAAGACTTAGTAAACAGACTTACCACAGACTAACTGAAGACAGTAGTTAGACAGATTTACCACAGACGAACTGAAGACTTAGTAAACAGACTTACCACAAAGTAAATAGACTTACCACAAAGTAAACAGACTTACCACAGACTAACTGCAGACAGTAATTAGACTGATTTACCACAGACGAACTGAAGACTTAGTAAATAGACTTACCACAGACTAACTGCAGACAGTAATTAGACTGATTTACCACAGACAAACTGAAGACTTAGTAAATAGACTTACCACAGACTAATAGCAGACAGTAATTAGACTGATTTACCACAGACTAACTGAAGACTTAGTAAATAAACTTACCACAGACTAAGTAAATAGACTTATAATAGACTAAGTGTTGATTTAGTAAACACTCACCAGAGACTAACTGCAAACTTAGTACATAGACTCACCACAGGCTAACTGTAGACTTAGTACAGACTCACCATAGGGTAACTATACACTTAGTAAACAGACTAACCACAGATTAATTGTAGATTTAGTACACAGACTATCTGTAGACTTAGTACACAGACTTACCACAGGCTAACTGTAGACTTAGTAAACACTCACCACAGGCTAACTGTAGACTTAGTAAACAGACTCACCACAGGCTAACTGTAGACTTAGTAAACACTCACCACAGGCTAACTGTAGACTTAGTACACAGACTCACCACAAGCTAACTGTAGGCTTAGTACAGACTCACCACAGGCTAACTGTAGACTTAGTACACACTCACCACAAGCTAACTGTAGACTTAGTACAGACTCACCACAGGCTAACTGTAGACTTAGTACACAGACTCACCACAGGTAACTGTAGACTTAGTACACAGACTCACCACAGGCTAACTGTAGACTTAGTAAACACTCACCAGAAACTAACTGTAGACTTAGTACACAGACTCACCACAGGCTAACTGTAGACTAGTAAACAGACTCACCAGACTAACTGTAGACTTAGTAAACAGACTCACCACAGGCTAACTGTAGACTTAGTAAACAGACTATTTGTAGACTTAGTACACAGACTCAACACAGACTATTTGTAGACTTAGTACATAGACTCACCACAGGCGAAGCTGAATGCCGCGAGCGCCATGCTTCCCGTCAGAGAGCCGAGTCGTCGTCCCGCCAGGAGGAACGCTGCGACGGTACACGCCATTGTTCCAAACAGCGCTATGCTGTAAAACACCTGGCCAACCTTGAACATCCCTGTAACACAGAAAACAATCATGCACAACACTGATTAAAAATAAATAGTGATGTGGACAGCAATATTTCTGCTTGGCGAGTAACTTGTTGTAGTCCACCGGCCAAACAAGAGAAAGGTATAAAAACAGAATGCCTGGCATATCACCCCCAGTGCATTGTCAGCTCACTACTGAAACAAAACAAAATCCCATTTTCCCCTATGTGGGATTTGGTGTGTATGTTCTTGAACAACAATAAGATTCTTAGAAGAAACCAGTATCATGGAACAGTTAAAGTTTGTTTTGTTTAATGACACTACTAGAGCACAATTATTTATTAATCATTAGCTATTCAAGCATGTGTGCAGGAATTTCAGAAATTTAGGAGGGGTCAAGACCATGGCAACCAAAATATACTCTTCAAAAAAAGAAACGCAAAAGGGTACAAATGGGTTATAACTCCGATTTTATGTTTCCTACCGGTTCATGCTTTGTGAATATAAGGTCATTGCATGTCCCAAACACATTCCCACGGTTACATTCGATAAAACGCAGCTACTGTACAATAAAGTTCCAAAATGTGAATATTCGCAAAAACGCAGCCACGTGCAAACCATGTCACCACTGCACATGCGTTGTCTGCACGTGCAACATGAACACCGACAGTATAAAAGTGCAGGGTGTTCGCTTGCCTGGCCTCTGTATCTGGCCGACAGTTGACAATCCAGGACATGCCACGTCTCAGTGAACCGCAGAGAAACAATGCCATCGGCCGACTAGACGCAGGCGAATCCAGAACGGCCGTTGCCAGGGCATTCCATGTGTCCCCAAGCACCATCTCCAGACTGTGGGACCGTTACCAGCAACATGGATCAACACGTGACCTCCCTAGATCCGGTCGACCACGGGTCACTACCCCCGGGCAGGACCGCTACATCCGGGTACGCCACCTTCGGGAACGATTGACTACTGCCACCTCCACAGCCGCAGCAATACCAGGTTTGCGCAGGATATCCGACCAGACCGTACGGAACCGCCTACGTGAGGTAGGAATTCGTGCCAGACGTCCAGTTCGAGGTGTCATCTTAACACCACAACACCGTCGACTCCGACTGCAGTGGTGCCAGATTCATCGACAATGGCCTCAACTGCGATGGAGACAGGTGTGGTTCAGTGACGAGTCCCGATTTCTGCTCCGACGTCATGATGGAAGATGTCGCGTGTATAGGCGTCGTGGTGAACGTTATGCGGCAAACTGCGTGCAGGAAGTGGACAGATTCGGCGGGGGTAGTGTCATGGTGTGGGCAGCCATCTCACACACTGGCAGAACTGACCTGGTCCACGTGCAGGGCAACCTGAATGCACAGGGCTACATTGACCAGATCCTCCGCCCACACATCGTTCCAGTTATGGCCAACGCCAACGCAGTGTTCCAACATGACAACGCCAGGCCTCACAAAGCACGTCTCACAACGGCTTTCCTACAGAACAACAACATTAATGTCCTTCCTTGGACATCGATATCACCGGATTTGAACCCAATTGAGCATCTATGGGACGAGTTGGACCGACGCCTCCGACAGCGACAACCACAGCCCCAGACCATGCCCGAGCTGGCAGCAGCCTTGCAGGCCGAGTGGGCCACCATCCCCCGGGACGTCATCCGTACTCTGGTTGCTTCAATGGGCAGGCGGTGCCAGGCAGTTGTCAACACACGCGGAGGCCACACCCGGTATTGACTCCAGATGACCGTGACCTTGGTGGTGTGTCCTATCACTTACTCACAATGGACTAGAGTGAATTGTGAACAATCCTGCAACATTTGGTAATTATCGGACTCACCATTCAATAATTAAATCAATTCTCCAAATGTTACGACAATGTGGTTTTGCGTTTCTTCTTTTGAAGAGTATATATAGGTGAGGTTGAGTAATATTGTTTTAAAAAAGAAGAAAATATGCTTGAGCAGGGGGTGTTTTGATCCCACAGACGCTCCCCCTTCAAACATGCTTGGTAATTTTGTTTTAGGAACCCATATTCTTCCATTAGTAGCAACGGATGTTTTATATGCACCATCCCACAGACAGGATAACACATACCATGGCTTTTGATATACCACCAGAAGAGATCGATCCCAGACCGATCATACGGTGAACGCTTTGCCACTGGGCTACATCCCACCCTATATTTAACCAACACACATACACTGACAGAAACTTCTTTTTTTAATAATAATAACAAAACAAACAAACAACTAGAGATGCATGGTATAACTGGTATACCGCCATATAAATTTTGAACAATACATATAATCACAATATTTTTGTAGTGTACCATTTATTGCGCTTAAATATTTTGTATGCAAGTGGGTTATATTTTGAAACCAAAAAAAACTACCAGTTTAAGAAAAGAAACAATAACTTCACTTGTTCGGAATGAATTCATCTTGATAGTCACTGGTGTATAGTTTTATTTACAAAATATACATGAAATCAGAGAATTTTATAAATTCTATTACTAGTAATTGATAATTTAGTCTTTCGTAATATATTGTGGAATGTATCACAATTCAGGTTCCTGTATCGCAATATATATATCGCAATACGAACTTTTTGGCAATATCCATCAAACTCTGCCAAAATCATCTTTATTACCCAACACAGACCTACATGTAGCTCTGGGTAAGAAGAAAATTTCGCCAATTTATCTATTAAAGGGACATTCCTTAGTTTGCTGCAATTTTAAAATGTTATCGACTAACAGAGACTTTTTAATGATTGTAATTACATATCAAATATATTTTTCTGAATAAAATATTAGTGGCTGTATATTAAACATATTTGTGATCGTTCTAATATTTGTACTAGGTTAAATTTCATTTTATTTCCAAAAATATAGTTTTTTTGTACATACGAAATTATTTGAAGACAAAATCCAGTTTGTGCTTCTTACAAATATTAAGACGACCAGGAACACATTAAATATACAGACACTGATATTCTGAACAAGAAAATATATTTAATATGTAAGTTTAATCGTAGAAATATTTTATTAGTAAACTCATGAATGTCCCCTTAAACTTCAAAACCAATATATTCTTTAACAAAATGTCAATTATTACATGTAATTTTTTTGTGAAACTAAAATGACATTCACCAATTGAGAATTTTAAAAGCAATTGCGAATGCCAGAGCCCTACAACATAGTACTGGAGAAGAGGTCGAAATGACAAACAGCTGGGGCAAACTGAAAAATAGTTGGAAGTGAACTGACAATTTGTTGGGGGCCAACTACTGTAGCTGGAAGTGAAATGGTCAGCTGGAGATGAACTGACTTGGAGCAGACTGGCTTTGAGTGAAACATCTGATACCCATAAAAACCAGTTTAGAACACCGAAATAAATTCCCTGTCCATGACAAACATGCTTGAACAGTTCTCTGATGGAAGCATTCCAAAATTTACCCACACCCATTGACACAATGATTTTGTTTTTATATTAAAACTGTTAAAGTTTAATTTGTTTAACGATACGACTAGAGTATACTGATTTATTAATCAACAGTTATTGATGTCAAACATTTGGTAATTTTCAGTGTTGGCAAGAAAACCTGCTATATTTTTCCAAAATTAGTAACAAGTGATATTGTATATGCACCACCAGACAGGATAGCACATACCACAACCTTTGATATACCATGGTGCGGTGCACAAGTTATACCAAGCATCTCTAGTTTGTTTACAGGTTTTTTTATTGTTAAAAAAAGAAGTTTTTGTTAGTGTGTGTGTATTTCCACTTATGATCAAATCTAGTCTGTTAAATATGGGGTGGGATGTAGCCCAGAGGCAAAGTCACGGTGCCCTGGCATGGACAAGAAATAGCCCAAAACCAAACAAGTTCTCAGGGTTTAATTTGTATAGTGTTTCATTTGTTTATCAAAAATAGTGCCCCCCTAGGATTTTGATCAGGGTACGGCCCTGCCACCCTAAAACCTTTCCTGACGTGGACGGAGGAGCTGGCATAGGCCAACCTATGTGCCCATGACAGGCGTGCATTACAACAGCTTTCTCTGAATGTGCACATTAAGCCCTATGACCTGACCTGACCTGAGATGCAATGTACATGTTGATATAGCCAGAGTACTCGGACTGAGAGAGCTAGACGGACATTTGGACAAAAATATGCTCTCATTACAGGCAGAAAGAAAGAAAGAAATGTTTTATTTAACAATGCACTCAAAACTTTTTATTTACGGTTATATGGCGTCAGACATATGGTTAAGGACCACACAGATTTTGAGAGGAAACCCGCTGTCGCCACTACATGGGCTACTCTTTCCGATTAGCAGCAAGGGATCTTTTATTTGCACTTCCCACAGGCAGTATAGCACAAACCATGGCCTTTGTTGTACCAGTTATGGATCACTGGTCGGTGCAAGTGGTTTACACCTACCCATTGAGCCTTGCGGAGCACTCACTCAGGGTTTGGAGTCGGTATCTGGATTAAAAATCCCATGCCTCGACTGGGATCCGAACCCAGTACCTACCAGCCTGTTGACCGATGGCCTAACCACGACGCCACCGAGGCCGGTCATTACAGTCAGAGACCAAGCTATGCAATTTTTTAGCAATTGCCGACCACCAAAAAGTAGTCAAAGATTTCCGCTCTAATACAACAACAATCCAATGTTTGATGTCAAATACATTTACATCGACCATTTTCGAGTTCCTTGATGAAAAAAAATTCAGATATTAATCACTAATACACACACTACAGAAAGAAACCCAAAGGCACCCACATTCAGCGAAGCTTCGGCAAACTCCGGACTGCAGAATTCTAAGTTCGCCGACCTATATCATGATGTTGGTCACATGACTGCCCACTCAGCCATTCCGTCTTCCAGGGGCCGTCTCATACAATAATACGACAATCACCAAAAAAAGTTTGTTTTGTGTAATGACACCACTAGAGCACATTGATTCATTAATCATCGGCTATTAGATGTCAAATATTTGGAAATTTACCACTGTGTTCGAGAGGAAACCCGCTACATTTTATCATTAGTAGCAAGTGATCTTTTATATGCACCATCCCACAGATAGGATAGCACATACCACTACTTTTTGGTTGTTGGCGATTGCCAAAAAATTACATAGCTTGGTCTCTGACTGTAATAAGAGCTGATTTATGTCCAAATGGCCATCTATGATCTACTGTCCGAACCGAATTGTTAACAACTACAAAAAATTACTCTCCTACCTTTAATTGCCGTTAGATTTCCTCCAAAGTTTGTCCAAACACAAATCGTAAAAAAACCCACTACAAATATACAGATTCCACACACGAGACTGCAAAGATGTCGCCGATATCGCCTTTGCTGAGATTGCATAGGGAAAAATACATGCAGTTTTCTGCTGTCTGCCATGTTGCTTGTTTATGGAATACTCTTCAAGAGGGGTGAAAGCCTCCAAAGTATGTGACACAATTAATATTAAATCAATGATCTCTTGTGGTATCATTAAACATTTTTTAATAATAATAATTAATAATATGACGTCATCACGTCTGCTTTTATATCATAACATGTTATGACGTTGTTAGATTTAAGTCCTATCCTTTCACCCCTCTTGGAGAATATTCCATAAAAAGTCAAAATGGCAGCTAGCACAAAATTACATGCTTTTTGCCCTATGCGCTCTCAGCGAAGTCGATATAGGTGACATAGTTATCATCTGGTATGTGGAAACTGTGTCATTGTAGTGGTTTTTTCAAGATTTCTGTCTGGACAAACTTTGGAGGAAATCTAACGGCAATTAAAGGTAGGAGAGTAATTTTTCGTAGTTGTTAACAATTTGGTTCGGACAATAGCTCTCGTACAGTCAGAGTACTCGGGCTAATGTTGATAGGGCAGGGTTTCTCTTACTTGGAACTGCAAACTTGTTGGTAGCTGTCTCCATGGCCATTAGACTGGTCATCAGTACAGGCAGACGACTGTCCAGTCCCGGCTTGTCCGGTTTGTACATGTAGAAGATGCCCGTGTCAATACTCTGCTGCATGGCCGGCTCTGTACCAAACGTCCCGTCTTGGAAGTCGAACTTGAGAATAAACCACCACGGCAGCAACGAACAGCCGACATTAACGATGGTTGCTAGTGCCATAATCAGGCAGGCAATGGCCAGAACAGCTGACTGGGTGAAATTAGCTACAACACCCATTCTGAATATTTATTTTACTTTGACCGCGATTTATCAAAACAAAACTGTCTTCAAATTTTCCTTTGCACAAATTACAGACTAGTTAATGGTGTAAGAACATGTAATTAGGTTTTTAAATACACATTAAATTAATAATACGTCACAAAAGTTAGAAACATTCATTAAAAAGCTTAATAAATGCTGGCATAAATAGTCGACATCCGATCCGCCATTTTGAACAATTTGAGGAAATGAGTTAGTCACCTGTAAAACTGACGCAGCAGGTAGGTCATTCAAGGGACATAACTGCACCACAGGTGAATAGAGTAGAGACCCATATTTATAAAGGTGTCTTAACGGTAAACATGTTTTAAAACAACCGGCCTCGACAGTGTCGTGGTTAATCGGACACAAGGCTGGTAGGTACTGGGTTCGCAGCCCGGTACCGGTTCCCACGCAGAGCGAATCTTAACGAATGGGTAGCTGTAAGACCACTACACCCTCTTCTTTCTCACTAACAACCAACCCACTATCCTGGATAGACAGCCCAGATAGCTGGTGTGTGCTCAGGACAGCATGTTTGAACCTTAATTGGATATAGGCACAAAAATAAGTTGGAATGGATGTTTTAAAAGAATAAAACGATGTTCTAAAAAAAAAAAATTATTGACCTGTTTTAACTTTAAAACGCTGATACTAAAACGTGTTTTTACATACATATTTAGGCTATAAACGCGTTTTGATCCTAAAACATGTTTAAAACCTACCCTAAAATAGTGTCCTCTAGCCCTCCCATGTTTAGATGTTGTCAGGCAGACGACACTCGAGCTAACCCTAAAACGTGTTTGAAACCTACCCTAAAACTAGCTCGGTGTCCTCTAGCCCTCCCATGTTTAGATGTTATCAGGGAGCCGACACTCGAGCTAACCTTAAAACGTGTTTGAAACCTACCCTAAAACTAGTTCGACTGTCCTGTAGCTCTCCCCTGTTTAGAGGTTGTCAGGGAGACGACACTTGCATGGGCGTACATAGGATTTTGAAAAGGGGGGGGGGGGGGGGTTCCAAAATAGATTGCAGAGATATTGGGCATATATTTCTATGTTGAGTAAATATAATAATGTCAGATCTATTAAATTTAAAAAAAGCGATTTCCGGGGGGGGGGGGGGGTTTCGGTCGAACCCATCGAACCTCCCCCCCCCCCTATGTACGCCCATGACTTGAGCTAACCCTAAAACGTGTTTTAGTGAAAACAACGAAAATCCATGTCTAACGATTGGCACTTTTTTACACTGAAGTTGGAGGTTCTACGACAGCTACAAAATCTTCAACATCATCAAGATGCTAACTTTGCCGTCCAATGGCAAAACTTAGTAAATGACCGTTTTGATTTGATTTGATAAAAAAAAAAAAGAGTAGATAATAGTCATGTTGTGCCGGATAAAGGATCGGTCAGCTGCATTAACGAGATTATTGCTCTTACAAGTGATTTTAAGCCAACTTTTAAATTTATGAATATGTTAATTTTGGGTGGGAGATTTGGTCACTGAAGTTGCTAGGTTCTGACGATGGAGATGTCACCGGTAAAACAAGCTTACTATGTACAGTTCAGTTTGCATAAACCTGAGCACAGCCTAATTATTTTGACGACTTACGACCGTGCAATACAACGAGAAGGTAGATCGCGATGATCCCTTCACACTTTGTAAGACGAGTATTTCAGATTGCGGTTTCGCCTTTACAAAAATACCAACCCACTTCATCCCCCCCCCCCCCCCCCCCCCCCCCCCACCCCAATGCTGGAGCACATAATCAAATTCGGGCAAAATGAGCTGGCCTGAACCTTGTTCACCATATATTTCCATAATTCTACCCACAATATTTCCACAATTCTACCTACGCATGTAAAAATGCGTAGTGATTCGTTTGCAGGCCTATTTAACTGTTTGGCAGTATTGCTATTACTAATAGCCTACGAATAAATGTTATACAGAAGAAGTTTGTTTTGTTTAACGACACCACTGGAGCACACTGATTAATTAATCATCGGCTATTGGATGTCAAACATTTGGTAATTCTTACATGTAGTCATCAGATGAAACGTGTTACCTTTTTTTTCTAATGCAGCAAGGGATCTTTTATATGCACTTTCTCACAGACAGGATAGTACATACCACGGCCTTTCTTTTGTTTAACAACACCACTGAAGCACATTGATTTATTAATCATCGGCTATTGAATGTGAAACATTTCGTAATTATAACATTATAGTCTCAGAGAGAGAACCCGCTAAATTTTTTGATTAATAGCTAGGAACAGGATAGCACATACCATAGTCTTTGTTACACGAGTCGTGGTGCACTAGCTGGAAAAGGGAATAGCCCAATGGGCCGGCCGATGGGGATCGGTCATAGACCGACCACGCACCAAAGGAGCGCTTTACCACTGGACAACGACCATCCCGGAGTATGAACGACGTAAATTAGTGTGTCAGGTGTAAACAGAAGTATTTATAATCGGCTAAATTACGTGCAGGCATTCTACATGTTGCGTAAAACTGAACTCCCAGTCAACTGTGTGCAGATCTGTGTGGCCTATGTCAGGTGTAACGATGTATATCGAGGTTTTCCATTCTGCGCCGAGTAAATGTAACAAACGAGTCGACATAAATCGCATTAGGCAACGACTTAGAATATGACTCGGTGGGTGCTTCGTCTTATCCACATGGATTGGTTTTAACTGCCTCTTTGTAATAAATAAAGAAAGAAAGAAATGTTTTATTTAACGACGCACTCACCACATTTTATTTACGGTTATATGGCGTCAGACATATGGTTAAGGACCACACAACTATTGAGAGAGGAAACCCGATGTCGCCACTTCATGGGCTACTCTTTTCGATTAGCAGCAAGGGATCTTTTATATGCACCATCCCACAGACAGGGTAGTACATACCACGGCCTTTGATATACCAGTCGTGGTGAACTGGCTCTTTGAATAACGTACGATCTAGAGGTACTAAGAGGGGTCATAAGCGTACGTGCCCCCCACCGTGCTGGCCTCAAATTTGGGCAGAAATTATAGATATTCGGGGGCAATTGTGCAAACGTGAGGCCTTTTTACCGTGTATTGCCATCATTCTACCCTCAAAATTAGTAATCCATGTAAAAATGCATAGTGATACGTTTGTAACCCTACATAGCTGTTTGGTAGAAATGGTAATATAAATAAATGTATTTATTTAGATTCGGACATTTTCGTTTAATTCTGGCAAAGACTAACCTGTCCCCCTACAAAAATGGGAGCCTATGAGAGTGGTACAGTTATGTTTTAAATAGTCTTCTCCAAATAAATAGTATATACCTGTTGGATTTTCTCGAATCGCCCACACACACCCCTCCCTACTGCCGATACCCGGTGCCCTATATGTGACGAGTTGAAAAGTTTCTGATATATCAGTGAACATTATCATTTTCGTTTTTGTGTGTTCTTTCTTTTACGATATTGAGCGACATAAATACGTCGGAAGCGGGATGGGGGAGCAAGGAGGTACTGCCTCCAGCAATTCTGAAAATTAGGAAACCCCCTCACGTAAAACGTGACTTAATATATGGTTGCCTCTCACCCATACACCCAACCTCTTAATTGAATCTTCAAGCGCCTATGTATAGGGTGTTTATTTTTAGGATCGTTCGTAGCAGGAGGGGACGGGGTAATCAGAGAAAGTATAACTTGTATTTAGGCAGAGAAGATTATATATTATTATGCCCTGATTCGTTTTACCCTAACCCTACCCTACCCCACCCTATTGTGTTCAGCTAGAACGGCCCTGGATGCCGTCAGTGCTAGTGTTCCGCTCCACATGAAGCAAGGGAGACAACTGTAACTTCAGTTCAGCTAAACACACGCTGCATTGAATTGTACAATATGCGCTGATTAGTTCCAGATCTGGCGGCCGAGTCTTCATTTTCGTATTCCTCTAGTCCACACATTGTACTGAGATTATCGCTACACGTCGTAATACCCTCATAATCGCTAGACGACCAGGTAAGCTGTCCAGTGACATTGGTCACTACAGGTTACCCCTTCATGGTAAGTCGTTGGGATAGATGGGGCATTAGCAACGATTAGGAGACATGGAAGGTTGTGAATAAAGTGCTAAAAATTAAACTGGATCCAGCTTTGTTTCATGGATTGTATAGACAACTGTCTATCAGTTTGGATGTACGACTGTCGGTCTTGATAAACACCAGGCAAGTTAGTCCAGATCTATGTGTGGCTGCTTGTAACATTGTGTCTGATTCGGACAGAGGTCCTTTCTGGTTTATTGCGGTCTAAATGACTTGCTTTGTAACAGTGAGTCGCCCAAACAGCAGTTCGACCTTGTGGTGCTTTCAAGATTATTTCCAAGTCTTTTCTTTTAAGCGCAAAACTTTGTGATACTGAATATCTTTCTTAATCACATCTTAGCCATGTCATCGTCTTCGACTCCTTTCGGGTGGTCGACGGGCCGTATGAACCTGCACTACAAGTCTGTGTACCCCACCACTGACCGAGGAATGCAGGCCACGCTCCACCGAAATCTCACCAAGCGCCTTTACCCAAAACCGCATCTCGAAGACCCTTCTGTCAACTATGAAGCCGGAAGTAGAATTCTCAAGCGGAACAGGCGTCCGTCCAATCTTCCTTACTGTTACAACCCGTCTGTGTCTGCGGAAATCACAGATCTGTACGGCGACATATCGCCCAGAGTTCGAAAGACCATGGCAAGAAAGTTGCCCAGTTTACCAAGGCCGTACACGTCACAGGATGTTGACAACATCACCAAGCGAGTGACGACCTTTGACCCCGCGCGCATCGCCGAGTCTAAAGGATATCGTCTGCCTTCTCCGCAGCCGCGAGTTAAGAGGATCCCCAAACTTGATAAACGGTATACGCAAGAACAGATCGTCGGCGTTGTGACGCGGTTGTCCATGTATGACCCTGTCAAACACCCGGCTGAGTCGAAGGGGTATCTGTCTGATGAAGAATACCCCATGCAATATCGGTACACGTCGTCGCTGCCCACCCCCCGGGGACTGTCGGCGTCCACATACAAGACAAACCAGACGATGCCGTCCACAAGCGGGCGGGCGCATTCGGAACGTGTTCAACAGATAGTGGAACGACTGAGCGCGTTTGATAGAAGCAAATGGCCGCCGGAGTCCAAGGAACGCAGAAACTGAGACACGTGTTTCCGAGTCCAGAGGAAAACGTAAACCTGGGGTAAGTTCAGTCAACCGCTTGTCGCTAACGTTCCCCAGACTGATTTGTACGCTGCACAGTGAACCGAATTTCCACTTCGGGAACCAGTCAAAATAGTTTGCAAACGTTAGCGAAGAACAGCTGGCTGAACTTCGAACTGTTTAGATACATCATCCCCATTTCATCATTGTACAGAATATCCAACCAATAAAAACTTCCATGAAACTTTTTTTTTTTAAATTAGCATGTGAATTTATATGGTATCAATGTGGTAATATATTAAATGGCTCCCCCTAATCTCAATCAAGAGACTAATGAATCACTCCCCTCAGTTTGTTTTAGATCTGTAATGTGATGGAAAACAAAAGTATATTTCTGTTGCAGTTAAAATGATGACATTTACAGTGTCTTGCATGGAGATTCGTACGTATTCTGTATGTCTGATATCTGTAGGAGTCCAACAGGTTTTCTGGTATGACTTTAATAGCATGTACTATTATGTAACTGGCGAATCGTTTTGTGTGTCATTAAATATACCGGTATCAGTATTATGATATCTGCTGTATGTCACCTCAGCCGCGTGTGCAGGAATTTATGCAGGGGAGGGACTAAACTGGTAAGCGAAGTTTATAGGGGGGGGGGGGGGGGGGGGGGGTGTCGAATCATGCTTATTTAAAAAAAAACAATCAGCTTGAGCAGGAAGGAAATTCTATCCCCAAAACCCTGCCCCTGCACACGCGTCTGCATCTGTTTCCACTGTAATACCAGTTTCTATTAATACACATTGTCATTAATCGAGTTTCTGAGAAATCACAATAATGTCTGTACAAAACTGACCATGCAGCTTTAACATGGAGAATTCCAATAAACTAGGTGCGTGTCTTACAAGCCTTTTATCTCCTTATTTCCTATTCTAATGTAAATCGTCTCATGGATTATGAATTTTATCATTAGAATTTTATGAATTTTAACTCATTTTATAACCCGCCATTCCTAGTCCTGTACCAGCGAGTTTTTATATCACAGGCACGTGTGCAGGAATTTATGGGGGGGGGGGGGGGAGGTGTCAAGTCATGCTCTCCAGGAATATATATTGGCAAAAATGACATTTCGCTTGATCAGGGAGGGGTTTCGACCCCCCAAAACCTTCTCCTGCACATGCGCCTGTATCATTGTGTCCGAAAGTGATGTAAGATACTGTCGTCTGTAAATGAACTGCATTAGTTTTCAATTGTGTATGTGTTTGTTATGTATACATTTAGCTGGTAAACATTCCTCACTGACGATTGTACATTTCACAGTGCAAATTGCAATATTGTATTAATACATCGTTTGTAAACACGTGTTTGATTCGGTTTTTTGTTGAATATATGGACGAATAAATGCATGTTAAAAGCTGCTGTCTCGTGTGTGTTTTAAATATCGAGATATTTAGAATAGATACTAGTAATCAACTCCATTTCCCGAAAATGTTTTATCTATAGTTTTAGTGAATCTGCACTACTTAAAGTAACAGACCCTAGTTTGTAAACACGGCGAGATATTTTTCACTATTAGAGCCATTTTTGATAATTGAAGTTAGACATTACTGTCATTTTATCATTTAGATTATGTATTTCCACACACCCAAAGTGTTTCTGGTAATTCTGGTGTTTATAATACCACGAATGCATTCTTTATAATTCTAAAAACGCACGTACGTCTGAGAAGTAATGATTATAGAGACGAGCTGTATTCTATTTTTGAAGGTTATTTCCCCGTTTTCACTCACTTGTAACTTTATCCAAATGCGTTACAGGTGTGTAGATTAACCATTTTCACGGGTTGAAATTAGGATCTGCGACTTTAAATTAAACATTGTTCTCTTTTCTTTCTTCTTTTCTTTTTCATTTTTCTATTTTAAAAATAAATTGTTTAACAGAAAATAACAGTTCACACCGGCCTTGGTGGTGTAGTGTTTAAGCCATCGGGCTTAAGGCTGGCAAATACTGGGTTCGTCTCCCGATACCGCTCCCATCCAGAGAGAGTTTAACGACTCAATAGTTAGGCCTACAGTCCGTCCCACGGGGAAAGCCATTTCTGAGCCGATTGTTTTCTAAATTTGACACAAAAATAGTTTTTTGGTTTTGTTTTTGTTGGTTTTTGTTTGGGGTTTTTTCCAAAACACTTTCACTTTTCTTCTTATGTCAAACTGAAATTATTTACAAAAAACATTTTTGTAGGAGGATGGGACGGACTATAAGGCCACTACACCGATTCCTCTCTCACTAACCACTAACCCACTGTCCTGAGAGACAGTTCAGATAGCCGAGATGTGTGTGCCCAAGACAGCGTGCTTGAACCTAATTGTATAACTCAGGAAAATACTAGTAACTATAAATGAGTGAATGAACAATTCGTGGCAATCATTACGAGTTAGTAAACAAGGCTTCAGTCTTTGTAGTATATTGTCACTCTCTTATACACAGAGTTGCTTCTCTTTGAATTGCGAAGTAGAGTATTATCATGGCCGTACATGACATGATAACATTAAATCTAAGTAATAATAATGCCAGACCAGAAGCTTAATTAAGGTGAGAGAAAAGCACATTTTGTAATTGTTGCGACGGAGTGTCACGAAGCGTAGCTGAATGTGGGTGCTGTCGGGTTTCTTTCTGTAGTATGTGTATTAGTGATTAATATGTGGATTTTTTTGTATCAGTTAACTCGAAAATGATCGATGTAAAGGTATTTGACGTTAAACATAGGATTGTTGTGGTATTAGAGCGGGAATCTTTGCCTACCGTTTGATAGTCAGGAATTGCCAAAAATATACATAGGTTGGTCTCTGACTGAAATGAGAGCGTATTTATATCCAAATGTCCGTCTAGCTCTCTTACAGTCAGAGTACTCGGGCTATATAGAGTGGTTCATTACAATTTTATAATTTATATTGCTTAAAAATATAGGCTAGATTTTATTCTGTGAGGTGAGACTTTAATAAATTGTATGTCTGTCTGTCTGTCCTTTCTTTTACATAGAAAGGAAACCCTGAAGGCACATCGCACATCGACTTACAGTTTCATAATATCTCTTTGTAACATTATTGTATTTGCATCCAATTAAGGTTCAAGACTGTTGTCCTGGGCACATACCACAGCTATCTGGGACGTCTGCCCGGGACATGGGTCAATGGTTAGAGGTCAGATAAGTGCATTTAGTGGCCTCCCCACTGAACGGTTAAAAATCACCCTGGGTGAAACACGGAATTGAGGGTTAAACCTGGTATCTAGCTTCAAGCCTTCAGTGGCTTAACCAGAACATCGTAAGACATTCGCCACTATGAACACACTGCTCCAGTAATACAATTTTGTTTTGTTTGACGACACCACTAGAGCACATTGATTTATTAATCATCGGCTAATGATGTCAAACACTTGGTCATTTTCACAGTCGTAGAGAGGAAACCCGCTATATTTTTCTATTTGTAACAAAATATCTTGTATATCTTGTATTGTATATATACATTCAGGATAGCACATATCACGGCCTTTGATATACCAGTCGTGGTGCATTGGCAAAGGACAAGAAATAGCCTAGACCGACCGCGCATCAAGCGAGCGCTTCACCACTGGGCTATGCCCCGCCCATGGTAGAAACAGAGTCTGCCTGTTTACAACAACGACTTGTCACTTAGATTGACCTAGAAACAGAGTCTGCCTGTTTACAACAACGACTTGTCACTTAGATTGACCTAGAAACAGAGTCTGAAACCATCTACATGTCCGCCTAGCGGTTCAGAGTCGGGCTGATGCCGGGTGTGTTCGTTATGTAGCGGAAACAGACGAGCGTTTGTACGGCACTGATTGATTACACTCGGCAAAACCGATGATTCTGTCTGCAGTAGACGATCAATCAGTTTAAACTTTGACACACTGTGCTGTTGGAGAATATCGAGGCTTACCATAATGACAGAGAACTCTCACTGTAGATGGAATTGTACTAGGATACGAACCTAGTGCCTACCATTGTAAACATAAGACTGGATGCGGCGCGTGCGTGCGGTCTGGCTAAACCAAAACATCGAAATACATTAATGTCATTGAGAGCGTTTAGACTGGATGCGTCTGTCTACAAAACGCATGCGGCCAGCCGCAATGAAATAACCGTATATGGAGTGTATGCCCAAAATACAAGCGGCAGACGCATCAGACGCAACCAGTCGGACCGCACGCACGCGGCGCATCCAGTCTGTATGAGCCTTTAACTGAATAGCTCAATGACTGCGCCACGGAGACTGATCGTCTGGATAGGAAAGGTTTGGGGTGGGTGGGACTTTGAATGTCCCGAAAGATTAAGTCAAAGGGGAAAAATTGCGCAATTTCTGGAAGGAATTTTGGCGCCATTTGGAACGGTTCATCGAAAGGTTACAAAAAATAGCTATATGTTATTTTTGAACTTAGTATGCCGAGAGTAGCTCGTTATTGGAACCTAGCCTATTGATGGCCGTCGTGGTAGGCCTCCCGCGGTTGCCCCGAGCTTTTATCGGTTCTGTCCTTAAAAGGACATGGCCGGTTGGCAGTATACATTCTGCGGACCAGTCATCCAGTCCTTGCAAACATATTTAGATTACGTGTATACTGACGCATGCGCATACATCTGTGACGATTTTAAACTGGGCGATTTGGGGCTCAGAGTAACTGAGGCTGTAGGTTCAATGGAAATTTTAAACCACATATATCGACCAGAGCTCTACGACTGGTATATATCAATGGTAGTGGTATATGCTCTTCTGTTTGTGTAAACATAGACTATGATAGCAAGGGGTTATTCTCTAATCACCATTTCATTAATCAGTTTGATACAAAAAAAACCCAACACATCTGAGTTGTGTATTTAGTAAGTCGTTATCATCACAATCTTCACTATCACCATGACCATCAGCAGCAGCACCACCATCACCACCACCACCACCACCACCACCATCATCATCATCATCATCACCACCATCATTATCACCACCACTATCATCATTATCATCACCATCATCATCATCACCACCACCACCACCACCATCATCACGACCACCACCACCACCACCACCACCATCATCATCATCATCACCGCCACCACCACCATCATCAGCAGCAGCACCACCATCATCATAACCATCACGATCATCATCATCACCACCACCACCACCACTATCATCATCATCATCACCATCATCATCATCACCACCATCATCATCACCATCATCACCATCACGATCATCATCATCATCGTAAAAAAAGGTTCCACTCATGAGTTTAAGCCTATGCACTGAAGCTGAATACGTACACATAAATTAATGTGTTCTCCGACCAAAGAACTTAGACACTGAAGGTTACTGAAGGTTACTGGATCCATATAAACGATTAACGATTGATTTACTGAAACAGCTATATGTTAGCCATTGTTATCTTCAAAAGGTTGGTTAAATAGCCTTTGATGCTCCAAATTTTGTATGTAAATAATTGCAGGGCAGTTTTGGTGACCAATTTTCGCTGTCCCTGGAAGTGAGTCACTTTATTGAGCTACTGGATAATCTTTTAGATTCGCATGTAGATAGAATTACACTATGTACAGAACTAATGCTACTACGTCTTGTCCATTGACGGAATCTTTTCTCTCGGATTTTGTTATACTCAAGCATATCCACCATTTACAGAAGCTTCGTTTGCATTTCTGTCAAATCAGTGCATAAAAGAATAAACATTCTATAAACATCATTATTGTTACAAAGATACAATGCGATAAAGTATAATAAAATCGCTACCCTTAACTCGAAATTGAATCTAATATCATCTACATTGCGAGATTTAAAAATATATTTGTTGTGATTTTAATAATATCAGTTGTTTTAATTAAAACTACACCAATGGACTAACACTGCAAAGAAAACTGTTTACCCAGTACTATTCTGCGTTAACAAGCGGCATTTTGTAGCAGACGAGACATGACGACTTCTCGATCAATAACAAGCCTCCTCTGCCAGAGTCTGTCAGTTCCTGCTATCAGCTGCATGGCCTTCAGCTGCCGCTGCCATCTACATACCCAGGAACAAAGGGCACAGCAATCAATATATGGATAAGGCAGATAGACGCTGGGGAGCTCTTGTCATCTCTAAATCTTAAAAGTCGTCTTCGACAGAGACGAAACTCTTCTTTATTGTGGAAATTCAATACAACGAGAATCTCGTATCGAATGAAAGCTGTTTTATGTGATGACATCGTCATTTAGCCTTTGTCCATATGGTGAAGTCGTCCACTGTTTGTGAAGACTGGCTTTCTCGCGGCCTCCTTATGCTCGCTCCTTGCCGCTTCCCTTTCTTCTTCCCCATTTCTCTTTCTTTCTATATATTTCTTTGTCTCTCTCTCTCTCTCTCTCTCTCTCTCTCTCTCTCTCCTCTCTCTCTCTCTCTCTCTCTCTCTCTCTCTCTCTCTCTCTCTCTCTCTCTCTCTCTCTCTCTCTCTGTTTCTGAAGATAGGGTTTAGTGGGTTAATGTTTTCAGAAGATGCTTTCTGCCGCCACCACTACCTATTAACAATGAAGGATCTTTTATATACGTTCCTACAAATACAATAGCACGAATATTTATGTTTATGTTTACCAACGGTGAACCTTTAATTGTCGACGAATGTGTGTTATATATTTTTGTTAATATTTGTTAATATTGGCGGTGCAGTCACTCCGAGTTGGAGCTTATACTGGATTAAAAGTTACCTACCAACCTTAAACCTGATGGTTTTACCTAATACGATTGCTTCCAAAATGTGCATTGCTTAGCTAACAATTTAAGGTTTGTACGGTAAACTCATTTTATATAGATAAAGAAAGAAAGCGGAAGAGTGGCAGAGAGAGAGAGAGAGAGAGAGAGAGAGAGAGAGAGAGAGAGAGAGAGAGAGAGAGAGAGAGAACCGACCGAGACAGACAGAGACAGATATATTGCTACTTTACGATATAAATTAATTAATTGGCATATCCAACGCAGCAAGACATTGGTGTAATCGGAATTAACTTCAGCCCAGTCTTGTTGGTCAAATGATGACGTAAGTTATGTTTGTACTTATTTAAGATTAAAGCATGTTGTTCGAGGCTCGCAGTCCAGTTGCTGGACCTATGTTAATGTGCGAACGTTAAAGGAAAACCTCTGCTTTCAAATACAGGCTACCTTTGATGTATTGGCGATGAATCATTGGGAATGACAAGTGGCGAGTTCAAGAGTAACTAAGTGCGCTCGTGGTAAAGTTGACTGGTTTCCATAGTATCCTATTCTATTTCATGTATTTAACGTTAGGCGGAAAAATCTAGTTTAGCAAGCGATCCCGAGCGCTCGGCCTTCTGAACATGCCAAAGCACTTTATATTCCATATAGCTATCATGTGTCAACCGATCCCAACATGGCTTAATTTCAGTGCAGCTAGAACTAGCTGGGAGAACCGGTGGTGTTTTAACGTGCTATAATCCTAGATTCATGTTTTCGAAACTGTCTTAGCGGTATGATATCGTAGAATCATCGTAAGCTATGACGTCACTTTGGCATGTGCTGCCCTACGATTGGTTTTACGAATTCGTAGCGATAAGATAGCTTCCAAAATCTCTAGCCTGGATAGTCTCGGTTACAGAAGATGTTCGTATTTTATTACTCTCAGTTCATGGTAACCGATGTATTAACGTTATAAGACTGGATAGTCTTGGTCAGAGAAGATGGTCATAACTTATCACTGTCAGTTCATGATAACCGGTGTTTAAACATTTCATAATCCTGGATGATCTCGGTCAGAGAAGATGGTCATAACGTATTACTTCAGTTCATGATAACCGGTGTTTTAACGTTCCATAATCTCGGTCAGAGAAGATAATTAAAACTTATTAGTCTCATTTCATGATAAACGGTGTGCTATATAATCCTTGATAGTCTAGGTAAAGATGATTATTGTATAATTTACTCTCGAGCTGCTATTAAACTGATATTGAGCCACGCTTTTTTGGACACACAACCCTGGACAGATACGAGCAGACTAGGTTGTGACTGAAACTCTCTGCTTCAACATGGCCACTTTCGTTATTGATTAGCTTCAATGGTTCTTTCATATGATCTTTCCCACAGACAGGATAGTATATAGCAGGCTGGCGAGCGACGAGAAATTGTCATTAGTTGGGCAATACTCATCGAGATTCGAGATTCAGTGTCAGATACCACTACTTGTTATCAATCCACACTGGCTTGGCTCACACAGACACAATTCAACACAATCTCTGGAAGCTTCAGATTAGTTTTACGAGACTCTTAATTGGCGGGGGGGGGGGGGGGGGGGGGGGGGGGGGGGGGGGGGGGGGGGGGGGGGGGGGGGGGTGCACAATATGGGGGGGGGGGGGATACAATTCTGATAATCCGGTTCACAACCAGCTTTGCTTTCCGTTTTATTTTGGAAATATTATTGACGTCTTCATTTTCAGAAATTAAAGTATAATGTTCAAAATAAGTAGGGGATATTCAAGTATAACACAATATAACAGAGATGTATTAGTTTTTATTGCAATATTAGTTGATGGTAAAACACAAGCACTCGTGTGACAAGGGATTGGCTTTAAAGATTATAGCCAGGATAGTGATGTTGGTCCGGTGGAGACACAGATAGGCAACAGGGGCGGTGCTTGTCAATTTGAAGTTTTCAATATTTGCACTAGTAACAGGTAAAAAACCCGCGGTTCGCCAGTCACGCACGAATCCGACGTGACATGCTCCTGATTAAATGTCCAACAACATTTTGGGGGATCCTGCCCTATTCCTCTTGGAGATCGGCGCCTAATTCAGCCAAGTTGGTTGGCTGACGTTCACGTTCTCGAAGACGTCGTCCGATGATGTCCCACATGTGCTCAATGGGTGAAAGGTCTGGGCTTAGGGCTGGCCACGGTAGTGTGGTGATGTTCAGTTGCTGCAGATACGCTGTGACCAGTAGACTCCGGTGAGCACATGCGTTGTCGACCTAAAAAAACAAAATGGCGTCCAGCCTGATGTGCGAAGGGCACAACGATCGGTGCAAGGATGTTGTCACAATAGTACTGTCCAGTGGCCTTCCCATGAACAATATGCAGCTGAGTTCCGGCAGTCATGGTGATGCCATCCAACGCCATAACGGACCCTCCTCCAAATCCTTCATGAGAACGAACGTTGACGTTGGTATAGCGTTAATTTGGACGTTGCCAGACACGTTGTCGTCGATCATGGAAGTCTAGTGTGAATCTGGACTCCTCTGAAAACATTACACGAGTCCAACTCCTGTTAGCCCAATATCTACAATGCGTTTCGTAGTCAAATGTGGCGTAACGTAGGGTTGACATGCGTAAATGTTACTTCTATGCAGTCTGTTAAGAATAGTCTGACCAGACATTGTAACGCCAGTTGTAACTCGGAGTTCTCTTGCGATTTGATTGGCTGACTGACCTCGATTCCTCAACGTGTTAGTCCTAATGAAGCGGTCCTGAACCGCAGTTGTGGCCCTTGGCCGTCCTGAACGGGGAAGATCTTCCAGATTTATGGTTTGTCGATATCGGACCCACAATCGCTTTGGTGGTTCCAACATGGAGCATGCCTACAGCCCCAAGACGTTCCTGACGTTGGAGACGTCGCATTGTTGAAAGGTACACAGTGCTGTAAAGAATGAGACAGCAAGGTTATGATTTAGTGTCCCAGTAATAACCAAGAAAGAATATTGCCATAGTGTGCACACAACATACACACAAACTCAGTGTCAATTTCAAATCACACCCTTCGCACGTGCAACGTCACATTACGTGCTTCGCGATCAAAACAATCGGTGCGTTGTTTTATGCTCTTTGAGTGAGAACATTAACGCACATTGTGCACTTATTTTGAGTTTTATATCTCATTTCATTCAATAATTATTGATATTTGAAATGAAATATCCCCGACTTATTTTTAACAGTATATAAATCACAAGCTGTAATTAGAAAACTCACAAGCTGTACTTTCCCTTTTAATCCGCTTTTGTTGTGAGTCTACTGCATTTCTGTTACACTGCAAATCCAATTAGGACTTCGAAAGTATCATTTATAAATCTGCTTTTCATTTGACTTTTTAACATTCGCTTCCAGATTAAAACCTACAAGACAGCAAGACTGCTTCCTCCAAAAAATTAGTTCTATTCTTGACATTTACATTTGTTTGTCTATCTATGGTTATTGCTATAATGTTTAATATATTGTTAGATGAAAAGAACAGTTATGTATTTGGCTCTGTAGTAGCTAACATTTTCTCATTTGGGACACATTTTTCTGGCGCAAGTCAGAGTTTGTGTCAGTGAGCGTGTTTGAACATTAATTTGACATAAGCAGGTTAAATTCCGACATTTGATCTGACAGTCTTATGTTGGCATACGTACATACGTAGCTAAAGGTTGGCAAGAACATCATTCTGTCGACCTCTCTAATACAGGTATTTTGTGAAGATTTAATAATAGGAGTCACACAAAATCTCACACAAGTTTTAATATGACGCTTTAGTCAATCTATATGTTGAATAAAATAGCACTAACCCTCCTTACATCCACGAAAAAAACTATTGTCCTATATCGCCAGGCCCACATGTACGAGGACAACGAGTTTTACTTTCGTGTCCAAATTTAGATATAAATTAACCTTTAAACAGCTGGGGATTGTCATCTAAAACATTGCTGTCCTCTTCTCCAGATGCTTGGAAATCCCATGTGTGATTATCTAAAAATGTTTTTACAAATTTCACGCTCTCGCACCGCCTAAATAAGTTGCTCCCACCATGCTACACCCAAGCACGGATGTGCCAGCCTTCACTGAAAACATCGTCCACTGCATTTCCCACACATACGGTGCAAAATCCAAAACGAAAGCGGTTTTTTCATTATAGGAGCATAAATTATATCATTGCATAAACAATAAAAAAAAAATCTAAATACTAATCACATTGGTGGATCTAGAGGGGGGTGGTCACAGAGGCCCCGTAACCCACCCACCCCCATCCACCGTAACGTGTTTGAAGTACTCTTTTAATCACTTTTTTTTTTTTTTTTTAAATCCTTCATCTACCACACTAAATTGCCCTGAAAGTGAGTCTTTGATCTTCTTTATATCAAGACCACTATGAAGCGGGACGTAGCCCAGTGCTACAGTGCTTGCCTGGTGCGCGATTGATCTAGGATCGACTCCTGTTGGTGGGCCCATTAGGCTATTTCTCGTTCCAGCTAGTGCTCCACAACTGGTATAACAAAGGCCGTGGTATGTACTATCCTGTCTGTGGGATGGTGCATATAAAAGATCCCTTGCTTCCAATCAAAAAGAGTAGTCCATGAAGTGGCGACAGCGGGTTTCCTTCCTCAATATTTGTGTGGTCCTTAACCATATGTCCGAAGCCATATAACCGTAAATCAAATGTGTTGAGTGCGTCGTTAAATAAAACATTTCATTCCTTCCTAACCCACTACAGATCTCTCTCCCAATGGGAACTCAGTTCATTTGACTTAGACAAACGCAAACTTGCCCGTTTTAGAATTTTGTTGTCCCCCCTTTACAAAATCCTGAATCAGCCTCTGAGTTTGTAATACATGTACTAACCTTTAAAATGCGTAGACTGCCAAAACTCGATATTAACAGAACTAATGGTGATATTCTGATATCCTTGAAAGTTTTCACGTTATTTATGCTCAGGTCATTGTGCAGTTTAAAACAGCGGAGACATTACTTTAACCGAGTAGTCGTAAACTATGCATGATTATGTTATTACAACATATCACTTCGCCAACTTTCGCTTTCACTTCAGTAATATGTTATAGTAGTTGCTTTGTGGAGTATCGATTAATCACCAATATTTTCAAATCCGAAACGTACTAGTTTAAAACAATATGTCGATTCGATTTATCAAACTACTTGAGGGGAGGGACCTAGCCTCGTGATAAAGGGCTCGCCTGATGCATGGTCGGCCTAGGATTGATCCCCATTGGGCTATTTCACGTTCCCGTCAGTGATCCACAGTTGGTTTAATAAAAGCCGTGATATGTACTGTCTTGTTTGTGGGATGCTGTGCATACAAAAACAAATCCCTTGCTGCTAATCGGAATGAGTATCCCATTGCATGGCAGTAGCGGTTTCCTCTCTCATTATCTGTGTGGTCCTTAACCATATGTCCGACGCCATATAACCGTAGTCAAAATGTGTTGAGTGTGTCGTTAAATAAAACATTTATTCCATCCAAAATATCTGGCACCATATCCTATTGGTCGCTATCCCAACGTTTCCGACATACGGTTTTGAATCAGTATGTAAATATATGAGAGAGAGAGAGAGAGAGAGAGAGAGAGAGAGAGAGAGAGAGAGAGAGAGAGAGAGAGAGAGAGAGAGAGAGAGAGACAGACAGACAGACAGAATGAGAGACAACATGAGAGAGAGACAAGGAGAAAGAGAGATTTAGAGAGAGAGTAAAAGCGATAGAGAGAGAGAGAAAGACAGAGAGAAAGAGATTGAGAGAAAGAAAGAGACATCGAGAAAGATAGAGAGAGATTGAGATAAAGAGACAGAGAGAGAGAGAAACAGAGACAGAGAAAGATTGAGAGAGAGATAACATGCGTGCATTTGTCTAGGGTTGATTCTGGTCGGACGGTCACAGTCTGACTCTATATTCGCTCTAACGCTAGTTAATGAGTTCCAGATATCTGTCTCATACGTGAATCCGTCATTCAAATGTCATATTGTAACGCTTGTTTCCATTTGTTTGTTAGTAAAACTAGTGTGTCACGTGTCCTCCATACCTCGCGCGACTTACCACATGGACATAAACATATAAATTATACATTCTCCAGTTCTGTTATAACGCCCAGCCAATATAATAATTGTATGCGATGAGCTGGTAACATATGTTGCGTACTGTTACATGATGTATGTTTTTAAATGGTGGCTTTGGAAGAGTGTATATTAACAGAGTCACTGACTCCAGTATTGGCCTGATGGGAGGGCAAATTTGGGAACCCATACTTTACGGTATCCTAAAATTTGGCTAATGTTTTATTTGGTTGAAGAAGATGTTGATACCACAAAAGGAAAACTTTACGAAAAACGCTTTAGTCGTTCATCAAATTGGAATCTCTCAAACTCTCTGTTGCCTTATAACCCCAAGCTGCTAGGACCCCAAAGTCAGTCTTACGATGAACGTTGTCAATTAGACTATCAGGTATTCCTGAAGGTCTATTGTCCTTCCACAGCCGTGTTGCGTTAACGTTCTGACATTTATAATTAATGTATTAAGAAACAATCGTGTATTTTCCGCCAAGCCTCAACACATGACACTGCTTGGCAACACCATCTGTCACAAAATGTGTTCAATAGATCATAAACCTCGATACATGATTTAAAATGTATGTGCATTAGTGTTTTACCTAGATTCTAAACTTTAGTCATTGTTAATTCATTGCCAGTTAATGGAGCTAATAACTGCTATATGTGAAACTAAAGTATTTAGTATCTGTACTATGAAAATCGATGCGACTATCTTTCCTTGCCGGTGTTACTAGCATTTGTTTACTCATTTTCTTCCAGCGCGCCAAACTCAGCTGTATCGTCTGCTACAGTAGTTTATCTACCTGCGCCCCGAAGCTAGCTCTGTCGTCTGCTTGTGTATCTATGGGCTGCAGAACTAGGTTGAGGGATTTGCTGGCGTGTTTGTCGAACTGGATCGAGGGTTTGCTCGCCAGTTACACACAGCACACTCGTGCGAAGCAGAAATACGTGAACTCTTGTTTCGTGTTGACTCTGCGGACCCGGAATGTGCGAGCTCGGAGGTGAACCTGGGCTGGAACAGCTGTAGTTAGTATCAAGCGATGGTTGTTCTTCTGATATGTTAGTTCTTAATCGGCGTTCAAGATGGCTACGGAATGGTACATCGGCTTGCGAAGATGACTATTGGGGAAAGGGTGTCTGTTTGTACTTAACCTGGTTGTAGCTGTTGAACATACAGTAGATGCTCAACTGTTGGGGGAAAGGTTGGCTGTTTGTAACTAATCGGGTTCTAGTTGTTGAACATAAAATAAGATACTAAAAAAAGTAAAATAAGACGTTCAACTGTTGGGGTAAAAGGTTGGCTGTTTGTACCTAACCGGGTTCCAGATGTTGAACATAAAATAAAATAAAGTAGACGGTCAGCTGTTGGCGGGGGACAGGGTGGCTGTACCTAACCGGGTTCCTGCTGGTGGACATAAAGTAAGTCACATGATTTATTCAGGATATGAATAATCATGAGTAATATGTGAACCGCCTTCCAGGTAACGGATTGACAAGGATCCTTAACAATATGCTGTAAAGGCACTAACACGACGTCCGAGATGTATCAGAAGAAATCCATCATTACTATTTTCTGAAATATGCATGACGCAAGCAAACATTCCTAGCTGACGGTTATATGTGCCCCTATACGTTGCACAACATCACATGTCACCTCCCTTCTGCGGAATCATGTATTTAAACTAAAGTTAAAGTTTGTTTTGTCTAACGACACCACTAGAGCACATTAATTAATTAATCATCGGCTATTGAATGTCAGACATTTGGTAATTCGGACTCGTAGTCATCAGAAGAAACTCACTACATCTTTCCAAATGCAGCAAGAGATATTTTATATGCACTTTCCCATAGACAAGAAAGCACAAACCACGGCCTTTGACCAGTTGTGGCACATTGGTTGGAACGAGAAAAACCCCATTCAGTTGAATGGATCCACCGAGGTGGTTTGATCCTGCGACACAAGCACCTCAAGTGACCACTCAACTAACTGAGCTAAATCTCTACCCTCGCCCACCCCCGCCGTGGCGAAAACTAAATGCTTAATATTAGAGCAAAAATGCAACCACCTGACAAAGGCTTTAAGAATACAACTCATTTTAAATCTCCCCTATAGTAAAGTCAATTATGTTTTGTTTAACAACACCACTAGAGTTCATTGATTAATTAATCATCGACTATTGGATGTCAAATATTTGGTAATTCTGACATAATATTCTTCAGAGAAAACTCGTAAAAAATTTCACCATTAGTAGCAAGGGATCTTTTGTATGCACTTTCCCACAGACAGGAGATCAAATACCACGGCTTTTGATATACCAGTTGTGGGGAACTGGTTGGGACGGGGAAAAAAACCAATCACAGAATGGGTCCACTGAGGGGATTCAATCCTTCGACCCAAGCTCCTCAGGCCAGCGTTCTCCCAAACACAGGGAGTAAATATGTAGGATAGAATACTTCTCACATTTGGAAACTATGATCAATAATGATGAACGAATTCTGACCCGGAAGTCAACTTGTTAGTGAGACTTTAACGATACCAATAACTGATATTGGCGCATACGTAATGACATATATATACATGTACTAACTTTGATAGTGACTATGCGTTATAACAGAAATACACTAATTTCTATATTTATTAGCACATATAATAAAAAATAGACTAATATTAATATAGATGTGTACTTATTATTGAAATTGGATCAGTGAAGGAAATGTTTTATTTAACAACGCACTCTACATATTTTATTTACGGTTATATGGCGTCGGACATATGGTTAATGACCATTCAGATACTGAGAGAGGAAACCCGCCATCGCCACTTCATGAGCTACTCTTTTTTTTTATTAGCAGCAATGGATCTTTTATATGCACCATCCCATAGACATAGCACGGCTTTTAATATACGTCGTGGAGCACTGGCAGGAGCGAGAAATAGCCCAGTGGGCCCATTGACGGGGATCGATCCCAAACCGACTGCGCATCAAGCGAGCGCTTTACCACTGGGCTGTCTCGCCCCTGGGTCATTGAGTAATGCGTTATAATATAAATATTCTGATATTAAAATATACGCCATAATAACAATAAAATACGCTAACTTGTTTCCTAAGTAACTGAATGTGCTACCTACGGCAAGTTTGAAAGGTTTTTGCCATAGCAAAATGCTCACCCACGGCAGTTTTGAGCCAGCCAACCGCAGTTTTGAACTAGTATCATCTGCAACAAATGAACACAAAGTAAGAATCAACCATTATTCCTTAGGCTGACGGCAATAGTTGTATCCAGCGGAAAATAAATGCCACCAGTAAAGGTTAAAGTTTGTTTTGTGTATCTACATCACTAGAGCATATTGATTAATTAATCATCAGCTACTGATGTCAAACATACGGTAATTCTGGCCCGTAGTCGTCAGAAGAAACCCGCTACATAGTTCCATTAGTCGTACGCGATCTTTTATATGCACTTTCCTACAGACAGAAGAGCACATACTACGACCTTTGACCAGTTTTGGTGCACTGGATGGAACGAGAGAAAAATCAGCCAGTTGAATGGATCCACCGAGGTGGTTCAATCCTGCGATGTAAGCACCTCAAGCGAGCACTCAACCGACTGAACTAAATCCCGCCCCCTTGACATTGAACATTGAAGTTAAACCTATCTTCAAGTAGCGAACGATTGTGTGTAGTGGAAAATATAGAACCTGTAGCAGAAACCGTTTTAGAAAGATGTTCGTTAAAAGAAATTATTTTGCTCTCATTGACCTTTAACCCCCCCAAATGTTCAGTCACTGCACCACTTGTTAGCTTCACATTATGCCTAATCAGGCGCGTGTGCAAGGGGAGGGTTTTGGGGGTCGAAACCCACTGCTCAAGCAAATTTTCATATTTTGTTTCGATACATTTTCCAGGGGAGCATGTCTCGACTCCCCTATAAATTTCGCTCGCCATAGTGTAGATACATTCCACCTCCCCCTCCCCCCTAAAGTTCGTGCACACGCGCCCGCTGGTGTTGATGAGGAACGGACTGAGACCTGTAAGTTTACTCCAATGATGTATTAAAGTACTGAAAATAGTGATGGACTCGTAACGAACTGTTTTCCATCAGTATCCATTTCCGGGTTAATTGCCTTCTTTTATGCTAGGGTCAGACTACCAACTGTCATAACGGAGTAGGTCAACTCGCCGATCTCACGACTTCTACGACTGTCCAGGTGCTCGTCTGAGCACTCTTACGACCTATTAATTGTTAATCTGAGCGCACCCGTCGTAATTTGGAATGGTGGGTGGGTGGTGGTGGGGGGGGGGGGGACTTACAACGCAACTATCGAGTTGGCCAACTGGTCGTGTGAGATGGTAGTCTGAGCCTAGCAGTAGGCAAACAAAAAAGGATTGGTATTCAGCCTTCGGCTCTCTGTGATTGTGGAAAGGATAACCAAACACCACCACACTTCCTGCAGTCCTGTCCACTCTATAACAGAGAGAGGTAACAAATATGACCTGTGAGTACTTCGATGGATGACAAGCTGTGCGGCTCTGCAAAAGATCTACGCCTCACAGCCCTCTTTGCGACTCACACGGGACAAAGGATATAATACAACCAATCGCACGCTGAAGAAGAAGAATCCTAAGTTTTCGGCGATTGATAAGATGATGTCGACCAATAGATACCTTTTAATGACTGTAATTACATACTAAATACACTGGTAAAGCGTTCGCTACTCTCGATTCACTAATGTCAAAACTTATACTAGCTCTGCCAGTTAACTTTCGACAGACCGTTCAAAATTGCGCCAAATTTCCTCAATAAAACTGCGCACCTTTTCTCTTTGGTATTAACTGCTCCATTCAAAATTCCATAGCACCACCAATACCCCACCCGCCTGCTACCGATTTGATCGGGCTGCTGGTGCTCCCTTGCACCAGCCAGTGCAGGCGGTCCCTCCTCTCCCCTTCCCCCACCTTTCCTGTCATGGACGGAGGAGCCGGCCAAGGCCGGCCCCTGTGCCCACGACAGGCGTGCGCTATATCAGCTTTTTCTGAATGTGCACGTAAAACCCTATGACCTGACCTGACCTGTTCGCCTGATGATCGGGCTGCTGGTGCTCCCTTGCACCTGCCAGTACAGGCGGTCCCTCCTCTCCCCTCTCCCCTCTCCCCACCTTTCCTGTCATGGACGGAGGAGCCGGCCAAGGCCGGTCCCTGTGCCCACGACAGGCGTGCGCTACATCAGCTTTTTCTGAATGTGCACGTAAAACCCTATGACCTGACCTGACCTGACCTGACCTGTTCGCCTGATGTGCGGTCGGTCTAGGATCGTTCCCCTTCGGTGGACCCACTGGGGTATTTTTCGTTCCAGCGATAAGCCATGTAGCATGTGCCATTCTGTCTGTGGGATGATGCTTATAAAAGATCCCTTTGTACTAACGGGAAAATGTAGTTGGTTTCCTCTCTAAGATCATATGTCAGAATTACCAAATGTTTGACATCCAATAGCGGATGATTAATAAATCAATGTATCATTCCTAGTTTTAATTGGGAAATGTAGTGGGTTTCCTTTCTAATACTATATGTCAATATTACCAAATGTGACATCCAATAACCGATTATTAATAAATCAATGTGCTCTAGTGGTGTCGTTAAACAAAACAAACTTTAAGTTTTAACTTTCATTTGTGATTTAAAATACTTATTCAAAGTAAGTGGCTTTATCTTTTAACTTTCATTTGTGATTTAAAATACTTATTCAAAGTAAGTGGCTTTATCTTTTAACTTTCATTTGTGATTTAAAATACTTATTCAAAGTAAGTGGCTTTATCTTTTAACTTTGATTTGTGATTTAAAATACTTATTCAAAGTAAGTGGCTTTATCTTTTAACTTTCATTTGTAATTTAAAATACTTATTCAAAGTAAGTGGCTTTATCTTTTAACTTTCATTGGTGATTTAAAATACTTATTCAAAGTAAGTGGCTTTTTTTCAAATAAACAATTAGATATTCAACATTTTCTTTACCTCGAGTGTTATAATGACCAAATGTGGAAATGACAATAAACAGTTGATGATAATCTGTGTACATGTATTTGTGTTATAATGACCAAATGTGGAAATGGCAATAAACAGTTGATGATAACCTGTGTACATGTATTTGTGTTATAATGACCAAATGTGGAAATGGCAATAAACAGTTGATGATAATCTGTGTACATGTATTTGTGTTATAATGACCAAATGTGGAAATGACAATAAACAGTTGATGATAACCTGTGTACATGTATTTGTGTTATAATGACCAAATGTGGAAATGACAATAAACAGTTGATGATAATCTGTGTACATGTATTTGTGTTATAATGACCAAATGTGGAAATGACAATAAACAGTTGATGATAATCTCTGTACATGTATTTTTGTTATAATATTCATGACCCATAACTTACGACATGGATCCACCTCCTTATCCTTTTTCAGTTGTCAAATGGGTAAAACGTTTATTATAATAAATCTGGAATAACAGTCGTCAACGAAGCATCAAAAATGAATACCTTAGTTTTAAAATACACCACTATAATCTATTACACAAAGGATTGTCAAAGAACAGTGTTATATTCAATACCTTAGTTTTAAAATACACCAGTATTACACAAAGGATCGTCAAAGAACAGTGTTATATTCAATACCTTAGTTTTAAAATACACCAATGTTACAGAAAGGATCGTCAAAGAACAGTGTTATATTCAATACCTTAGTTTTAAAATACACCAGTATTACACAAAGGATCGTCAAAGAACAGTGTTATATTCAATACCTTAGTTTTAAAATACACCAATGTTACAGAAAGGATCGTCAAAGAACAGTGTTATATTCAATACCTTAGTTTTAAAATATATCAATGTTACACAATGTTAATCCAAATACTGACTCCAAACCCTGGGTGAGTGTTCCGCAAGGCTCAATGGGTAGGTGTAAACCACTTGCACCGACCAGTGATCCATAACTGGTTCAACAAAGGCCATGTTTTGTGCTATCCTGCCTGTGGGAAGCGCAAATAAAAGATCCCTTGCTGCTAATCGGAAAGAGTAGCCCATGTAGTGGCGACAGCGGGTTTCCTCTCAAAATCTGTGTGGTCCTTAACCATGCGTCTGACGCCATATAACCGTAAATAAAATGTGTTGAGTGCGTCGTTAAATAAAACATTTCTTTCTTTCTTTCTTTTTTTTCTTGTTACAGAAAGGATCGTCAAAGAACCGTGTAATATTCAATACCTTAGTTTTAAATTACATCAATATTACACAAAGGATCGTCAAAGAACCGTGTAATATTCAATATCTTAGTTTTAAATTACATCAATGTTACAGAAAGGATCGTCAAAGAACCGTGTTATATTCAATATCTTAGTTTTAAAATACACCAATATCGTCAAAGAACCGTGTTATATTCAATACTTTAGTTTTAAAATACACCAATATTACACAAAGGATCGTCAAAGAACCGTGTTATATTCAATATCTTAGTTTTAAAATACACCAATATCGTCAAAGAACCGTGTTATATTCAATACCTTAGTTTTAAAATACACCAATATTACACAAAGGATCGTCAAAGAGCCGTGTTATATTCAATATCTTAGTTTTAAAATACACCAATATTACACAAAGGATCGTCAAAGAACAATGTTATATTCAATATCTTAGTTTTAAAATACACCAATATTACACAAAGGATCGTCAAAGAACCGTGTTATATTCAATACCTTAGTTTTAAAATACACCAATATTACACAAAGGATCGTCAAAGAGCCGTGTTATATTCAGTTTCGATCGTCATACACTGTATTTTGTGATGACCATGCAGACAATCTGATTAAAATCAGCTCCACTGGTCTATAACTACTACCTGTGGTTGATCAATAGAGCTGATTTCTATCAAATTGACTATGCAGATGTAATGATGACCATGGTACGCCGGAAATCAAATAATCAGTCATTTAATCCTATCATTGCATTCTTGTTTTCCATTTCATCGGCCGTATTAGCTCTTTGTTTATTAAAACGACACAAATAAATACACCAGTCTAACAAATTGCGACACAGAGTTAACAGGACCACGCCGATGGTATATCATCATGACGTATCGCCTCATCGCCTGCTGTCACAAATGGCCTCACGAAGACGGCACAGTCACGACAGTTGACGACTGCGTGATTCATTGAATAGCTTACTCTATATACATGTAATACTCGTATACCCCTTTAAAATAAAATGTGAGGTGATCTTTAATAAGATGAAACTATATATGCCCCATTTTAAAAAAACAAGAGGTAATTTTTCCACATTTCGTACCAAATTCAATCTACATTGTAAAAATTAATGTATGCAAACCAAGGTAAAATCAGATAAAAAAAATCGATTGTTGTGTTTGTGTGTGTGTGTGTGTGTGTGTGTGTGTGTGTTTCCTATAACAATAAGCAAAAATAAAATAAATCCAACAGAGAAATGTTAACGTGATGTTGTCGGACAGTCAGCAATCACTATTTTTATTTCTTTGACCGAATTTATAGTTAACATCAAGAACTAAATCAAGATTTTATTCAGACATCGAAGTTTGAACTACATAAAAAGCATTATGATTTGCATTTCTAGATGAACAGATTTTGGTTTAAATGAAGTAATCACTATTTGATGTCAAGAATTTACTTCTTAAAATGGCTCCCTCTATATTCAACTGTAAATGATGGCTGCCCAGTCAGAGCCGAATTCTCCGTCATGTTATAAACATATTTTCTAGCTGATATCAAACGCATCAAGCCTTTGGGCTAAAGCAGTCTCTAATGTCCGCGCTTGTCATTCCACCAACTGGCGAGAGAGTATCATTGTTGCGCTTGTCAAAGGGTTTCTTTAGTTCAGCGCACTTAACGATATCCTCCATGGAGCTGCCTTGAGTCACGAGACCCATCACTGATGTCCCAAAATAGCTGTCCAGTGTTGCCACATTGATTAATGCACACACTGCAGCTGGGTCAGGCAGCTCCAGCTAGATGTGGGGAAAACACTGGCTCGACCAGCAACACACTGCGGGCGCCCGACTAGAGACTGGATATCAGCGCTTGTGGATCACTTCACACACACTAATCTACGTCAAACTTTGCGCTCGTATGAACCGCTTTGTCTTTCGCATATATCGAGCTGCTACATGGCTGGCAAACACGAAACAGCGCACGGATTTAGACTTAAACGTATTGGAAGTCTTACAAAATAATTATGTAGGCGGATCAGTCGGTTGCATCTCTCTGTGATGCTGCTGACATTCAGTATTTCTGAAATTATTACAGCAGTTTTGACATTCAGTGAGTCTTTGGCAGCCATTGTGGTTCTCCTATTTACCGTCCATTGCGTTGCTACTTAAATTCTAGTATTAATACATTACATAGTTTCCACGTTACAAAACTCGATAGCAGCACTGGTAGCGCGCAGAACTTAAATCGTTCACTTTAAGGATGGATGTTCCGGTTTGATTGGGCAAACAAGGTAGTGATCATATGACTTGCTATGCGAAATGGTGCAATGGGTTCGAATCCTGTTAAGTCACACTATGTATTTTTCTGTTCCTATCTCGGAACCAGCTCGAACTCGAAGTGAGTAGAGCTCTCTGTGTTGATGTGTACGAATACTAATAAGATGACTAACAATTAACCTTTGACCTGGTCAAAGATCACAGATACCAGTGCAGTACTTTTTAGAACAGCGGTAACAACTAACCACCAACCTACTGTCTTGGACAGACTGACCAGATAACTGAGGCGATGATAAATATATCAATGTACTCTAGTGGTGTCGTTAAACAAAACAAAATTTAAGAAAACTGAGGCGTGTGCCCAGGACAGCGTGCTTGAACCTTAGTCGGATATAAACACGAAACTAAGTATAAATGAAATGAAATAGGACAGCAGATGTGATCTGGACCATAGCGGCATCGCCATCTTGAAAATATTATTCATTAAAATATTTTACATCATGCAAGTTTAATATAAATTTAATGATAGTGAGCATAGAGTGTGTTCTGAAATGAAAGTGACGCTTGAAATCCCACAGGTGTAAATATAACACGAACTGGATGCCAATAAATATTGAACATATTAATGTCTTCTTTAGTCAAGTCAGCGTCTAGGTACAGACTTTTTAATGTAGCATCTGGATCTACATTAGTTACTAGAAATATGTCGAATCCCATTAATGTTGGAAGCGATTTCAGAGCGGTGGAACCAAAATCCGCTGTTGTATTGCAATAAATAGTTTTATGTGCTGTCTGGTGCACTTTTTGCTTTTGGGGGTGAGAGGTGGGGGTAATCCTTTAAGGATCCATTACCACAGTTACAAGTTTCATATTTGTCTATTTGTGATAAATAACTATATATTAATCGATCCCATACAAAATATTTAATAATAATGAACTCAAGAATATTAGTTGTAATGTGTTGCCACTGAGAGTAAATAATGGATTTCTTAAGAATCCATGGCTACAAATAGAAAATAAACAGAAAAAGCTACGTAGTTTTCTTGTTTAATCTGTCATGGTTTCCAGTTTTTCTCTACTAGGTACTTTAGCCTCCATTTTCTCTTTTCATTTATAGCAAATTAAACATTTTCTGTTAACCAGTTTATGCAACGTTCTCTTTTAGAAGTATCTCGGTGTACTTTGGTCATTCCCCGAATCAACCAGTCACCCACGACTGATACAACAAAGGCTGTGGTATGTACTATTCTGCTTATGAAAAAGTGTATGTAAAAGATCCCATGTAGCAATGTTGATAGGTGAAGCAGTATTAAACATCCAAGAGTTATAGTTTAAAAAGTGAAGATAATTATTGAGGTTGTTATGAGTGAGGTATAAAATATACATGAATTACAATCTAATATAAAGTGGTCCGTTTTACACTGACCCCTGAGTATCACGAGTGGCTTGTTATTTGGCCACATGAATAGTACAGTTCGTTACTTGCGACTCTGTAAGGGTTAATCAGGTCTCCTAGAAACTAGTATTATCTGAATCCCGAATCAGCTTGGCAGTGTTCCAACTGAGTGACTTGAAACCGTCGACTCCGGTTGCGCTGCGAGCAAATCATCAAACACATGCGGAGAGTGTTTCCTGCCAGCTCGGGCATTCACGTTCAAGGTACAAAGAACAAAGCCTGGCCAGTGAGCTGCACTGTGATGTTTGCGGTCTTCCAGTGTAGCCATCTTCTGTGATCCAGTATATATATATACACCAAATCTCTGACATCTCAACGTACACACACATACACACATCACCAATGGCTTTTAAAACACAGTCTAACAGTATAAAGTCCACTTGACAGGGTGTGATCATAATATCTTAAACGCGGTTGTCTTTTTCCCCCGTCTAAGTTGTGAAATGAAGATGATGTTGTTGTTGTTGATGATGATGATGAAGATTATGACGATGGTAATGATGATGAAGATGATGATGATGATGATGATATAATAATGATAATGATATTACCTAGTTAAGTCTACTTGCTCATATTTTTAAAATGTTCAAGCACGTTGCCCTGGCTGTCTGCAGGAGTTACTACTATATATTAAGCACAGACGTTAAACTCGAAAAGCACTGTTGCCGCGTGAACTACTTCTATTCCATAACAACGAGATACCTTTCACATTACAATACATACCACAGCCTTTGATATGCCAGTCGTAGACTAGAGGTCTGGATTTTGATTTCCCCAGTGAGCCTCCTTATATTAACAACAAGGTACGTTTTACATTATAATACATACCATAGCCTTTGATATGCCAGTCGTAGACCAGAGGTCTGGACATGTGACTTTGATTTCCCCAATGAGCCTATTCGTGCACTCAGGGGTGGATACAAGTCTTGTACCCGTCATCTTTAAACCAGCGGACATGACTGCGTCCTAGCGACCAGTTTTGCCAGCACATGCAGTTATTTGTGTATATGTAAACTGAGCTCGGTCTTGTATAGATTTTGCTTAGTCAAACCGGTAATGGAATTGGCATATTCCACCTACACAGTAGTTAATGGATGTCCACCTGTAGACGAAGCAGGACATCATTTGACTCTACCTTGTGCAGAGGTACGATTTTGAATGAGATGTACGTTTTGTCGTTAAGATCAGTTTGGGTTGTATATTTTATAATATTCTTGTGTTGTTGTTTCCTGTCTGTAACCTAGCGAAAACAGCAAGCGTTCGCTGTCTGCGTGTTGTTCGGCTAGACGTGGCAGATCGAAGAGTGTCGTCGGCTGAGAGTGTGTTAAGTATGTACTGCTGAAGCCCCGAGCTGCCTCACTTGGTTATCAACTGAACGTTCTGGCTGCCATCATCTAGGTCAACGTTCAGACCGGGATATAACTCCGCCGGCTGTTCCCCGAGTCATCGTATCTATGCGGATATTTTTACTATTGGTGTGTGGGTATGGTTGGGGGTAGTGATGTAATTTTATAGTTTTAGATTATTGATTCAAAACAACAAAATTATTTCATTTATGATACACTTGGCCGCATAAGTGCTATGTCATTATTAGAGGGATCTAAAGGGAGGGGACGGGCAGGAGGTTGCAAAACTTATGACAAGTAGTACTGATAAATTAACATGGAAGGAAAGAATCCCAGTCGGTAGAGCGCTTGCCTGAGGTGTTTGCGCCGTAGGTCCCACAACCTCAGTGGAGCCATTCTCTGATTGGTGTTTTCCCATGTGTATAGGCCTAAAAGATCCCTTGCTGCTAATGGAAAAATGGCGTGGGCTACAACAGCTTGCTCTGAATGTGGACGTAAAGCCCTATGACCTCTGACCTGACCTAATGGAAAACTGTATCTGGTTTTGTCTAAGACCGTAAGTAAACAATTACCAAATATTTGACATCCAATAGCCGATGATTGATGAATCAATGTGCTCTCGTGGTATCGTTAAGCAAAGCAAATTAACTTTGGCACATTTTAATTTAAACTAACAAGGTTATTTGTTGTGTGGCATACTGTTATTTCGACCTTTAGTTAAAAGACTAAAAGAGAAACCGTCATCACATACCCCAGGCTAATTAATCTTAACGAACCGTAGTAGCAAGGGATCTTCAATGTGGTGCGTTTTCTCATAGAAATAACAGCACGTACAGCGGCCATTGATCGTGGCACGCTGGTTAGAATAGGAATAAAACTGGTCCACCGAAGGCGATAAATCCGAAGAGTCAAAGACTCATTACAGCTTAGGCGAGCGCTCTATCACGGGGCTACAGTCTACCCCAGTTTGCTTGAAGATCCATACCTTGTGGCAGACTTTGCGGCTTATTATAGTATACTGACAGGCTTTGCAGACGACTTTGCGGCTTATTATAGTATACTGACAGGCTTTGCAGACGACTTTGCGGCTTATTATAGTATACTGACAGGCTTTGCAGACGATTATTTTACGTAGTTATGGCTCATGCAGGTAAGTATTCAAAAATAGGCTGCAATACACAGCCTGTGAGCCTTGATTGCTAGGTGGTTGTTTATATATCAATTACCATCGCCACACACTCTTTGATAATCACCCCAGTTTCCAAACGAAGCTGATTTAAGATGATCCAGAATTCGCCAAGAACACGCTGCCTTGGTGGCATAGGCCTAGTGGTTAAATCATAGACATTAAGTCTGGTCGGTGCCGGGTTCGAACCCGTGTACCGGCTCCCACGCAAAGTGAGTTTCCTCTTTCACAAATTACCAATGTCTTGGACAGACAGATGTATGGATTTTAACTGGATAAAAACATGGTAAAAAAATAAATAATGAAACCATAAAAACTAGAATTCAAACATCTTCCTGTCCCACCTGAGTAGTCCAAGGACTCTCGTTACCTGTAGCAATAAATAGTTGTATTTGTGAACCGCCCCTTTCCCCCTTTCAAGATTCTCATAGATAAGCCTTGCCTACTGGTTTCGGTACTTGTATGAGTTTATTTCCAAGTCTGTTTCCTGCGGTTTACAGTACATATAATGGTATTGGGCATAGATTGGCTGACTGGGAAGGTCGCAGACTAGTTCACATTTTCTTCTCCCCACAACATTAGCTGTAGACTTGCCGAAACATGAATTATCACAGAGATCTGTAGCAGACGACAAAACGTCGCGTCGCCATGACAGCGCGATTTACGGGTTTTATCCTGGCGAGCCGCTTGAGTAATCCGAGCCGTGATGTCCTGTGAAGACACACGTGTGTAGTCTGGAGTCACACAAATCCATACGGTGACCGGTCTTCCTGGTCATCTCGGCTTCACATCCCAGCACTAGCTCCTAACATCGCTGGGCACAGGCGTTCGAGTTAACTTGTGTGTCCTCAAGTGCTGTTCTGTTTATGTGTGAAACTATCCTCATGTAGGCTACAATTAAAAACAAAATAGGATGCTTGGACTAGCGTCTAAGGCAGATGAGGGTGGTCAGGTGATGCATTTAAGTTCTTTCCCATGGTCCTAAATATCGGGTGTCTCCCCCCCCCAAAAAAAAAACAACAACAAAAAAACCCAACAACAACAAACAAACAACAACAACAAACAAACAAAACTGATAACCCTTCTGAATATGGAATTATTTTTTAAAGTATGGGGACTGTAACTTTGATATTTCACAGTTATTACTATAGGGCTATGGATATTTGGCATCTTCAGTGAAAATTTTAGGCCCATAGGTCAAATATTATTAAAGTAGCAACAGATTCAAAATTGTAAGTAAAACAATGTGACATCAGCTGCCGAATATATGTGGACATTCAGCAAATGTTTTAATTAGTATTTTCATGATAATTTTTTTTAAGTGATAGCAGCTTCATAGATCGAAACTGTTTGGGCACTCCTACCCAACTCTACCGTTAAGCTTACTAAGGAAGTGTAAGTTGGTATAGCCTTAAGACCAAAACACACCGAAGTCGGGTTTGGATCTGGCGAGTAGGACGATACCAGATGAAAAAGAAACACTGAATCGAACGTGACAAAACACACCGCGTCTGCACTGGCGCGAACTAGATTTGGCAGCAGACGACGTAGATTATAATATGCGCTATATTTTTACACTACCAGACTGGCAGCTGTGCAATATTCGAAGCTTACTTTTTTTTGTTTTTAAATCATAATAAAGGAAAGCTATATATTAATAAATATGGAATTCTTCTTATTATTATTGTTGGTGTTTATAAGAATACGAATACAAATATAGTTATTTGGTTTGCCGATCATTTGACAGCGTATTCCACACATCAATACATCACAGTGTATATATATTTTAGGGAGAGGCCTTGATATAGGCATTTTGCCTGTTGGCCAATCCCCCACCAGCATTATAATTTTGGAATAAATATTGTTTAAACCACATATATTTTATAAAACAAAATATACCTAAAGATATGAACGCCGTTACAGACCTGGGCCCCGTTTTACAAAGCGATTTTAGCACTTAGATCACCCTACGTGTACACAGTAGTTATGGACTAAAGGTGATCTTAGCGCTAAGATCGTTTCTTGGAACGAGGTCTAGGACATCACAATAAGACTCTTTGCCACACTCATCTGATCCAGACCCCATCGTTATAGTATGACTGGCTAGTGAATGAACTATGCTAAGGACATATAAAACATCCTTTGTTGCTGTTCGGTAGTAGCTTGTGTGGCGGAACTTAATTTCCTAATTAAATCAGTTGTTGGCTGAATTCATATTATTGGTCTACGTAAGCGTACGAGACAGGGGGGCAGGGGGGCAACTCTTCAAATTCGGGCAAAAATGATAGGGATATTTGGGGGAAATGTGTTAACCTGAGACCTTTTTACCACAAATTTCCATCATTCTACCCGCAAAATTAGTTGTAATCCATGTAAAAATTTGTTTGCAACCCTATATAGCTGTTTGGCAGTAATGCTAGTGTAAAGAAATGTTGTTATCCAGATTCGGGCATTTTCGTTTAATTCGGGCAATAAAACCCACCCTGCTCCCACCCCCTACTAAAATAGGAGTCTGTACGTCTATGCTGGTCCACCTAAAATGCGACACATTGGAGACTGTCCACCCTTTCCATCATCACCCATCTTCATAAATCAAGGCTAATATTCGTTCCTCGTATTCAGGAATACGAGGAACGAATATTAGCCTTGATTTATGAAGATGATCACCACCCCGACCCAACCCTTATTCCACCTCAGCAGACCTACTGGATTTGTTTTCAGATTAACAATATTTCACGACTGATACGATACATCGAAGGCAGGAGTATTTGTTTTTCTTCTCTATAGAAAAATATATAATAACTGTTAAAACCTGGCTGGTTATAACAGGCCTAGCCATATCGTTGGGAACACGTTTCTAATTTCGCCGTTATACTCCATTTGTTAGACCATCAGTTTTCAGATAACATCATGGTAGCAGACTACAAGCCAGTGGGGCCGATATCCGATGTGTGTGTGTGTGGGGGGGGGGGGGGGGGGGCAGACGTTACAGTGGGAAGGGTAAAAGCAACATGTTAATCTTTAGATGGCTTCAAACGCGATTTTCTTGCATCCGGAGAACAATAAAAACAACAACAACAACACCGTTTTGGATAATACTTTGGAGCTGTTTTAAAAGTTATTTTTGTTTTTATATACATGTATAGTAGGACCAAAAAGAATATTTTTGGACGTCAAGTGTAAAGTAGGGGAGGTACAGCTCTCCACCCCGGTGAAAATTTATATTGTATGTCTATATTGCAGACCTTGGATACTGTTTAAAGATGTAGCAGAGGCGGATCTAGGGGGGCAGGGATCCGCCCCCCCCCCTAGGAAACTTAAAAAATGTTAAACAATAACCGACACTGAATTAGGATTGTACTGTTTTCAACTTCGTTATATCGAACACCATTATACCAAACTGAATCACGAAGTCTAATAACAAAATAGTGTATTCATTGGCTCTAAGCCTGCATTCGTGAAACATGCATGTCTGTGCGGTTGCGTTGGAATCGGGATCTTAGGCATTCCCAAGGCGTGAACATCTATTAGACATGAGCAAAGAAATCGAAGTCTATACAATACCATACTATTATCAAAGACAACAGCAATATCTTCAAAAGGATGGGAGAGAATACTGGGTGTCGAGGAGGTTGCAGGACAAATTATATATGGTATACGTGGATCAACTGTTGTAAACGAGAGACCTCAATATAGGTATCGCCTGTTGGTCAATCCCCAACGTTAATACAAACGTCAATAAATATTGTTAAAGACCCCCCCCCCCCCCCCAACCAAAAAACAAACAAACTTATTGCATCTAGTGTGTCAATATCATGAAATAATTTTTAATTGATGTAACACAGTGGAGGGGGAGGGGTGTATCTCCCTGCAGTAAATAGGCTGGCCATAGTTGGCTAAACATGGGTCGGAATAATTTGCTTACTGGTGGATACCTAAAGGTAGTTTAAATGGTTTCAATGCATATCTTCAATTATCATTTGCATAGGTATTGGAAGCGAAAGGTGGATGCACTACCCCTCCCTAACTGAAGATCATTAATTATGTCATTTTGTTTGTTTTATTATTATTATATTTTTTACTATTCTAAGTAAGAAATTGACTTTAGACAGAAATAGCACAGTAGACTAAATGTGACAAAGTGGCAGCTATGGTTGTAGCACTCAAAACGGGTGCAACCGGTGGGACAGGGTATGCTCACCTTTCGTGAATACCTGGCATCATCACTGTTTTGACATATATTTATGAGTGCATGTCATCACAGAGCTCTGTATTTATTCCACTGAGCTCTGTCCTACAATATGATTTAATAAACTAGTCTTTGAGTGGCAGTCCTTTTTGTGGCGGTCAAAAGGATTCAGTGTCCTTTAAAGGATCTCACTGGGAGTGGCTGTCCTACAGACGAGGCACTAGATAGAGATTCGGGGAATCAGCCACTATTTTACCAAATGTCCATTCCACTCTGCATTGTACAGAGATACGGTCTTGATCACGGATAACGGCTTAGTCGTTCAGATTGATAGAGGACCACGCACCTTTAACTGAGCGTTTAGTTAACCAATGATCAAGTTCTATGTTGATAATGTAACTTAAATGAAAAACAAGTCTGAAGCAGATAATTATAAATTAATGTTATCACCAACGGAACGAACTTGACATGGATTTCTTATTTTGCTGATTCTTGTTATAAGATATTTAATCAACTCTGAAATGCATTTAAAATAATAATAATAATAATAATAATAATAAAATTCAATTAAATTTTTCGAAGGATTATTCCTTAAAAGGGAAAAAATATTCAGGTCTACAACAATCCTGGGACTAATTAATTGAAGGTGATTTTTCGTGTTTTTAAGCAGAAATATTTACTTGTGACTTTCGGGGTTAATATTTTAGAAGTCTAGCTACAGCACATTCATTGTTAGCTAGCTATTACTTAATATCTGACCAGAACTTTATGGGTGAACCTTATCCATGGATGATTGCTTCCAATTATGCCAAAATGATGCCACAAAGTACTAACAACGCTACTAGGCGTTTGTGATACTTCATGGTTTGTTGGTGGATTTAGATATAAATAGGCCTACAACTTTATTTTTAATCAACCATGTGACTTGTGGTTATATCTGCCAAGCATATCAGTCTTTGAGCCTCCTGAGTTGCTTGGAAAGATCTGCTCCTGAAGGACTACAATTTCCTATTCTTTGAGACTTCACTGTTCAAATATAATCCTACATCTACAACGTAACAGTGTTTAAAAATGCGTACATTGTGAATTACAACCACGAGCTTCAGAAGAATTAGCTCTGCAAAATCCCGAGGTCTCTACTTGACTACGTGCCCAACTGCACAACAAAAGACTTCCGCGCAGACTCTTTAGTGTATTTCGTTCTTTCCTGGTCGCAGCTGTTGGCAAGCTATCTGGAATGCAGTACACGCCAGCGACCTGACAAGCCTTTCTCGACCTGTACTCCACCGTCCTCGAGGTACTTTCAATTAATCCAGGACGGGTTGGACCATTCAGCTTTTCCCGCAACCCTCAGAGTGTAGAATAAGACAACCCGCTTCTATCGGCACTGTTCGTAACGTGTCCGAAAATAGCACAGGCTGTCGGAGCGACGCAGCCACTTGAGATCGTCAGAGTCGGGGAAGACAACACATGGTCTTGGAAAAATCTACAGCAGACGATCTGCAGTGTGTACGCGGGGACACAAAATCGAACGGTAAGTCAGCTGTAATGACTATTAGCTCGAAACATACATTGTCGATAGAAGATGTCACTATTTTGGCCACTAGTGGTGCAGTTATTTTTCCTGCCTGTGCTTGGATTGTGTCATTGTTGACCACAGATCGTGCTGTGGATCTGTGGTGGTAAGGAAACATGGCGGACCAAGTCGTCCAGCGAAGCCCACGGTGACTCGTCTGTATAGACTTTTTGTACCTGTTGTATGACTGCTTTTGGCCTGACTGGGTGAGTTTGGGTCATAATTATGGTGTGGTGCGAAAACCTGTTTACTGTTATTACAGGGTTTTTTTTAAACTATTGATTAAAAAAGTGGGTAGTATTAAATACTGTTGATATAATTCTGATGATAGCAGAATCAGCTATTCCTATTCCTTAGACTAGAGTGATGATGACAGTTTAAAACATTTTTTTAATGCTTGTTGTAAGTTGTAAGCAGCATTGGTGTATATCAGAAGATATCAGCCATACATTATTCGTTCCTCAACACCAAAGCAATATTTTAAATCGAGTATTCTCAACCTCCATAATACCCATATTATATGAATAAAAATCAAGGTCATTTGCCTATTAGGTAACCTATTAGTAGACAAGTCATGGTTTGAATATCAACAATAATAAATGTGAACTATGGTAGGCCATAATAATACTGTTCAATCTTTGTCTAATTTTATTTATTTTTTCAAAATGAGACTGGTGGAGGGGCTGAAATGTTATTTTATATTTTCAAGACATTGGAAATACTGCACATAGTGGCATCATATATCTTTAAAGGACCCAAAAGGGTCCAATAAAAAACCTCAGGTCAGGTCAGGTCATAGGGCTTTACGTGCACATTCAGAGCAAGCTGTTGTAGCACACGCCTGTCCTGGGCACAAGAGCCGACCTCGGCCAACTCCTCCATCCAGGACAGGAAAGAAACCTCAGGGATAGGCCTTTGTCTTTGAGGATGAGGATAAAAAGGAAGGATATATATTTTATTATGGCCTTAAAGCTTGTTTGGGACTAACAGTTTCTGACATGAGTCTCAAGAAAATCAATCCATGGAGCAAGCTTCAGTGAGTTTCAAGGATTGAATTCTTTTTAGATGAGTGTCAGAAAAAACATCTACAAAATGATTAGTGCCAGAAATATTTTCTTGTTCCATCATTCTTATAATTTTAGTATAATTATCACAAGATTCACTGCATTTTATTTTTGTGCTCATCTCAGCATATCACGTCTATAAGCAGGGAACATTTTATTTTCAAAATGTTGATTTTGAGTGATATTTCTATTGAAAATAGATTAGCAACTACTGTTTAATGTTTTTAAATTGTGTGGTGATCCCTGTAATTTGCATAATGAATCATTTGCGATAGTGAACAAAATGTTACCTGATAAGGAATGCATGCAATGTTCCAATATATTACATTACGTCACATACTAACTTTGCTTAGAGATGGAAATAATCAACAGGTAGCAATGGCCGTCTACCTCCTGAACGACGAGACAAATTAACCAATGAAACGGGTGCATTACCGTCTAGGGGACGTGTGCTAGACAGTTTTTCTAGCAGGGATTTCTGGCACCTTTCTACCAATTGATTGAATTAGAAAAGTGGGCCTGGCCTGGTGCTTATAAAACTTTTAGAGTCTAGACTCGAGACTCTAATAGAGTCTGAGACTTTAATGTCATGACAACGCCATACAAATTGTGGCATCATTAAAGATTGAGTCTGGCCTAAATGTTTTATAAGCACGGGCCCTGGCTGTCGAACAAGTATAAGTAGAACAAATTTAACAACCTGTCTGAATGGACAAGTAGGCCGAAAATATTGACAAAATGATAATTTATTCATGACTTTAATCAGCTTAAATGGAAGACCAGTGGCAGGATTTAGCTTAGTTGGTAGAGTGCTCGCCTGATGTGTTTCTGGTATATAGGATCGAACCACATCAGTGGACCCATTCCCTGATTGGGTTTATTCCCATTCCAACCAGTGCACCACAACTGGTATATCAAAGGCCGTGGCATGTGCTGTCCTGTCTGTGGGAAAGTACAATAAAACATCCCTTGCTGCTAAAGCTGTTATATTTTTGGCCACTACCTGTTACATTTACCACTGGCCAAAACACCACTCGTAGATAGTACACCTCAATATTAAATCTGGCTACACCAATTAATAAATTAAATATTGTTCAAAGACTCTTTCAGCAGATACATTTGGGTGAGACCAGTATCATTCAGATGGGACCAATAAAGAGAGAGAATCACTTGTCATTCAGGACATGTGGATGTTGAGGGTTAATATAGACTGAGCCATGAAAAAGCGTCATGTGTAGTTAAAATCCATGTTCAGGGCCATTGAAGATGTGGTAGCTGGTTAAGTCACTGAATCTCTTTCTCTTCCCACTGTAGGCAGATTGTCACACATTACCAGTTGTGGATCTCTGACTGGTGTAAGATAACAGTAGACTGACCCGGTACACATTAGATGAGTGCCATAGAATCGTGAACTGGCTAGGTCAGTACCTGAATCCATGGTTGGCGTGCCTGAACCGTACGGATGTGGGCACGTTAAAATAGTTCCCTTCCCTTCCCTTAGATGAGTGCAGCGCTTCAGATCTCACTAATTTGGGCACAACTGGGACTTTGTCGTTCCTGAGTGCAGGAAGGTCATTTTAATTTAGTTCTGTCATAAACAGTTGCTGGAGAGTTGTCAGTATTCAGCAATGCATTTCAAGTTATTTTATTCTAATTAAACTTAACACTTAGTGGTTTTGAAGTGAAATATTTTGAGGCATGTTTGTAGTTAATTTGGGTGTGATTGTTTTGGGCACATTTATCGCCTCAACTTTGATGCAGTCTAAAGACTTGGAGTGTTGTAACCATCCAGACCAACATCGAGTGACTAGGAAGGAAGGAAGGAAGGAAGGAAATGTTTCATTTAACGACTCACTCAACACATTTTATTTACAGTTATATGGCATCTTGTCAAGGACCACACAGATATTGAGAGAATTAAGAAACCCATTGTCGCCACTTCATGGACTACTCTTTTTAGTTAGCAACAAGGGATCTTTTATATGCACCATCCCACAGACAGACATACTACAGCCTTTGTTACACCAGTTGTGGAACCCTGGCTGGAAGGAGAAATAGCCCAATGGGCCCACTGATGAACATCAAATCTAGATTGATTGCGCATCAGGCGAGCGCTGTACCACTGAGCTACATCCCGTCCCATCGAGTGATTAGGTCAATACAATTAGGTCAATACAATAAACCTAAATATACAGTAGTTTTCCCACTGCACTAGCCTTTGTCTACAGACGGGTCATTTTTCATCCATTGGAGTGAGAAATAGCCCAATTGGGATCAATCCTAGACTGACTGTGCATCAAGTAAGCTATGTCCTGCCCTTACCATCCATTAAAGGAATGCTTAAGAAAGGCTTTTGGACTGGTATGTTTATTCAACGATGTATAATGCACATTATTGCTTAATATCAACAAGTATAATCTTTTAGTTAACTAATAAAACGATTAAATGTGACGGCTATTATATATAACGGGCACAGACATTTTGTACCATCCCAGTGAATACGCCCTCTGACGAGCCGGTGGTTACGTAATACTTAACGTGTCACGTCAGGAATTAGTCTTAGAACGAAAGAAACAAAACATACCTGATTTTTGCGGATGCACCGCAATGTTCTGTAATAATATCCATCCCAGTAAGCCGGAAATAAGTATATATTATTTTTCAATACAAAATAAACCATCACTGTCAAAGTGTTGAAATAACTGTATTATGTTTCGTTCATACATTAACCCACATACTAAAATGAGAATCGGAGTGTATTCTTAGTTAATTGGTCCTTTCTTTCCGTGGCCTGTACATGGTATCCAGTCAATGTAATTGATTACCACTATTTAGACACACGTACAAAAATACTTGCCAGTTTTTTTAAGATCACCCCTACAATGTTAATGGACATTGTCAGCCGTCCTGCTTTATTACTGTAAATAATTCTGTAAAACTCTTGGATTAAGTAGATTTCCCATCTAAAATCACAAAACTGACATATTACGTAGTCCCAAAGAAAAGAAAATTATCACTTGGGTATCATGAGTGGCCGTTTTTGCTCCAGTGTACTCTACCAATAAGCCTAATAATATGCATTTTTTCTTTTGATTTTTTAAGAAAAAAAAAATACAACTTCATTTCGTTCTGTTGATGCAAATTGAAATATATTTAGTTAAATAGTTTATTATGCTATCAAGTCAGTTATGTTGTTTTACAAGTCTGGTTGATTAAAGCGAAGCGCCTTGTCGTAAATTACTGCTTTTGTTTACACTGCTTACTGTTGGTCGGAGCTGACGTCACTTCAACCCAAGCTATAGTACCAGACGCCACAAAAACAAAACAAAATGGCTGCCCCCAGTTAGCAGGAATAATCACCTTTTTTTTCATAACTTTATAAAATTACACGCATTTTTCATTTCTTAAAGTGTCAGTATGTGTTGGTGGTCCAGGTATGCATCTTTCCAACACATAAGGGTCATGTTTGAGTTTACTCTCCCTTTAAAGTGTCAGTATGTGTTGGTGGTCCAGGTATGCATCTTTCCAACACATAAGGGTCATGTTTGAGTTTACTCTACCTTTAAAGTGTCAGTATGTGTTGGTGGTCCAGGTATGCATCTTTCCAACACATAAGGGTCATGTTTGAGTTTACTCTACCTTTAAAGTGTCAGTATGTGTTGGTGGTCCAGGTATGCATCTTTCCAACACATAAGGGTCATGTTTGAGTTTACTCTACCTTTAAAGTGTCAGTATGTGTTGGTGGTCCAGGTATGCATCTTTCCAACACATAAGGGTCATGTTTGAGTTTACTCTACCTTTAAAGTGTCAGTATGTGTTGGTGGTCCAGGTATGCATCTTTCCAACACATAAGGGTCATGTTTGAGTTTACTCTCCCTTTAAAGTGTCAGTATGTGTTGGTGGTCCAGGTATGCATCTTTCCAACACATAAGGGTCATGTTTGAGTTTACTCTACCTTTAAAGTGTCAGTATGTGTTGGTGGTCCGGGTATGCATCTTTCCAACACATAAGGGTCATGTTTGAGTTTACTCTCCCTTTAAAGTGTCAGTATGTGTTGGTGGTCCGGGTATGCATCTTTCCAACACATAAGGGTCATGTTTGAGTTTACTCTCCCTTTAAAGTGTCAGTATGTGTTGGTGGTCCGGGTATGCATCTTTCCAACACATAAGGGTCATGTTTGAGTTGACTCTACCTTTAAAGTGTCAGTATGTGTTGGTGGTCCAGGTATGCATCTTTCCAACACATAAGGGTCATGTTTGAGTTGACTCTACCTTTAAAGTGTCAGTATGTGTTGGTGGTCCTGGTATGCATCTTTCCAACACATAAGGGTCATGTTTGAGTTGACTCTCCCTTTAAAGTGTCAGTATGTGTTGGTGGTCCGGGTATGCATCTTTCCAACACATACGGGTCATGTTTGAGTTTACTCTACCTTTAAAGTGTCAGTATGTGTTGGTGGTCCAGGTATGCATCTTTCCAACACATAAGGGTCATGTTTGAGTTGACTCTACCTTTAAAGTGTCAGTATGTGTTGGCGGTCCAGGTATGCATCTTTCCAACACATAAGGGTCATGTTTGAGTTGACTCTACCTTTAAAGTGTCAGTATGTGTTGGCGGTCCAGGTATGCATCTTTCCAACACATAAGGGTCATGTTTGAGTTGACTCTCCCTTTAAAGTGTCAGTATGTGTTGGTGGTCCAGGTATGCATCTTTCCAACACATAAGGGTCATGTTTGAGTTGACTCTACCTTTAAAGTGTCAGTATGTGTTGGTGGTCCAGGTATGCATCTTTCCAACACATAAGGGTCATGTTTGAGTTTACTCTCCCTTTAAAGTGTCAGTATGTGTTGGTGGTCCAGGTATGCATCTTTCCAACACATAAGGGTCATGTTTGAGTTGACTCTACCTTTAAAGTGTCAGTATGTGTTGGTGGTCCAGGTATGCATCTTTCCAACACATAAGGGTCATGTTTGAGTTTACTCTCCCTTTAAAGTGTCAGTATGTGTTGGTGGTCCAGGTATGCATCTTTCCAACACATAAGGGTCATGTTTGAGTTGACCCTCCCTTTAAAGTGTCAGTATGTGTTGGTGGTCCAGGTATGCATCTTTCCAACACATAAATCTCTTGTTTGAGTTTACTCTCCCTTTAAAGGGACTACTCTGAGTGTGAAGCCATTGTAAGAATTTCTCATTCCAGCTAGTGCACCATGACTGGTATGTCAAAGGCTGTGGTATGTGTTGTCCTGTCTATGGGATGGTGCATATAAAAGATCCCTTGCTGCTAATCGAAAAGAGTAGCCCATGAAGTGGTGACAGCGGGTTTCCTCCCTCAATATCCTTAACCATATGTCTGACGCCATATAACCGTAAATAAATGTGTTGAGTGCGTCATTAAATAAACCATTTTCTTCCTTCCATTGTAAGATGCTTCCAGCTAACAGATAATTTTTGGCAATTAACATTCATATAAAATACATTTTCTTGTTTTGTATACCAATTATGTCATATCAGACCTTTGAAAATTGCGAGAGCGATAGTTTTGTTCGTGCGTTGCTCGGCAAAGCTTAGTTTTGTGTAATGCATTTTTTGTTCTTGCATTGGATTTATGACATCATTTACATGTTCATGATGGGTTACGTAAACATTAAATGGGTTTTCTCAACAATATTAGCATAACCCATAAATGGAGTATGCAAATTTTCAATTCTCAGAGGTGAGACCGTGCAGAAAAATGGCCGCCAGACTGGTTTATGCCGTATACCAAATGGCCACATTGGGAACCAGTCAAATAGTTTGCATATGTTAGCGAAACGTTTGCTGGCTGAACGTGGGCCTGCATATATCTATTGTGTTTGCAGTCATGTGCTAATGTTTACAGCAGTCTTTCTTTCTTTTTTTCGTTCATACAAAATTATTGGAAGATAACATCTGGTTTGAGAATTATTAAATAGTTTTAGGTTGTGCTTTAAAAAATATTTTCGGTAAAGTCCTGCCTCCTCATTAGAGTAATTATTCCAAATTGGCCGTATTTTGTATTTCTGTCCCGGGTCAGATCGCCTGGCTGTCCAGAGACCAGACCCGGGATGGACATGCCTGAAACCATAGTGGTACAGGGGCATGGTAAAATATTCTTACGTTCTAAGATCTGGTTTGCGCAACAACAAACATTAGGACAACCATGGCATCATATAACTGAAATTAAAATGTATTGAGTGCATCTTTAAATAAAACATTTCTTCCTTTACAAACACCTTGTTTGTATACTGATAGTTTCTCAAATACCGATCAGGTTTATCTGCTGGATATATAATTTATGAATATTGTTTTACTGTTTAGCCTACTTGGCAAGTGTTTGATGCCAGCCATGCAAGGATGCTTGTAACATCTTGCCAATGTGTATACATATTATCATTGTAGGATATATCTAGTTATTGACTGACTGCACATTTTCATGAATGTAAAATAATTTCTGTAGAAATATATCACTTGTGGCAAACAGTGGGTGGTGGTGGGACATTGTGTTACTTTACAGACTTCGATAGCCTTCTACATTGAAACCTGATTTTGTCACATATGCAACTTTTTTTCTTCTTTTTTTTGGACAGCTAAAACATTTCCTACTATCTATATAAAAAATTGAAGTAGGCGCCATCTGGCTTCTAGATGTAAGAGTTAACATAGAGGGCTGCTGACCTGAACAAACTTGACTGGTGTGATTAATTGTTCCCGTAACTTAGCTTATGAGGAGTGATATAACAGGCCTTCTAGAATTTGTTTTTAATCCACTAGCCATGGGATCATTGATTTTTAAAATTTACTAGTCACAATTAAAAATTCACTAGCCTGACTTTACTTTAAGTTAATACAATTTTACTAAATAATAGTATTAATCAGATATGTCACCTAAAGAATGAGATAAAGCTTAAAAACACTAACATTGGAGGTTGAGGTGTGTTCAAGATATTCAGCTTTACAAAATAGACTTAACTGCATCGTTTCACAATTTTGTTTTCACTAGCCGTCGGGCATGGCAATAGTAGTTATTTACTAGCCCAACACTGAATATCACTAGCCATGGGAGTGGGGCTACAATAATCTAGAAGCCCTGATATACAGAATTATTGATACCATCTAAATTCACGTTCTAAGGGGAACTAAAATTACTCTCCTTGAATTTCTCAGGGGAGTGATGGGGAGCTAGCTAAAGTGATTGCTCCCCATCAATGACATGGTCTGTTTTATTGGATATTTTGAAAAAGCTCTTTTGTTTAACAACACCACTACAGCACATTGATTTATTAATCATCAGCTAAATTGGGGGGAAAAAAGGTTTGTTTTGTTTAACGACACCACTAGAGCACATTGATTTATTAATGATCAGCTATTGGATGTCAAACATTTGGTAATTCTGATAGAGGAATTCTTAGAGAGGAAACCAGCTACATTTTCCCATTAGTAGTAAGGGATCTTTTAGATGCACCAGATACTTTGAAAGGCAGCAGTACAATAACACATCGTTGACATATCACATGTTACAGGTACTGACAGTGACAATGTAGGTCATAAAACAGCTGGTTGAAAAGTAGAACATACCAAACACATCAGCATATAAATAGATCTACACAGATACTGGAAGAAATCATTTTGTTTTAGCCAATTTACAGATACGTGCAGCACAGTAAAAGCTCTCAAAACCGGACCCTCTGTAAACCGGAATTCCCTCAAAACCAGACATTTTTCGTGGCCTCTTTCTGAATATCTGTTTAGAAGAGAAACTCTCTAAACCACTAGGACATTTTGCTTTGTCCCGAGTGTGTCCGGTTCAGAGGAGTTTCACTGTATTTCCTTGAAAATTATTTTAACATGGCTAATTAAAAACAAAAAACAAATTCTAATCCCAGGTTCGTAGCTAGCAGATAAAAATAATAGAAACTTTTTAAAAATCCTCTTTTTAACAGTTTGAGAAGTTTTAGGTATACTCATTTGTTCCAAGAATTCATCTGCCCTCTCCCCCCCCCCCCCCCCCCCTAAAATCCTAGCTACGGCCCTGAATACTAAATTTTAGCATCGTGATCAGAATAAAACTGTTATACCTCCAATCAGTCTTGAGATTACCTTTAATATTTATCATTTTCTTTATGGATTTGTCTATTATGTACATTTTTCACATTTTAGGCTTCTTCAAAATTACTTGACCAATTCCATCCTTCAATTTTGTTGGGAGCTTTCTTGACACGTGGAGTCCTAAACAACTTTGTGAATTTGGCCATTCTAGAGGTGGGGAAATTTTTAGCCAATTAAAAAAAATCTTTTTAAACTACTTGACCAATTCTAACCAAATTTTATAGAATGCTTCCTTGGTACATATGGAGTTCTAAACAACTTTGTAAATTGTTATTCAGACCTTCTTCGATCCCCACCATGTGTCAGAGGCTAGGGCCAGAATTTAGGTTTTGGTGTTTTTGTTCAAAACTAACAATCTGGTAACCTGAACTGTTCTTGACTTGTCTGTAAAAATGGTAAACACAAATCAATAAAATCCTGGATTTTAGCTCTTCCCGTAAACATTTTGTTTGAGACCGGCGTCGTGGTTAGGCCATCGGTCAACAGGCTGGTAGGTACTGAGTTTGGATCCCAGTCGAGGCATGGAATTTTTAATCCAGATACCGACTCCAAACCCTGAGTAAGTGCTCCGCAAGGCTCAATGGGTAGGTGTAAACCACTTGCACCGACCAGTGATCCATAACTGGTTCAACAAAGGCCATGGTTTGTGCTATCCTGCCTGTGGGAAGCGCAAATAAAAGATCCCTTGTTGCCTGTCATAAAAGAGTAGCCTATGTGGCGACAGCGGGTTTCCTCTAAAAACAGTGTCAGAATGACCATATGTTTGACGTCCAATAGCCGATGATAAGATAAAAAAAATCAATGTGCTCTAGTGGCATCGTTAAATAAAACAAACTTTACCTTTTTTTGTTTTAGTATCTGACATCTCAATTCAGTATGCCAGTTTCAGAGATCATTACACCATTGTAAAATGTTAATTACTGTTATACTAGTTGTTAATCAGTTTTCGTTCTGATCAATATTGTCTAGATATGCCAGCTGCTACATTTTGATTGTGATTTGCTACATCTAATTAATGTTTGCTACACTTATGTAAAAATTGCTATGCTTTGTTAGACTTTTTTTTATTAATTATGATGTATGCAAAATATGTTGTTGAGAGTGAGAGGTTTGGGGCTGACAATAAATGGTTTTCATACTTAAAAGGATTTATCCAGGATGTGTTGGCATGGTCCCATGTCTGATGGGATTGGGCAAATTAATTCGAGTAAATCAAACTTGGGATATTTTTTCAGGCCACTGAATGATGCAGTACACCACTGTTAAATTAATTTATTAGAATAGAACAGATATAATTAAATATATATATTGGGAATTTTGGGAAGGGGTCTATGTTCGGACCCACAGAAAGCCTGGATATGTCCCTGACTTGTATGAAATGACCATACCGGGAATCAACCAAACAATTTCCAAATGTTAGCCTTGATCATTGCCCAGTAGTTGGCCGATTTTGAGCTTTGTAACATGTTATTTTGTTATAAAAATAGCATGACACAGACTTTTGCTGTTACCAGACTGTACACCATGACAGGTATATCAAAGGCCATGGTATGTGCTGTCCTGTCTGTGGGAAAGTGCAATAAATGGTAACCTGGCCAGGGCCCTGTTCCACAAAGCGATCTTACCGCTACGATCACCTTAAGTGCATATGCTAGCTGTGCAGTTATGGTGATCTTAGGGCTACGATCACCTTAAGTGCATATGCTAGCTGTGCAGTTACGGTGATCTTAGGGCTACGATCACCTTAAGTGCATATGCTAGCTGTGCAGTTACGGTGATCTTAGGGCTACGATCACCTTAAGTGCATATGCTAGCTGTGCAGTTACGGTGATCTTAGCGCTATGATCACCTTAAGTGCATATGCTAGCTGTGCAATTACGGTGATCTTAGGGCTAAGATCGCTTCATGGAACGGGGCCCTGAATGGTTGACCAATGATTGTTAGCATTTGAAAAATGATTCAAGACCATTTCCAAGAATGGAAAGTCTACACTGTTATTTTGTTTCAAAGTTTGCCACACACCATTGTGCTGAAAGAGTCTATTAGCAGAGATCATGCTGATAACAATGAATAAAATGTCTTTGTGTTCAGCATAATTTGGTCACATTAGTTTGGCTGTTCTTTATGGTGGTCAGGCACATTATACTCGGATATCATTTGCCACTCAGTCAGGAATGCTACTCTCATGCTAATCTGAATGTCACAAATGAAAATATTGAGAAGATTTTTTTTTTCTGGTTTTTGTTTTTGTTACTTTCAAGATAAAAAGTAGCTCGCAGTAACTTAACATTTTAAGGACATGCAAAATGTTCAGCAACAGAAAGTGCTAAACTTAAGAGCCATTCAACAAAGGCCCTCACTTCCTTCATATGATGTTCTGTAACATTGACAGTAATCTCCCTTTACTGCTCCTGTGCAATATTCAACCTCGGCAACTGCCCACGGTAATTGGCAATGCCTTGCATTGGTGAGAACATCATGCATTATGTTTGATAACATATGGGTACATGTAGTTTACACATGTACGTGTGTTAACAATTTCAAGACAAATGACTGGCTGCTCCAAGGTGATGACTAGGTCACCAGTGCCATACATCCAGTGAAAAAGAACACAGTGAAAATAGATTACACTGTGACATATAGTTAACCCGACATTCATGTGTCTGTGATGCATAAGCCAGCTACAAGTACAAAGGCTGTAAATAACTTTTAGTCATAAAAGATGTTAACATTTGCTTAAAACCTGGTTTCTGAGAATATGTAAGATACTCGTTAGATACATTTTAAAACAACTCTTGAGAAATGGTATCTAACGGCCGCTCATGTATTATTTTCTTTGTAATGAAACATCACATCTTTATATTGGCATTTTGTATAATGGACTGTTGTTGGTCTAGAACCAAACACAGATTGAACAAATAATATATCATCTAGTTTGTGTTTTTATTAATAAATATGTTTCAAATCAAATCTTAAGTATTGTCTGTTACGTCTTTTATGTACATGTGTTATGAAACAAAATGCATGGCAAACCTTTGTGTCACACAGTTTGCACATGCTTTTAATTTGTTCATACCTTGATGAATCTCAAAAGAAATAACAGAAATCCTTAACGCTATATGTTTGTGATTTGCATTGAAGTAAAATACTGTAATTAAGGAAGGTGGTGTAATGGATCTGTAATAGAGAACTGTGATATCACAGTTTAAAGCTGCAGTCTCTAGTTACCATCTTATTACATCGAGATATTATATATTATTACCTTTTAGATAAATTCAGGAAATACAGATTTTGGAGGGGCGTACAGTCCCATACGCCCTGTCGAAAACCCATTCAACTAATAATACACCACCTTCGCTTTTTAAACAATTTTTGATTATTCTCATAGCTTTTCATCTGCACTACCAACCATATCCAGTCAGTGCACCATGACTGGTATATCAAATGCTGTGGTATGTGCTATCCTGTCTATGGGATGGTGCATATAAATAAAATGCCTTGCTACTAAAGGAAATATGTAGCGGGTTTTCCTTCTTAGGCTATATGTCAAAATTACCAAATGTTTGACATCCACTAGCCAATGATTACTAACTCAGTGTGCTCTAGTGGTGTCTTTAAACAAAACAAACTTTTCAGTTTCTTCAGCTGTTGCTATCAGAAACCTTTTTGCCACGTTCAGTTTTGCAACTGACCGTATTTTTGTATTTAACTGATGCCGCGCTTCGCAAATAATCTTTTTGCACTTAGGTCCACACATCATGCTAAATATTGTGTACAAAGATGAATTCCATAAATACAACCGTAATGGACATCACCATATTGTGTACAAAGATGAATTCCATAAATACAACCGTAATGGACATCACCATATTTGTAAGTTAACACAGGAGGGCCGATATACACTGCAGCTGTGTATATAGCCTCAGCTAATGAGGGCTGCTCTCTAAATGGTGGGTTTTTTGGGGGGTAGGGGGTTTGGGGGGTGGGGAGTCCAGTGTAAGGCTACCACACCCCAGCTAAACTTTTTAGTAGTTCAACAATGTAAAATGCAAAGACCGCTATACTTGTAATAAATTCACGGGCTTCACTAATACTGCAGGCTTTGACAAATCCACTAGCATTCAGTCCTGGCTAGTGAATTCTTCATCTGGGCTAGTGGAAATTATCATTTGTAGTACTACAATACATAGGGCAGTAGCCAAAGCTTCAATGAGGGCTAGTGACTTTCTTAAGCATTTGTCGAACGCTAGCCAGTAGGCATATATATATGTTGTCAAAAATCTAAACATGTATCACCATTGAAGGCCACAGCATTGATGTGCATAGCCATATTGATTTCACTGTGCAGATAGTCTTGAGTTGACGTGTATTATTTGCAGAATGTTTCTTTCAGAGTGTGGTGCCAACATTTATATCTTGACAATGAATTCATGTTGATAATTATCCTACTTTCATATAGACATGGATTCACAATGCTTTTCCACCCCATCCTCTCTCCAGAGTGCCCCCAAAATGCAATATTAACGAATGTATATATTCGATTTATTAATTTTATTACTTTATGAGCTGCATTGTTTATATCTGTATTACGGGTATTTATTTCAGTAATGCCAGAAAAATGCTAATTATTACTTTCATTGAGCAATTTTTCAGGGGAAATTATTGAGGATCTGATTTATGAAGCATGTTTTTTTTAAACACATGTGTCTAAGCATTGTAAATGTATGTAGTTACACACGTGTCTAAGCATTGTAAATGTATGTAGTTACACACGTGTCTAAGCATTGTAAATGTATGTAGTTACACATGTTTCTAAGCATTGTAAATGTATGTAGTTACACACGTGTCTAAGCATTGTAAATGTATGTAGTTACACACGTGTCTAAGCATTGTAAATGTATGTAGTTACATGTGTCTAAGCATTGTTAATGTATGTAGTTACACACGTGTCTAAGCATTGTAAATGTATGTAGTTACACACGTGTTTAAGCATCGTTAATGTATGTAGTTACACATGTGTAAGACAAACAGCTGTTGTAAATTTGGCCCTGTATGTTTTAGTTAAATGTTTGTTTATTGCATAATGTAAAGTTCCTGGCTGAATAATGAAACTCATTTTTTTTTAATTCCACTGTTTCATTTGGCATCTGTTTTCTGAAACTAGTTAAGTTTAATGTCTGTCTGTCCAAAATCTGTCAACTTCTATTTGAAATCTGACTTCTCTAGTGTTCGACTGAATGGTCCTGAAACTAGTTATGTTTGATGTCTGTCTGTCCAGAATCTGTCAACTTCTATTTGAAATCTGACTTCTCTAGTGTTCGACTGAATGGTCTTGAAACGTTGCAAGGATTATCCGGGACAGTTTTCACAGATTAATAGAGAAAGATTTTATGTGTTAAACGTTTTGAAATTTTATGAAAAATTTATTAAATAGTGGAACTGTCTGTGCCAAGAGACCTACACAGACCTTTTCTTCTGCTGCAGGTTCATCTTGATGTTCATCGTTTATGTAATGAAACATTAATACATATATATTGAATTCCGTTATTTTCACACTACACTGACAGATGGCCAAGCCTTATCTATTCATAGTGTTCTGTTCATGTGTAAAGTAATCACTTTAGGTAAGATGTAGACAGTTGTTTGTTTTTGTTTAGTAACACCACTAGAGCACATTGATTAATTAAACTCTTGGATATCAAACATTTGCTAATTGTGACTCGTAGTCAACAGAGGAAACCTGCTACATTTGTTTATTAGCAGCAAGGGATCTTTTATATGCACTTTCCTACAGACATCAAAACACATACCATGGCTGTTGACCAGTTTTGGTGCACTGGTTGGAATGGAAAAAACCCCAGTCAGTTGAAGATGTAGACAAATGATAAAAATATTTCCATGGAATATGGAAATGGAGAAAAGAGAATTTTTTTTTTTTTAAATTGTAATTAGGATTATCAACTACTATTTACACGTAACATATTAAAATTTCAATCTCTAAAACTTGAATAGTGAACGGTGACGTAATACAAAACAAAATGTTCTTTGGAGAATGTGTGGCACAGATGATAATATAAGTTGTAGAAGCATCATGAGGTGTACATGGATTTTTATGTACCCTTTGTGTACTCTTTTACCCCGTTCAGATTTCTGTCCTGTGTCAGATTCCTGGCCATGTCAGAGACTGGACCCAGGATAGACATGCCTGAAACCCAAGTGGTATGGCAAGGCTTCTAGATTATGGTAGCCCCACTCCCATGGCTAGTGATATTCAATATTGGGCTAGTAAATAACTACTATTTGCCATGCCCGACGGCTAGTGAATTCTTTTGGTCAAATGTTTCAGTTAAGTCTATTTTGTAAATATGAATATCCTGCACTGCCCCACCACCCCCACCCAATGTTAGTGTTTACTTAAAGTAAAGTAGGACTAGTGAATTGTTCATAGTGGCTAGTAAGTTTTCTAAATCACTGATCCCGTGGCTAGTGGATTTTATAAAAATTCTAGAAGCCCTGTATGGGGAATGTACAAAGAGTTCAAAGTCCAGTTCAGATAAATACTTTGTTGTTGTTTTATTTGTTATCTTCCATTATAGATAAATCCTCTGTACTGTGAATCTATTTCTTGTCTTTATCTAATGTATTGATTGTTTTATTTACAGGTACTGTGGTATCACAGTGTACATGGAACTGATGGATGTTTCCCTCGATGAACATGCCTCCTTGTCGTCTACACCAAACCAGCGATCCTACACACCCACACAGGATGAGTTGTCAACCACACCTACACAGGATGAGCATTCCTCAAAACATACACAGGATGAGCGATCCTCGACACCTATGCAGGATGAGCCTTCATCCACACCTACGCAGGATGAGCGATCCTCGACACCTACACAGGATGAGCGATCATTCATACCTACACAGAATGAATCATACTTGGATGAACGTGACTGTTCAACACCGACTTTAGATGAACATTTGCTGGAAGGATCAGGATTTGGCAATAACCTGAGCCAGAATGAAACTGCAGTTAGTGATTGCAGCACCATGTCAGTCAATGTGCAGAACTTGACTTCAGATTCATCAGAAGAACGCCTTTGTTCATCCGAGATTGTTGATGGTGATGCTAATGTGAAGCATGTTAATCCTGTGGACACTACTGACAGAAGTAATAAGATGCTGCAAGTAGAGGATAATGATGGTGAAATGAGAATTGACGTACTTCAGTCAGATGATAATGGTAGTGAGAGGAGAACTTGTGAGGCATCTCAAGCTGATGATAATGATAGTAAGAGTGCTGGTATGGATGAAATAGGACCTGAAAACCGAGACCGTGATGCTAACAACCAAGGCACAAAACCAAATGCTGAGACAAAACCTACAAGACATGTTGAAATAACAGCAGACACTTCAAAAGACATTCATTCAGATCAGAGCTTGGATTCTTTAGTAGAAGAGCAGACATCTGAATCCATAATGACTTCTCAAAACCAAACCAATTGCAGCTTAAAAACCAATAGTTCATCTCAAATTGCTGATGATACTTCAGACAGAATAACTAGTAATCCACATTTCAAATCTAGTAATACATGCAGCAAAGTCACTGAAGAGTCATCTATACCATCTACCAATGACAAATTCATGACAGCAGCTTCTCAAAATGATTTCAAATGTACAAAGTGTTCTTTAATAACCAGTGATGAAGACAAGTATAAGACTCACGTTTGTCAGACAAGTACCAATGCAAGTGATGCCTACAAAGGACAGCAAATTGCAATAACATATGATGACAGTAATTTCTTTTGCAGTGCATGTGAAGTTAAAGCTAAAGGCCATGCTTTTGAAGAACATCTGATGTGTCATCTGGTTGTGAAACCATACCAGTGTATTTACTGTTCAGAGGCGTTTGTGAACCGTCGAGAAATGAGTCAACATGTTAGTGTTGCACACCCTGGAAAGAAGATGAACTGTGCTTTAAAAGCTCTCAGTAGAGCTAAGAGATTGATGGCTGAAGCACAGAAAACAGGTTCTTTTGTTTTCTGTGCTAAAGTGTCTGGTAAGGTTCCCCTCCAGGTTAATCCAGATAAAAAACCTAAAATAATTAAAGAAAAATCTGATTCGACAAAATCTTACCCTCAATCTGGGTCTGTATTGCCAGCATTATCAAATCCAGATGGTACCAAAACAGATGATTCCAAACCTGACAATCTGTATAGATCAAACAAAATCAAAGCAGAACACACAACACATGGTGAAAGTGCCTGTTCCAAAGATGCTGTTAAATCCGACACAAACACTTTGACATCTACAGGCCAGGAAGATGAAGCTCTTGAACCTGGGGATTGTCCAGTAGTAGCTGGTGACTGTCCTGTGGCAGCTGGTGATAACCAGGTATTAGCTGATATCGACCATCATGCAGAGAACGAAGATCAAAGTAATTCATCAATTGTTGATGATGGAAACCAAGATACTAATGAAGACTTGACAAATATTTCAGTGAATAGTGTTAACAAGCCTCCAGCAGAAAATTATAAAAGTGATTCAGTGTTAGGTGAAACCAAAGTGGCTGTCAGTTCCACAGAGGATGTTACAAGGCATGATTCAGTAGAGATGGAAGAAAGTAATTCACTAGACAAAGAACCATTTGATTCAGAAAGAAATGACAAACATACAGACACTTTACAATCTGTTGTTAGCAGCGAACCACCAGAAACTGAAGTTCTTTCAGGAGAAATGGAAGTTAGTACATCAGATGATGTTGAAGGTGTTTCAGAAACTAGTAAAGAGCAAACAGAGATTCTGCAGACTGACATTATAAAACCATATGATACCCTGATAACTAGTTCTGACAAAGAAATGTCTCAAATGGTAGATGACACTGATAGTGCTGGTATAGAATCACCAGATTCATTAGACATTGATAATAAGGAAACAGCAAATAATGGTGATGAACATTTGACCTCAAGTAATGCTGATATAATCGAGGTAATTGAGCATGTCACAGAACAAGATGAAAACAAAGAAGCTAGTGCATCAGAAAATGTTGCAGATGGTTCAAGAACCAGTAAAGATGAACTCAATATTTTGGACATCAAAGACATACTGGATAACATGCATCCTTCAGAACACATGAATGATGGCCAGGAAAAATCTGATATTTCATACATTGTTGAAAATTACCCCACAGGTGATTCTTCTAAAGACTCAGTAAATGTTCCAATGGACACTGATGAAAAGCAAGTAACAAGTACTGATGAGCAGCATGTAGAAGATGCTATGAAGTTGGATACTGTGAAAGAAGCTTTAGGAAATGATGTACAGGTGCTGCATGAGGAACATGATCCTGATGTCCCAGACAGTAAAGAGAACCAGGACAAGAAGCAAGAAGATGATCTTTCTGGTGATTCACAGCCAGATTTGTCCAGCACACAGGCCAGCCAAGAAGCTACTGATCAGATGGAAGTTAGTGGAGTATACACAATAAACTCTGAAAATGATGATAGGACTGAAATGCTAAGGTTTGAGACTGGTAGCAACAGTTCTGAGATTCATGTGGAAAACAAAATGCTGATGAAGTCTGATAAGTCATCGTCTCTGGCTGATGAAGGACAGGAGCTAAAAATTGTAGATTCTTTTTCACTCGATATGGATGATGATTCTTTCTCCTCGGAATCAGTTGGTAGTAAAATTAATTCAGAGGAAGTTGTTCTTGATGAGGTTTCTGATAAAATGGTTGAAAATAATTCGGTTAAGTCAACCAGTGACGATGAAGATGTTGATGTTAAATTGCAAGAAAAATCTAATGCTGAAGAACAAACTAATAATGCCACTACATCTTTTGTTCCAGGAAATATAGAAACATTGATTGCAGATGACGAAGTTAATAAAAAGAGTACCATTCTTGAAAATGTTTTAAAATCACCTGATGAAGTACAGCCATTGCCTTTTTCCACAACAGAAAAACCAGTAACTCCATCACAAGAACAGACTGCATCCAAACCGGTGCCATTTCAGAGCCGTATTCAACATTATCATATGAGGAATTCAAACTTCTATATCTGTGGTTTAGGCTGTTCCTTTAGCTGCTTGAATTCCATTGAGTTCCGCGATCATTTGTTACTGGAACATGCAGGGGAGGTGAGCTTCGCATGCTACTACTGTGGTTATGTGGCACATTCTGAAGATAGCCTTCTGAAACACATGATCAATCATGCACACACATATAACAAGGCTGCTCCTTTATATTTCTGTGGTGTTGGTAGGTGTAAGTTTGGAACCAATCTCTTAACTGACTTTCTCAATCATATGCAGATCATGCATAGTGGCTGTACTGCTTACAAATGCAGAGAATGTGATTACATGGCAGATAGTGTCGAGAAACTTGTGAAACATTTCAATGAAAATTATCTCCATGTTGTTAACTGTCCCCACTGTACATGCAAAGGAAGTGATCGTTGTGTGATTCTGCGACACATTGCCCAGTATCACCCAGGAAAGGCAAAAATGGTTCAAGTGGCCAAACAGATGATTTGCAAAGAACGCAAGCAGAACAACTTTTATCAGAATCAACGTTCATGTGCTACACCGGAGGAGTCTGAAACATTACCACAAGGCCTGTCACAGATTAAAGTGGAGCCCACTGCAACTGCTGTTGACAGTTATGTTGAGAAGTTTGAGAGCAGTCCAAAGATAAAGGTCAAAAAGGGTGAAAACATAGAAAAGCACATAGAACCACCAAAGTGTGATCACTGTACATTTGTAGCCCGAGATGCTCGCCGGTTACAGAGTCATAAGAACTGTCATGGCCTGCCTCAGATTAAGAGACATCGATTTCGCTGCATTTACTGTCCTCAAGGATTTGATGCTTCTGCCAAATTTAAGACTCACATTGCTTGTCACCCAGGTCTAATAAAGTACTGGATCTACTGCTGCAGGCGCTGTGACTTCGACACTAATCAACGTCACGTGATCTTGAAGCATATCAAAACAAAAGACGACCTTCACCATCACACTGGGGAAGACGAAGACATGTTTTCTGTGGTAGAGAGAATCATGGAGAGTCGTGTTCTCGAGTGTGAGCATTGTAATTTTCAGACGAGACACAAGCTCCATCTTCAGATCCACTACGAACGAGACCACCGAGTTGTAAAGGCAGCAGCACAGTCTTCAACAGACAGAGATTCCACTCCACCAGGTCACAGCTCACCTGTCCATTTCAAGAGTCCTGCTACAATTCAGGTCCCACAGTACAACAAACCATCACGGAATATTAGCTTAACTGCCGTGTCTGGTGGACAGGTGCAGGAGAATCGGTTGAAGAAGTTTAAGTGTCCTCACTGTCAGTATCTCGTACCCAAAGCTGCAGACTTGAAGCAGCATGTTAAAAGGCATGATTACCTGGGGAAAATCTCTTTGAATATATTTCGATGTAAGTACTGCAGTTCCTCTTCCACGGCCAGGGACCTGGTTTTTGAGCATATCCGAGAAAAGCACTCGGGGAAACCTCTGCAGCTGGTGAGAAAGACTGTTGACATTGACACCCGGGGAACTGATAACACATTTTCAGAAACCTCCGTTGCAGAAGCACCAATATCATCTAGTGACTATAACCCTCACATCCCTGCCATTAATCCAGTGATGCCAATTTCATCCTCCAATCCCATGATTGATAGGTTTCATTGTGAGACATGTGCCTTTTCAACTCCAAGTCGTGAGGTGTTTGACAACCACTTGCAGCTGCACAACACTAAAGGAGGGATGAAAGGGATGACCTCACCTGATGAGGACTCTGATGAGGAGGATTCCTCATTCACAGAGATGAAACACTCACCAAACTCCAGTGATAACCAGACGGAATGGGAGCCTTCTGATAAGGTGGAAAAAATCCTCCAGGTAGTTATTGTCCCTAAGTGTGTTGCAACGGATACGCTGACAGCACCAGCTCGGTGTCCTCAGTGTTATTTTGCCTCAGGCTATCGATCGGCATTTGTGTCACACGTGAAGTCCCTGCACCCATTGGTCATGGTGGTCATGAGGAATAACAACCATGTCCAGGAGGTCACTGAATCTGGCACAATTGGCAAATCATTTTACCTTCCAGAGGATCTAAGCCCTGAGGTACTGGTTATTCCTGAGAAACAGGTCTTCTCTCAAGCAGTGGGTTGCCCTAAATGTCCCAACTTTGCTACATATTTCAGACGCAATCTTGTTCTCCATATCCAGAAGCATCATTCTGAAGTTACAGCCATGGGGTACAGCTCTTGGGGTGGTTGGCGCAATGAGGATGTTACAGACAGCAAGACTAGCTCTACCAGTTCAGGCCAATCAAACTCACTTCAAGATGAATCATGTATTGTGGGATCAGGAAATTTGGATGAGAAGATATCAATTTTATATGAAAATTATGGAGCCAAACAGAAATGTTTAATTTGCACTTTAGAAAAATCAAAGAAGTATTTCATGCATATTCATATTTTGAGACATTTGGATGTGTGTTTGTGGAAGTGTGCGTACTGTGCATACCAAGGTCTAGAGAAGCACAAGATCAAGCAGCACATCAAGGAACACCATCCTGAGAAAGCTACCTCAGTGGAGTATGTCATTGTGGATATCGACAGCAAAGTCTCACAGTTCCTCAAGCAGCTCGGCTTGAATCGAAATGCTCATACATTTTCTTACTCCAACAAAGAACCTCTCTCAGAAATTGCTTCAGCAGCATCTTCCCCTAAGATGTTGACAGGTACTCCAGACAGCAAGCTGAAGATGACTGGTCCACTAGGAACACCTGAGCTCGATGACAAGATCCGATGTCTATACGAGACGGTCAACAACAAGAGCAGATGTATCCTCTGTAGCTGTGAGTTCACGCGCAAGTTCGCCATCCATCGACACATAGTGACCAACCATCTGAAAATAGCACTCATTGGCTGTGGCTATTGTGACTTCACTGGAGTGGACAAGCACTACATTACTGATCATATTCTGATGCAGCACCCAAAAGCTCCCATTAAAGTAATTACTCTTGATATTGACATACCACAAAAAGTTACTGAGCTGCTTTCCTCGCCAAACCCAGGAAAGCGTGGTACAGATACATTTTATGATTCTCGTAATTCATCATTATACGGCAAAGGTTATAAAGCACGTCAAAATGTTGACTCTGCTCCAAAGGCATATTTCCTTGGAAAAGATCTGTTGGATCAGAAATTACAATGTCTCTACAAGAAACAACCAGATGGCTTCAAGTGTAAAGTCTGCGAGTGGAAATTTCCCCGAAAGTATGCGTGTCACCGACATCTGTTCCTGAAACACCTAAAGATCAACCTGTTTGGTTGTGCATACTGTCACGCGAAGGCTGTGGAGAGATACCTCATCATATCGCACATCAAAGAGGCTCACCCAGGAAGTCCTCCACATGCACAAATACTCAAGGTGGACATTGACAAGAAGATATCAGAGTTTTTGAGTGGAATGACTCAAGTTGCTGAAACGCTGAGCAACATCAAGAGAGGAATTGATTCACACCCTGCTCCTCCTGAGGAATTCTTCCCCGAGCAGAAACCAGACTTGACTCAAGTCAAACCTGCAGATACTGGTATGGTGGTTGCACTGTTTGGTCGAAAGAGAAAAGACTCTGACCCTGTTTTTCCAGCTGTGATGAGTCCAGTGTCTCCAAAGAAACTAAAAACAACATGCAGAATGACTGATGTCACAACCAATATTAAGGTTATTTGTGTGTCTGAGGGGTCTCTAAAAAAATATGTTTGTGAGGTTTGCCGGTTCACATCTCTTCACCGCTCTAACGTGTACCGCCATGTGCTGAGGGTCCATGAGAAGTATCGAGAACAGGAGTGTCAGTACTGCGGTTACAAGACCTTGAGTGTTGTCCTCATGCAGCAGCATATTGACATAGAACATGAAGCAGATTCCTTACCCAGCAAGCTGTCCCAGGATGACACAAAGCCTGTTATAAATGTGAAGCAAGAACAGATTGAGGAGTCCACTCTGATGCAGCCTGATATAGAATCCTCTGATGAGAAGGACAGCAGTCCTGTCGTAAAGCAGAATCCAGGGTTACAGCACACGATAAAAACCTACTGTTGTGCTTACTGCGATTATGAGACACACACCTCAGAGAACATCCTCAAACACACAAAGGAGTTACATTGTCAAGGAACGAATGCCAGTAGTCCATCGACATCAGCAGCCACAACACCAGTATCTGGTAAATCGTCTGAGAGGCCAGTGTTGAAGACGAATGTGAAGAAGGGCATGTTCAGTGACAACCAGTACCTCAACTGCGGCTACTGCTCGTACAGGTCGGCCTCACTGCCAGAGATCAAGGCTCACGCGAAGTACGAGCACCGGTCTGAAACTGCTCTTATTGTTTCACCGTATGCCTGGAAATACATCTGCAAGGTGTGTAGCCTGAAAAACAGTGCTGCAGGCAAGATGAAGAATCACATCAACCGCCACATTGAGTACCGGCCGTACACTTGTGGTTCGTGTGGCACGTCGTATTCTTCATCAGATGAGCTGAGAAAGCACCTCAAGAACTACCAGCACGCTGATGAGATCCTGTACATCAAGAACGACAAAAAGGAGAAGAAAGTGAACCAGCTGATGATAGAGAGTCGGCGGTGTGCAGAGATGGTCAACTTGGGAACACCATTCAAATTTGACTTAGAGCACCCAGGCAGTTCTGATCCATCCCAGCTCTTTGACATGGGTAAGGTGAGCGGTGAGAAACTGAAGACCGTGAAACGCATGTACAACAAACCTAGTGTGAAGAAAATCACCAGCACTTGGAAGACAGAGAGTCTCGGCAGCAGTGTCAAGTTCAAATTTGTGAAGAAGAAACAAGCGACCGCGCAAAAAACCAAATTCAGGTATGCTCAGAACTGTCCGTTTGCCAAAAAAGTACCTGTGCGGGTGCACCCAAAAAAGGACAACTCCTTGGCTAAGAAAGACTTCTTCAGCTGTAACCACTGCAGCTTCCAGACAGCCGTCAGTATTGAGGAGGTGAGGAAACACCACAGAGAGACTCACGTGGATGAGGAGTTTGTGTGGCGCGACGGCAGACTGCACGTGACGTGTACCGAGTCTGGCAGCATCCTGGAGTGTCTGAGCCGGATGAAGATGCCACCGGTCGATGAACAGTTCACACACAAGCAGCTGAGTGGCAAGAGCACCAAGTTCTACTGCAACCGCTGCGAGTTCTCCTGCTGGGTTCTGCAGGCCATCAAGTCTCATCTACGCATGCACCAGCCTCGACGATTTCTCTGTCCGTACTGTCACATGAGGTACCACAAATGGTGAGCACATTTTTGGGTTTCCTTTTTCCTTCTTTTTTAAAATTAATTTATTTATTTATTTACTTATTTTTAAATAGGGCACAAACGTATAATACAGAGACAAAGACATTTTTTGTTGGGGCGTAACAAACATGTGGATGATGATAATAGAATCAGAAGTCAAGCCACAGTATATCCCTTTCACTATGGGATTAAGTGACAGGCTACTCTCCATGTTTGATATCCGTTGACCTATCTGATACGACCAGACCCAAGGGTACCTAGCACATGCAATGCCTGCTGGGTAATATCCACCATTTTGGGTTATACACTCGGGAGATACGCCATAATTCTACCCATGAAGTACGCCATAATTCTACCCATGAAGTGGGAACCATCTCTATCTACAGGAAATCACCCGAGTCAACAGATACTCTACAAACAAATAAATCTGTATTGAGCAGCCAATAAAGAGGCTATTTTGTTTTCATCCCCCTTACATAATGACTTATAAAATTACCTTCTGCTAGCATACATTTAAAAACAAAAATTTCAATAGAAGCCGACATGGTGTGAGATGTACATTGTAGATACATGTATATAAGATTTAAGGAATGGTGTAAAATGTAATCAAGTTTGGGATGTGGCTCAGAGGTGAAATGTGTTTGGCTGCGAGATCAATAACCCTTTGTTGACTGACCCCTAGGTTTTTTTTGTCTGGTTTATTGATTGATTGATTGACTGACTGACTGACTGACTGATTGGAAGTTTAATTACACAAACAAAATCAATTGGTAGTCAAACAATAATGATGGTTATTACTCTAACTGGACAGTGTTGGACATCTCTTCCTTTGTTTATCATATATTACACATTCAATAAACGCTGACTGGACAATGTTGGACATCTCTTCCTTTGTTTATCATATATTACACATTCAATAAACTCTGACTGGACAATGTTGGACATCTCTTCCTTTGTTTATCATATATTACACATTCAATAAACACTGACTGGACAATGTTGGACATCTCTTCCTTTGTTTATCATATATTACACATTCAATAAACACTGACTGGACAATGTTGGACATCTCTTCCTTTGTTTATCATATATTACACATTCAATAAACGCTGACTGGACAATGTTGGACATCTCTTCCTTTGTTTATCATATATTACACATTCAATAAACGCTGACTGGACAATGTTGGACATCTCTTCCTTTGTTTATCATATATTACACATTCAATAAACTCTGACTGGACAATGTTGGACATCTCTTCCTTTGTTTATCATATATTACACATTCAATAAACACTGACTGGACAATGTTGGACATCTCTTCCTTTGTTTATCATATATTACACATTCAATAAACTCTGACTGAACAATGTTGGACATCTCTTCCTTTATTTGTAGTGACAACCTGGAGAAGCATCTGTTATCGTCTCACCCCAATCTTCCTGCGTGGGTCGTCCACCTGGAGGAGAGTGACGCCACGACGTACATCGACGATGTCACCGAGGAGGAGGCTGCGGTAGAGGTCACGTCTGCCAGTCCGGTGCCGCCAACTGCACCAGGCAAACAGAAGAAGAAGAAACTCAAGTCGAAACTTCTTGGACCGAAGACAAAACGCCATCAGCGACTGATGGCCGAATTCAAGGAATGGAGATCCAAGGGTCAGCCAGGTGGGTAATGAAGCATAGTTACCATCAGCAGTTGTTAACAGGATAAATTTGATTTTAAAAATTGTTTTTGGAATAATCTATATATCGTCACTGAACTTAAGAACATTTTGTATTAGCATTTTTCTTATTTTTCAAGAGGTACAAAAACTGTTTTTTTACAAGTCCAAAACAATTTGATTTGTTTAACGACGCCACTAGAGCACATTGATTTATTAATTGTGGTGTTTAAAAGCCATTTGTTGAACTGAATGAACTTGTAACAAACAGGGTTTTTGATCTCTTGAAAAACATAAAAAGAACATGCCGATACAAGATTTTCTTAGTTCGGTGATGATATGGCAAATTAAATTTGGTTACATACTTTTTCTAAATCCTCAATTGCTATCAATATTTATTAGTTATGCTAGCATAAAAAACTAAAATGTGTTGTTTTTTTAATCTTACAAGACAACATTTTATGGGTGGTAGGTCTGTAGGCTTTTTATTTAATGATTATTTTATTCTTTGAGACAGGGAGACCTGGTTTGATTTTACAGCTGGCTCATTTTTAAATATATGTAAACCTTCACAAGGCAACAGAATTGTTGTGGGGGGGGGGGGATTATTGTTTTTGTTTGTTTTTGTTTTTTGCTTTAAAAAAAGAAAGAATTTCTGCTTGTTGCACTAGGGTCCTGTTAAGACATTAAATTTGTACTAAGAATAAGGTGATCAGGACACAGTACAACCAGTCAGAACAAGTGATTATCTTACTAATGCTACGTCAGTGCTTAGTGTTGATGACGTCAGTGCTTACTGCTGATGACGTTTGAAGAACATTCTGACGGCTTTTCATTGCTTTGTAGTTGCTTCATTTATTTTCACTTCTTTTGCATTTTAGATGAGCTGTTGGATATAAATTAGTGATTTTGTGCCAAAAAGAAAACTACTAAAATGGTATGTTTGGCTGTCGGTGAAGACAAGTGGCCTATGCCTATTTCTGATTGTTGAATGAAACAGTATACAGTATATTAAGCCTACAGTATTTGCAGTAGCTTGCAATATAACGAGTAACAAACAGTAGTTGTTACAGGCTGATTTCATCAGTTTATATTTTCTTTTGCCAATGTATTTTTGGTCTGTAACTATGGTGATTAGAAAGGTTTTATAAAATTGTCTGACAGGTGCACATTAACCAAGCCCGTTTTAGACTTACACGCGTGTAACTACATACTATGCTTAAACACCTGTTTTAGACTTACACGCGTGTAACTACATACTATGCTTAAACACCTGTTTTAGACTTACACGCGTGTAACTACATACTATGCTTAAACACCTGTTTTAGACTTACACGCGTGTAACTACATACTATGCTTAAACACCTGTTTTAGACTTACACGCGTGTAACTACATACTATGCTTAAACACCTGTTTTAGACTTACACGCGTGTAACTACATACTATGCTTAAACACCTGTTTTAGACTTACACGCGTGTAACTACATACTATGCTTAAACACCTGTTTTAGACTTACACGCGTGTAACTACATACTATGCTTAAACACCTGTTTTAGACTTACACGCGTGTAACTACATACTATGCTTAAACACCTGCATTTAAGAAAAACAGACTTTGTAAGTTCAGCCCATAATGTTTAGTGTAGTATGTTTTCAGATTTCCACTATGTGATGGTGCAACGTTATTAAGACTGGTTTCATAAATACAGTGTGTACTTAAATGTACTACATAATGGCCTGTGTACTTACACCCCGAGATGCGGAGACTTACACGTGTGTGCGGAACTATTACAATGGCTTACTGGTTTCTTAAATACAGTGCATTTTAAGACTGGTTTCATAAATACAGTGTGTACTTACACCCCGAGATGCGGAAAACTGATAATGGCTTAAGACTGGTTTCATAAATACAGACTGTAAGTTCAGCCCGATAAATGTTTAGTGTAGTATGTTTCATAAATACAGATTTCCACTATGCGGAATGTACTACTGATAATTTAAGACTGGTTTCATAAATACAGTGTGTACTTCTACCCCGAGATGCGGAATGTACTACTGATAATGGCTTAAGACTGGTTTCATAAATACAGTGTGTACTTCTACCCCGAGATGCGGAATGTACTACTGATAATGGCTTAAGACTGGTTTCATAAATACAGTGTGTACTTACACCCCGAGATGCGGAATGTACTACTGATAATGGCTTAAGACTGGTTTCATAAATACAGTGTGTACTTCTACCCCGAGATGCGGAATGTACTACTGATAATGGCTTAAGACTGGTTTCATAAATACAGTGTGTACTTCTACCCCGAGATGCGGAATGTACTACTGATAATGGCTTAAGACTGGTTTCCAGTGTGTACTTACACCCCGAGATGCGGAATGTACTACTGATAATGGCTTAAGACTGGTTTCATAAATACAGTGTGTACTTATACCCCGAGATGCGGAATGTACTACTGATAATGGCTTAAGACTGGTTTCATAAATACAGTGTGTACTTACACCCCGAGATGCGGAATGTACTACTGATAATGGCTTAAGACTGGTTTCATAAATACAGTGTGTACTTACACCCCGAGATGCGGAATGTACTACTGATAATGGCTTAAGACTGGTTTCATAAATACAGTGTGTACTTCTACCCCGAGATGCGGAATGTACTACTGATAATGGCTTAAGACTGGTTTCATAAATACAGTGTGTACTTACACCCCGAGATGCGGAATGTACTACTGATAATGGCTTAAGACTGGTTTCATAAATACAGTGTGTACTTACACCCCGAGATGCGGAATGTACTACTGATAATGGCTTAAGACTGGTTTCATAAATACAGTGTGTACTTACACCCCGAGATGCGGAATGTACTACTGATAATGGCTTAAGACTGGTTTCATAAATACAGTGTGTACTTCTACCCCGAGATGCGGAATGTACTACTGATAATGGCTTAAGACTGGTTTCATAAATACAGTGTGTACTTGCGGAATGTACTACTACCCCGAGATGCGGAATGTACTACTGATAATGGCTTAAGACTGGTTTCATAAATACAGTGTGTACTTCTACCCCGAGATGCGGAATGTACTACTGATAATGGCTTAAGACTGGTTTCATAAATACAGTGTGTACTTCTACCCCGAGATGCGGAATGTACTACTGATAATGGCTTAAGACTGGTTTCATAAATACAGTGTGTACTTCTACCCCGAGATGCGGAATGTACTACTGATAATGGCTTAAGACTGGTTTCATAAATACAGTGTGTACTTACACCCCGAGATGCGGAATGTACTACTGATAATGGCTTAAGACTGGTTTCATAAATACAGTGTGTACTTACACCCCGAGATGCGGAATGTACTACTGATAATGGCTTAAGACTGGTTTCATAAATACAGTGTGTACTTACACCCCGAGATGCGGAATGTACTACTGATAATGGCTTAAGACTGGTTTCATAAATACAGTGTGTACTTACACCCCGAGATGCGGAATGTACTACTGATAATGGCTTAAGACTGTACACTGATAATGGCTTAAGACTGGTTTCATAAATACAGTTTCATAAACTACAGTGTGTACTTGTACTTCTACCCCGAGATGCGGAATGTACTACTGATAATGGCTTAAGACTGGTTTCATAAATACAGTGTGTACTTACACCCCGAGATGCGGAATGTACTACTGATAATGGCTTAAGACTGGTTTCATAAATACAGTGTGTACTTACACCCCGAGATGCGGAATGTACTACTGATAATGGCTTAAGACTGGTTTCATAAATACAGTGTGTACTTACACCCCGAGATGCGGAATGTACTACTGATAATGGCTTAAGACCCCTGTGGTATTGAATTGTTTTGTTTATTTGAAATTCTTAAAACACTAACTTGCAAGCAATCGTCCCTTGTAAAGTTGTTTAAGAAGTGAAAAAATTATGGTGAATAAAGTTAGTGGTCTTGAATTTCTCAACTGTTGACATTAAAATCAGCAAATGGCCATAACTTAGTGATGACTTGGGACAGAGATGTCACTTTTTGTCTTACAGTATAAATTGATCTGTCATGGTTATTTATGATTTATAATAATGTGATTCTTCAGCTTTTTAAATATTGTATAGTTTTCAGTATTTCTTTTTAACTGGGTATCACATATTATTTAAAAGTGAAGTCTCAAACTTGAATAATGATAAAACATATTTTTATTTTTATTTCGAAATGTAAACACTATACATGTACTTTGAGTTACATGAACTTCATTTACCACTTTTATAATTATATTATAGCATTTCAACCTGACAGAACTGGCTGCTAAACCTGAAGTAGTCATTGATCCTGGGGATAAAGGGACAGACCCTAGTTTCAACCCGTGAAAATTAACACCTGAAAACCTGAAACACATTTGGATAAAGTTACAATTAATTGAAATATGAGCCTGTGACTTTGAAATGGCGAAATACCCTCTGAAAATGGACTAAAACTTGACTTCATAACTATTACTTCTCAGACGCACGTGCATTTGAAAAAAAAGAGTTAAAAATGCTTTTTGTGATATTAAAAAGATCAGAATGACCAAAGACACTTCGAATGTACAGAAATTGATAATCAAAACAATAAAATCTAAGTAAAGTATGACTTCAGTTATCAAAAACGGCTATAATAGTCAAAAATATACCTTAGTGTTTAAAAACTAGGGTATGTCCCTTAATAAACAAATATATATATAATAAAATTAAATATTATAATAAAAGAGCTGGCTGCTGTTTTAAAGGTGCAGACCCCAGTTTCAGTATGTTAAAATGGACAATTTGTTTGGTTAATCTACAAACCTGTAACACTTTTAGATAAAATTACAATAGTGAGAAAAAGAGTCTGTGATGTTAAAATGGGGAAACACTCTTCAAAAATAAACTAGAGCTCTTCTCAATAACAGTTAATCTCAGAAGTACCTGCGTTTTTAGAATTAGAAAAAGTTCATATCACAGTATGACAAACACCAGGATGACCAGAAACTATAATGTGCAAGTAATGTCTAACGTCGGTTATCAAAAAATGGCTGTAATAGTTAAAAATGTGTTGCCGTGTTTAATAACTAGGGTCTGTCACTTTGATGAATATGTGATGAAGATTTTCTATGTACTTTAATTTTTTCATCAAGGATTCTTGAGGAAACAACTATTTACACCAAATAGCAGCACATTACAATGTTAATGAATGTCTGTTTGTGTTTCAGTGCGGCGGACCAGCCAGACTGTGTTCTACTGCTGTCATCAATGCTCCTTCACCAGCGAGAGCCTTTATCTGTTCCGCCTGCACCTGGCACAGCACGGCAACTACCGCCATCTTGTGACCGACCTGACGAGCGAGTCGCCTCTCAAGTGCGGGTTCTGTCCGTACGTCGCGGGCGACCAGAACGACTTCAGCCTGCACCTGGAGACTCACTTCGACATGCGCAACTTCAAGTGTGGTCACTGCAGCTACAGCGCGTACACCAAGGCTCATGTTCGGTCGCATCTAGCCAACTTCCACGCTGGCCTTGAGGAGAAGCTCATAGACACATCTTCGCTGGCCGTGGTGGAGAGTCGGACCGAGGAGACAACCAACATGCCCAAACTGGTGAACCTTGACCCACAGGTGGTTCTGGAGGATGTTCTGTACCTAACGGACCAGGACCTCGACAAGCTGATGACTCTCAAGTCAGAGAACCTCAAGTTTGACTTCACAGTGCGACCTACATCACACGATGACCACACAGGTGGACAACCAAATGAACAGGGTGTTGATGGTCTGAGTGCTGATACAAATCTTGATGTGGAGAGTTCTCGTGTGGGACAGTCTGAAGGTTTGGAAGGGAGTTCAAAGAGTAGGGAGTCACCAGCTGATGATGGACATGTCAGTCCTATGAGTCTCAGTGAGATTCAGTTCACTGAAATGTCCAGTGGTTTTGTTGAGTCTCTTTCCCCTGATGATGACCATGTTGTGAAATGGGACTCCGAACAAAAAGTAAACTCCGACATTTTGTCAGAAAGCCTTGAATCACAAACTACTTATGTAGACACTCTTATGCATCAGATAGAAACAGACAGCCTAAGTACTTCACAAGGATTTCTTACAGAGGACATTACCAAGATGAATTCCATTGATGCCTCTGATTCTAACACTGGACAGTCCATGCAACATTCCTCAAATATCACAGACAGATTATCACTACCAAACACAGATGATGGGAAAGCACAGGATAAAACTCTGATAGATGATGACAGATTAATGGAAGAAGGAAATGTGCTAGATGAGGATGCGGATGAGTTAATGGATGATGACATGGTGGGTGAGCTCACACAAGAGAGAGGGGTGATGGGTGATGAACTGAATGATGCAATTAATAAAGTGATGGAAGAACTCACATCAGAGAAAGGGGTTATGGGTGATGAGATGACTGAAGAGGTGGATGAGCTCACACAAGAGACAGGGATGATGGATGATAAACTGGATGATGAGATGACTGAAGTGGTGGATGAGCTCACACAAGAGACAGTTATGATGGATGATAAACTGGATGATGAGATGACTGAAGTGGTGGATGAGTTCACACAAGAGACGGGGGTGATGGATGATGACATGGATGAAGTGGATGGTCCAGTAGAGAGTGGATCGGGTCGGAGCGAGGCCGAGAGACCGGGAAATTCAGGCTATGATGATCCCGGAAATGTTTTCAATACACTGAACAGCTGGCTGGGTTCTTAGTGATTCCAAACGATTGCTTCAGAGTTACTTCCACTTGCAGATTGTTATACAGTGAAACCTGTCTAAACAGGACCCTGAACAAACCGGAATCTGGTCACGGTTCATGGTCCCGAATTTTCTAAATTCTAAAACACAACCCTCTAATCACTGGATCCTGTCTAAATTGGATAATTATTATTTTCATTTCAACTTATTTTCGTGCTTATGTACAATTACGGTTCAAGCATGCTAATTATTATGTCCCCAGCGTGATCCGGTTGAGACGGGTCTCACTGTGTACGACAACACGGGTCTAAACAGTATAAAGATATGACAGAGGTAAACTGAAGTGGAACTGTGAGAAAAACAAACATTTGGACATCATTTAAAACATTTCTAACAGAAATCCTGCAAAACTAATAGATAAAGTTCATCTCTTTAAAATGTACAGACAAGCAATATAGATCAAATGAGATTATCATCAAAACTTTAATTAGCTTAGGTATTTGTTTTCAATCCTGTATTAACTAAATATACATTATTTGACTGATAGATTTGTTATCATAGCATAATTATGTCATCATGAACAACATATACTGAACTATGTGTGTTCTAATTGAACAATGCAAAATACCATGACTTATAAAAACATTGGAGATAAAATGTATATAATTTTTTTTTTTAACGCATCTGTTCTTCTGTTATTGGTTGCCAATCTATATCAAAACTGGTTGACGAATTGATGAGAAGTATATCAAAAATACTTTGTCTATAGTTTTATGATTATCTTCACATTTGAAATGTTTTTATTTATTTGTACAACAGTATTCAAAACATATAAGAGTTTTAAAATATTACTACAATAGTATTTTTCATATTCTTTCATGTCAACACTTTGAAATGACTGAACAAGGACTTAATTATAAGCAAGTTTGCTTTGTACATTGTTTTTATGACATTATTTTTATTTTACATCCATTTGCCAGTACATACTACTTTTTATTATCCACATGGTTCAACATAACTGAGTTAATAATAATCATACGAAGCACACATGTAATAACGAGTGTAATGACGTAATTTTTGGCAGCAACATCCTAGCTCAGACTGTGCATTTGAAATATGACGTCATTTCGTCGTCTCCTTCTAGTTGTGGCTGAAACATTTAGAGTTGGGTCTTGTTATTCATAAAGAAAACAACAATAATAATATGGATAATAAATTAATTATTACACTCGCGTGTGAGTCGTACTGATTTTATACAACTTGTGTCAGGATTCATGTAATACCCTCGCTCTCGCTCGTGCTATACAAAAATCCTAACACTTGTTTTGTAAAATCAGTATGACTCACAAGCTCGAATAATACTCTGTTACGGCATCATTTTACATTTCAAAATGGTTTCACTGGCAGTTGGTTTTGTAGAATGTGTATGCAAGCGAACGTTACTGTAATAATATTGTGATAAGAGGACAGGTAATGTATCTATAAAAGAGAAAACACTCCAAGTTTTCTCCAATCTTCCCCCACCCCACCCCAATTCATGTGCTTGCAGTGTTGATGTTCCACATTTCTTTTAGTGTCCAGATTTCTTTTAAAAAATTGTTCATCTAAAACATTAACCAATAAATCCTACAAGGTTTTTCTTTCATTTTCAAAACCATTTAAGTCCCGTATATGTCTGAAAAAAACACCCCTATAAAATTATTAAATAATGTGTGTATCAATGATTCATATTGTAATAATAAAATTGTATAGTGAAGTATAAATTATTATTATATAAAATTTAGTGAAATATCTTAAAATATCAGTGAAATAAAAGTGTTATCAGTCACTCAGTGACGATAACACATTTTAGAGTGAAAACTTCACTATTTCACTCTAAAATGTGTTATCATCACTGTAGAAAGTGTTACCTTCACTGTAAGACAGCTGGAACTATTTTGCTGCTGGCATTTTAAAAAATAAAGTTAAAGTGCCAAAGTTATATAATAAATAGAAAAATTCATGTTTTTTGTCAAATATGATTTATATCTCATCGCGTGAAGTTTGCAGTCATATCACACTCGTCGCACAAGCTTCACTCGATGAGATATGAAATATTCTCTATTTACCACCAAACTGTAATGGTGTTTGCCTGTGATGTACAGGGGCAGACGCCATTACAGTTTGGTCTTCATGTAACTTGAATAATATGAGATGCTGTATCAATGAAGTTCATATAACCAATAGCACAGTGTTACTTATGCCTCTGTTGGGTGCACGTGGTGTGCTGGGATGTGTGTTGATTAAAGTCAATGTTTTGTGTGTTGGAGAAAACAAACGACAATTTTAGGTTTACACATTGATGTGTTTTGTGTGTTGGATAACCATTACTGTCACTTTGGAGAAAACAAATGACAAAATATACTTTTACACAGCGATATATGTTGAGACATTTTTGTTATAGCATTTATTCTTAAATATGCACATTTCATGTTTTTCTTTGTTTCTTTGACCAGTTTAATGTTTCTCCAAATTTATTGCGAGATAGTTTTTTTAAATTCAGTTTTGAAGAATTGATTTCTGCATGGAGTTCTCATTTAAGTTTTAATTTTATTTCTTGTTTGATGTTGTGAATTGTGAAGTGCCTACGCGTGACAGATACTTGTTGAAGTCTCAGACCATTCGATCATTTTCAGCACATCACTACACAGCTGCTGTGAATTGTGAAGTGCCTACGCGTGACAGATACTTGTTGAAGTCTCAGACCATTCGATCATTTTCAGCACATCACTACACAGCTGCTGTGAATTGTGAAGTGCCTACGCGTGACAGATACTTGTTGAAGTCTCAGACCATTCGATCATTTTCAGCACATCACTACACAGCTGCTGTGAATTGTGAAGTGCCTACGCGTGACAGATACTTGTTGAAGTCTCAGACCATTCGATCATTTTCAGCACATCACTACACAGCTGCTGTGAATTGTGAAGTGCCTACGCGTGACAGATACTTGTTGAAGTCTCAGACCATTCGATCATTTTCAGCACATCACTACACAGCTGCTGTGAATTGTGAAGTGCCTACGCGTGACAGATACTTGTTGAAGTCTCAGACCATTCGATCATTTTCAGCACATCACTACACAGCTGCTGTGAATTGTGAAGTGCCTACGCGTGACAGATACTTGTTGAAGTCTCAGACCATTCGATCATTTTCAGCACATCACTACACAGCTGCTGTGAATTGTGAAGTGCCTACGCGTGACAGATACTTGTTGAAGTCTCAGACCATTCGATCATTTTCAGCACATCACTACACAGCTGCTGTGAATTGTGAAGTGCCTACGCGTGACAGATACTTGTTGAAGTCTCAGACCATTCGATCATTTTCAGCACATCACTACACAGCTGCTGTGAATTACTTCACCTTTTTAAAGGGACACACCCTAGTTTCAGCCCGTAAAAAATGGACACTAAATTTAGTTAATCTACAAACCTGCAACCCATTTGGATAAAGTTGTAACAGAGAGAAGCTAAAATCTATGACGTTTAAATAGAGAAATATTGTTTAAAAATAACTAGAGCTTGTCTCTGTAACAATATATATCACAGAATACACTAAAATGTTTAACTTATCTCTTTCATGTGTCAAGGACCAGCTTCCTTTCAAAATATAACAGACAAATTTTTTATTTCCATACTAATACAAATATCAACACAACTGAGTGGTCTCCCTTGACCTATGAGCTATGCTAATGACCTACACAGTTATTTTGCAATGGCTGCCATTAAATTCTGTTTTCAAAAACAACGGGTGTTGGGCCCCCTCTATTAAAAAATCCTGGATCCATGCCTGACAATGCATCTCAAGTTAAAGAGAGTTCACCAGATGTTCCATACGTAGTAGGATCAATCCCACTAACTGGACCCACTGGATTATTTCCTGTTCACCCAGTAGCCTGGTATGTGATGTCTTGTCTGTGAGAAAATGCTTATAACAGAGTCCTTGTATATTTATGTTGATGTTTTTTGTAACTACACCAAGTTAAAGTGATCATTGACAAAACCTATTATTAAGATTGTGGTGTAAAACAAACATTCCTTTCTTTAATATAATTTGTGTTGAAGGTTCCTGACAACCATCACTACTAGTCCAAGATGTTTCTTTATGGTGTAGCTATATTGTATTTGATACTGTTGTCATTAATATCAACCATTTAAATGAGTTAAAATTGTATTGATAGACAATCATGCAATATGATTCTACAGTTTGAAAGATATGAATTGTCTCATATCAGTCAATATATTTTGTTTGTGTGAATGACAATTTATTTTGAATGATTTGATAGAATAATCAATCAACCCAGATGGGTTTCATTTTATTTTGAATTAAAACAAGTGATTCAAACATGTCTTTGTTTGTGGTGATTTCAACATTGTATATACATGTACATGTACATTAACATACTAAATTCTTTGGTTTCTTTTTTCTTTTCTTTTATCTTTTTTTTTTTTCCAGCAAGCTTCACATGATGTATTTACAGAATAATGATAACATTCAGAATTTATTTGTCTTGATTATTTGACTATCAAGTAGTTTTCAAATAGGGCAGAAAAGCAATAGTTAACAGCACTAAAGTTCTTTTTAAAAACCCCAGAAAGTCGTATAGCTATTCGATGTGTAAAATGTGTTAATGTTTAAAGGGAGGATCAACTCCAACAAAGAGCCTTATGTGTTGGAAAGATGCATACCCGGACCACCAACACATACTGACACTTTAACAAATGAAAAACGCGTAATTTTAGAGTTAATAAAAAAACATTATTCCTGCTAACTGGGGGCAGCCATTTTGTTGCATTTTTCTAGCGTCCAGTGAATTGATAGTATAATAAACTATTTAACTAAACATATTTCAATTTGCATCAATATTACAAAATGGAGTTGTAGTATTTTTTTCTTTAAAAAAATCCAAAGAAAAAATGCATATTATTAGGCCTATTGGTTCGAGCAAAAATGACCACACACGATACCCAAGTGATAATTTTCTTTTCTTTGGGACTATGTAATTGGTCAGTTTTGTGATTTTAGATGGGAAAGTCTGCTAAAGGTTTTACAGAATTACTTACAGTAATTACTAATACACACACTACATGAAGAAACCCACACATTCAGCTCTGTTTCGGCCAACTTCGCCAGCTATTTGACCTACATGTATATCGTGACATAGCATCACATAATCACTCTTGCAGCCCACTCAGTGATTCCGCCTTCCAGAGAGGTTAGAGAGCATTGATAACTGTCCAAATGTTGGTCTAGCTCTCTTACCGTCCGAGTACTTGGGCTAATCCAAGCCAAGAAAACAGTTTTACTACTACACCATAAAATAAAATGCCCTTAAAAAAACACCAGACCAGTAATTTTAACAGTGTATTGGTCTGCAGTATGTTTATATAGGTGTAAAAGTTAAGGTAATCCAATTACATTCTATTAATACTAAACAAACTAAACAAAAACCCAACCTGCAGATACCAAGGATATACTGAAGGATTTTATTAACACTTGAAACAAGTGACATGATCTGATCGTCAGTAATGTTATATGTAAATGTCAACCAACATCTGGACATGGTTTGGAGTCGGCCACTGGTTGTCAGTATCAGGTACCTGGATGATGGACTGGACACACCTCCTCATGCTGGACACCAATCAACGAATCCCCAAACTCAATATTCTCTGCTATTCATTGTGGAATGTCAAAGTGGGTTCATGTAAATTCTACACAGATGTACCATATAGGGGTCAGGTCAGGTCAGGTCAGGTCATCCCACAAGGCATGAGTGAGTGTCAATTGCATTCTGCTGCAGATACCAGTAGTCCAGTACTGCTATGACACAAGGTATGAAGACCGGGCAGCTTGCAAGCACATGATTGTCAAAGCAAGGAAGGACAACTCTATCCAAGATGGCATCCTGGTATCTACACCTATCGAGTGTTTCAGTTTACAGTTTGTTTTGTTTAACGACACCACTAGAGCACATGAATTAATTATCATCGGCTATTTGATGTCAAACATTTGGTAACTCGAAGAGTCTTACAAAGAAAACCTGCTACATTTTTCCATTAGTAGCAAGGGATCTTCTATATGCACTTTTCCACAGACAGGACAGCACATACCACCACCTTTGACTAGTTGTGATTAACTGGTTGGAACGATAAAAACCCCAGCGAGTTACATGGATCCACCTCAGTGGATTGATAATGCGACACAGGCACCTCAGGCGAGCACTCGACCAACTGAGATAAATCTTGCCCCCTACAGTCAAAGATGCTCCTGTTTGTGACGTGGACTCTTGCGGGCATCTGGTAATTTTCACATATAGAGGAAACTTGCTACATTTTTCCATTTAGTAGTAAGGGATCTTTTATACGTACGTCCCCCAGACAGGATAGCACATACCACAGTCTTTGATATACCAGTCATGGTGCACTGGCTGCAATGAGAAATAGCCCAATAGGTCTACAGACGGGGATCGATCCTAGACTGACTGCGCATCAAGCGAGCGCTAACCTAATATAGATTTAACTGAAAAGTTAACATTGATACTCTTGTACCAGAGACCTTCATCTCGGGTGAGGGTGAAACAAAAAGGGTTAACAACAAACAAGTAACAATATTACATATATTTATTGTCTCTGCCTGGTTTCATGTCCACAAAAAACCCTTTCATGTGTTAATACATAGATACATAGAAATCTATCCGACTGTTTATATCCCAGAAACATACACAAAACAAAGAGTCAACAAAACAATACACAGTAACCATGGCAACAGGTTTAACATGAGGATAATTATCCAATAACAAACTGCCACTTTACAGAAATTACTAATGTAAATTTCTGGAACAAAAAAAAATTAAAAAATGCTGTAACAAATAAAATCATTCTACTACACTGGGCATAGCACTTTTCAATTTCTAAACAGTACTGTTGCCATGGAAATATAGGGTTCTAAAAACTAATACTTATCTACAGTGATGTCCCATGGCAACTAATTAAAATATTCATTTCATTATACACTACATTAAAAAAAAAAATTATCATCATATAAAGAAATTCTTAATATACTTCTATGTCTAAAACAAAGTCAGGAATGCACAATTACAACTATGCACAGTAGAAAGCTGTTGTTTGTGAAATTTCAGTGAAATCAGTGTTAAAAGATTAACAACACTGACCATTCATCCGCTATTTGATTAGTACAGCTGTGACGTGTCCTGATAGTAAGCTATACATTACGTCTCACTGAATTTACTGTCGAAACAGAAAGAGTAGCCCATGTAGTGGCGACAGCGGGTTTCCTCTCAAAATCTGTGTGGTCCTTAACCATATGTCTGACGCCATATAACCGCAAATAAAATGTGTTGAGTGCGTCGTTAAATAAAACATTTCTTTCTTTCTTTTTTCTTGCTGTTATTGTATTATGATTACACGTCACTAAAAAAACTAATGTTATTCTTTAATAAACTTCAGAAAACTAAAAGTAAAATAAAGTTTGTTTTATTTAACGACGCCACTAGAGCACATTGATTTCAGAAAACTATGTCATTATGTCAAATGCTACATAATTGCGTAAAACAGGTCATGGAAAGGACGCTAGAAACCGATTTATGTGTATTTTGAACAAAATAAGCTGTGTTGTTTATAATTACAAAATAAGCTGTGTTGTTTATAATTAATTTTTTTTATTTTTTTTGGTAAATTTATCAATTAATAACAATCACAAATGTAGTATAAAATTCCTTTACTACATGATTTTATACAATTTGTGACTGTTATCCATCAATAAATTCACAAAAAACCCACCACCACCATATTTGATCAGATTAGTGCACTGAAGTGAATTGATCGCGGGATCTGGAGAAAGAGACAGATGAACAAGCTGAATTATTGGTACTAGTTGTGAGAATAAACAAGAAGAATGGTAAAATCAACTGACGCGAAGAGACCAATTAATATAACAATCTGCAAAAGTATAAGACTGACAGGTTTCTGCTGGTATCAACCCAAAAAGACATGAGCAGAGTTCAGCCCGTCCAAGCAGAAAAACATCCACCAGACTGGTTTATGTGCTTTACGGTAAACCAAATGGTAACATTGGGAACCAATCAAATAGTTCGCAAACGTTAGCAAAAAGTTTGCTGGCTGACCTTGAGGCCAGTGCTATGGCATGACATCAAGCTCACTTCAAACTGACTCTTCTCCACAGACTGCAGAGCTATCTGTTGAGGGACATGAACGTGAAAAACAAAAAAAGCAGATTTAAAAGGGAACCGAATGCAGAATAGAAGCTGTGTGACACAGTACCTACTACTGTTTCGTTACCTATTACTTTTCTCAGTTTTAGACACATTGTTCACGACAAATGGAAAGGAGGATGGGATGTAAAATTCACAATCAATATTTATAAATTTTAAAAGTTGGTAATTCGGTATTACGACCACCCACTATTCAGACCAATTTTAATAAGCCCGCCGATGGTCGCAATAGTGGAGTTTTACTGTATATAGGTTTTAATTATAAATTAGCATAGTCAGTGCATTAATAAGATCAAATACACTAAACCAACTTGAGTGCAATATTTCTCCCCGATTACTTAAATAAAAATGGCAATGTTTCACATTACTGTAATCCTTCAACCTACTTTAAAACAGAAAATCATCAAACAGCAATCTCTCACTAGCATGCTCCAAAAGTGATTAAACAAAAAACAAAAAAACAAAAAAACTACACCATTTAGCTTTTGCCTTGAAAATTTCCACAGTTCAAACTACAACCGTATTGCTTTACTTTAGGGAAACAGTTTCAACAATAAAACTGATATTATTCTATTTCAAGTCAATAAATAAAGAAAACGGGATGCAGCAACTGAACTTTAGCTTTCAATACATTTTAAATTGTTTTTAAACTTCTTCAAAATCTCAATGCAAACTGAAAAGAACTGCATCAATCAACGACACCCAAATAGCTGAAAATACTGCAGCAAAATGTTCATTGTTTTTGAAACATGTTTTGCTGTGTGATATTCCACTGGTCACAGTAACTAAGACACTGTGGCATCTGCTACCAATGTGACTTCTACAACACCATACAAGCAGGACATTCTAACCGGCTAACGTTGTATACACTTACGTTTTCAGGAGGCACTTTATGCGTGTGCATATTTCACAATGATTCCTGCGTTTATACAAGTCAATTCAACGTACATCAATAATGAATCTCAATGGATCTTTGTGAAAATGTATTGCAGTATATTCTGCAATATATTGCTAGAGATGTTCAATATAGACTTGAACAGTGCACAATTTGACATCATATCCTACACATGTATGTATATGCTTCCAACAGTGAACTAACAGAATCAGTTTGCATGTAGAAACATTTTGTCCAGAATTAACACGTTTGAGTATGTGTTGTAAAGAAATTAATAAACTGAGCTTGCAGACTGATGAACAGTAACAGTCGAATGTTAGTCTATTGGAATTAACTGGCACCACATACCATGAAGTAGGAAAAAAACATCATTTAAAAAAAAAAAAAAAAAATTGAAATGTTATACATTGTACTAATATAGATATTTTACCAGTAAGAAGTTAATTTTAACTGTCAGCATATTAACTAAACTTTTGTCCAAAAAAAACATTTCCAGATTTGCTTTTGTTATAAATATTCACACAAGAGTTTACCGTGAATGTTACAGATGTTACAGTAAATAAGAGTTTACGGTGAATGTTACTGATGTTACGGTAAATAAGAGTTTACGGTGAATGTTACTGATGTTACGGTAAATAAGAGTTTACGGTGAATGTTACTGATGTTACAGTAAATACGAGTTTACCGTGAATGTTACTGATGTTACAGTAAATAAGAGTTTACCGTGAATGTTACTGATGTTACAGTAAATAAGAGTTTACCGTGAATGTGTGACAGTAAATAAGACTTAACCATGAATGTTACTGATGTTACAGTAAATAAGAGTTTAACGTGAATGTTACTTATGCTACAGTACAACAGATCATTACTCATTTAACAGACAGACAAATTATTTCCTATTTACACAACACTCACAACAAAACAGTATTGGCCACTATCAGACTGAGTTTGAGAAAATATGTTGCATATTTCTCAAAATATAGCATTTCAAAGTATAGCCGTCCAGCGTGCAAGTTTGTAGAACTGTCACATTTGAAGGACATTACTCAATCATGTGCAGCAGAATCTCATTGGGTCGAATACACCGCAACGCTCGAACCAAAAACAAAGTCCCAAGTTACACTTACACAATGTTTACTGAATGGTTAGGTTGAACTATTCGATGAGTCGAACACTTTCTCGAGTACCGATGGGGTTCGAGCCAATGGGATTCAACTGTATGTTATTATCACCAGCTAGATGCAGATTTGCGAACGTCCTCTACTTTAAGATTATTGGCACATCGTTCTTCCTAAATTCCCCGATCTCTCGGTTATCACTAACATCACAACCTGCTCACCTCTCATTAACTAAAACAATAATCAATAGAGTCCATTGTCAGATTGCTTACGGTGTGAAACACATAAAACTACAGCAAGACAATATCCACATATATATATATATATGTATGTATATATATATTTTCATGTATATGTATGTACAAAGTTCAGTTTTGGCATCGGCAGATACTCAAGGCCAAACGAGTTAATGTTGTAAAGCACTTGCTGCTTGAAAGCTCCAAATATGTGTGTATAAAACCCTGAGTAGTAACAGTTTAAAACATGTCAACATTCACACCTCTCCGCAAGGCAACGTCTCCAACTAACAAGTGACACATTTCAAATTGTTGGATTAGTCATTTTAGAAAACAAAATTCAATTTCAAACATTTTTTTTTTTAAAGAATAAAAAGTACTAAAACATTAAGAAAATATTTCCTAAATAAATCTGTTTTTGTTTTATACTGGTAGGTGTACTGTACATTAACAGGCCTAGCTCTGGGCAGCAGAACAATTTCGCCAAATTATCTATCAAACTTAAAAAGATTACAGAAACGCAGTTATTTTTAAACAAAATATCAATTATTTCATAAAATTATTTCACCAAATTAAAATAAAACTCGCCAATTGTTTTTGAAATTCGCAATTGGTGAATTTGGCAAGTGCCAGAGCTAGCCCTGCATTTATGTTCAGACTGAGACGACACGGGTACAATTCAGTATCGGTGTGTGCATGCGTGTGTGCGTGGTGCTCGTGGTGGTGTGTATGTGTGTGTGGCGGGGAGGTGGAGTTAAACAAAGAAATTACAATAGATGTTTATTTACAAATTATTAGTCACCACCCTGCCCATTTAATTGTCGATCAGATAAATGTTCAAAAACTGAATGGTGCAAATAAGTAACCTGGGTACAGATTTTTGAAGCGATCTTAGCACTACGATATCATAAAACCATCTTAGGCGATGACATCACTATCACATGTCATAGTGATATCATAGCCTACAATGCTTGTACAATATCGTAGCACTAAGTCAGCTTTGAAAATATGGGCCATGGACTTTGTTCACCCTGTGTGAGCCACACACCCCTCATACTGTTCTGCCAGTTCTTATGACACTATATCATTTTCCAGATTTTAACTATATTCCCCTTAGTATTCCCCTTAGAAAACATAATCAGCATCTGAATGTGTGTTCATGGATTTGGAAAACTTTCATTTACTAAAGATTTCACCAAGATACTTGAAAACCCCCACAAACAGAATCCATTTGTAAAGAATAAAAGAATAGCAGTGCCATTTTGTAGAATAACATAGAATATTTACCAGAAACTTAACATAAAGAGATATGAAATGCTTAGTGACATGTTGATTCTTGTAGTCTGGAATTTTACTGAAAGATTTCTTCATGACAGGTACAATAATAAATTGATGAAACAACATACGACACATATATTTATAACTATACTTTTCCTTCAGAAAGTACTGGCACAAAACAAGAAACAGGCTTCAAATTGAAACACAAGATATATTCTGTATTAAACACTGGACAAAATACTTTTATTGGCAAGAAAAACATTTTGGAGGCTTTTGTCATTTTGTGCGTTTTTTCACTAGCCATTAACGTTAGTAGAATGTAGCAAAGGTTACAAAATAAAATAATTAGTATTTCTTATATTAGTTTTACATTGTACATTGTTTCTGGTGACTACAAAAAGTTTTGTCAACCAATTCAATAACACATTCTATTTTAAGCTAACCTTTATTTAATAGTGTGGATATTATTAAACAAATTAAATTGGTATAATAAAATTCTTGGTATTTTTTTTAGTATTTTGTATTTGGATTTAGTTCTTCAGTCCGCTAATAAAATCAAATTACAAAAGAAATGTTTATATATATAAAAAAAAACCCCAAAATCCAGTTATTGAATGTTAATTTTTAAAAAGTAAATAATTTCCACTGATCTAATTTATTATCTACAGTGTTCATTAGTATATGTAGGTGGCAAGCAGCCACTGTTCCTGCCACTTGTAGCCACCTACACATGTACTTGTCATGTTTACAAGTATGTACCTCAGGAAACTCAGTAGATACCAGCCCCTACTATTCTCAAACAGCCTCCTATGTTTCTCAAACAGCCTCCTATGTTTCTCAAACAGCCTCCTACACTGTCAAACAGTCTATTTTTCTCAAACAGCCTCCTACATTCTCAAACAGCCTCCTACATGTATGTTTTCTCACAGTCTGCTACTTTCAATGATACTGAAGCCCTGATCCCCGACTTTATACTAAATGAAGTTTTTAAAAAAGTATGATCAAATATTATGTTTAGAAAAATATCTTTTACTGCTGTGATTTAGCGTAAACTCTCTCAATAGTTACTGTATTTACGCAGACAAACATTCTGCATAAAAATCAAATTACAAGATGTATGATTTTTGTTAAAATGTCATTATTCCTTTTGATGTAAGAACATTAAAAACATATTTATGAAACAGTTGTCATGATTAATTAAAACAATGTAACTTGAAACCAACAAAAACAACACTATTCAACAACAGTCTCCAGGTCATTTGCTGTTTGTGGACTGTACACACGTTTCAACTCTTAGATATGATTAGTTGCCTCTGCTTCGTGGATGGACATGATTGGTCAATTAATACAAAGGCATCAATTGTAGGCAGAGGTACTTATTATTTGTACAATACATTAATATATACACCGCCGAGAACGTGACCTCAACAACCAAACACTGCTGCTTAACATCTGCTAGTCAAGAGCAGATAACTCTAGTAAAGATCTGCTATTTTAGCAAAAAACCTCCAAAAGAGATCTGCTGTTCAAGAGCAGACAACTCCAGCAAATCAGCATTTCAAGAGCAGACAACTCTAGAAGAGATGCAAGGGGGGTGGGGGGGGGGGGGGGTGGGGGTGCCAAACAGCAAACATCAACTTCCTTCAAATATATATATACAAATATGTTCTTGGCTGCAGGCTGAAACATCAACATGCTTTGAATCGTTTAACTGTGATAACCGGTAACTGGTCTCCTGACTCGTTCCAAACATCTCTCACTGGATGTAGGTCTATATACACATTAGAAAAGAGCAACTGTGAGGTAGCGTCAATCAACACCGAAATAATCCATCTGTCCAGATGATCACATCATCCACCATTCAGTTCCTCCATGATGAAACCCATTTTATTACACAATCAAACGTCGACAGCTTCTCATTTTGGATGTTCAGTAATTCTGTCATTATGGAGAAAAATAAATTCTGGCACTTAAATGAAAAACTATAGATCTACTTCATTCAAAGACTTGATACAAGTGCACCACACTTTCCAACTGAAAGATCCACGGCCATCTCGCATAATGTCTCACCTAAGAAAGTGGCCAGGTATAAACTGCATTTCACCTCCTCCTTCCACACATACGAATCCAGGTTGTTGTATCCTTCCACACTGTAAGGCAGCCTGGATTGGACTCCGTTCTTCAGTGCAGTGAAAACAAAAAGAACAATACAAAAACGCCCTATATGTACATTGTCGAGTAAAGTTTCTAGACAAGCACAAGAAAGTAAAATAACATGCTCTACGCATAGCTGCACAGCCGACAAGTTCACACAGCTGGAGGGTCTAGCTCCAATATGACACAGCTTGGATACGAGATATCCAGCTTGGATACGAAATATCCAGCTTAAATACAAGACATCCAGCTTAAATACAAGATATCCAGCTTAAATATGAGATATCCAGCTTGGATATGAGATACCGTCACTGACAACTACCGAGAGAGGTGTACCACCAGAGTCCATGAAATAGCAGTATTACACAAACGTGATGTCCGTTGTCCTGAGTGATAAACAAGGTTATCATAAAAATAACTGCGTTTGTGCTGAGATCATCAAGTAGATTTATTTTTACGGCCAGCCCTTGCTGTCCAGTCCCGTTTCATTACTGGAAGTTACAAAAATAATCTCAACATGTCTGTTCATGTTCCCACGGTAACACTTGTAGAAAATAAAATCTCTTTCTCACACCAGTGTTCATCAATCGGAAAGAAGCTGCTGCAGCAAGCTGTTTTTCTGTTCCGTTGGTCGAATATCTATGTGTGTCTACAAAATAAACATATTCATTAGACATTTGTCAAATATCTGTGTCTACAAAATAAAGATATTCATTAGACATTTGTCAAATATCTATGTGTCTACAAAATAAAGATAGATTCATTAGACATTTGTCAAATATCTATGTGTCTACAAAATAAAGATATTCATTAGACATTTGTCAAATATCTATGTGTGTCTACAAAATAAACATATTCATTAGACATTTGTCAAATATCTGTGTGTCTACAAAATAAACATATTCATTAGACATTTGTCAAATATACTCTTCAAAAGAAGAAACGCAAAACCACATTGTCGTAACATTTGGAGAATTGATTTAATTATTGAATGGTGAGTCCGATAATTACCAAATGTTGCAGGATTGTTCACAATTCACTCTAGTCCATTGTGAGTAAGTGATAGGACACACCACCAAGGTCAAGGTCATCTGGAGTCAATACCGGGTGTGGCCTCCGCGTGTGTTGACAACTGCCTGGCACCGCCTGCCCATTGAAGCAACCAGAGTACGGATGACATCCCGGGGGATGGTGGCCCACTCGGCCTGCAAGGCTGCTGCCAGCTCGGGCAGGGTCTGGGGCTGTGGTTGTCGCTGTCGGAGGCGTCGGTCCAACTCGTCCCATAGATGCTCAATTGGGTTCAAATCCGGTGATATTGATGGCCAAGGAAGGACATTAATGTTGTTGTTCTGTAGGAAAGCCGTTGTGAGACGTGCTGTGTGAGGCCTGGCGTTGTCATGTTGGAACACTGCGTTGGCGTTGGCCATAACTGGAACGATGTGTGGCCGGAGGATCTGGTCAATGTAGCCCTGTGCATTCAGGTTGCCCTGCACGTGGACCAGGTCAGTTCTGCCAGTGTGTGAGATGGCTGCCCACACCATGACACTACCCCCGCCGAATCTGTCCACTTCCTGCACGCAGTTTGCCGCATAACGTTCACCACGACGCCTATACACGCGACATCTTCCATCATGACGTCGGAGCAGAAATCGGGACTCGTCACTGAACCACACCTGTCTCCATCGCAGTTGAGGCCATTGTCGATGAATCTGGCACCACTGCAGTCGGAGTCGACGGTGTTGTGGTGTTAAGATGACACCTCGAACTGGACGTCTGGCACGAATTCCTACCTCACGTAGGCGGTTCCGTACGGTCTGGTCGGATATCCTGCGCAAACCTGGTATTGCTGCGGCTGTGGAGGTGGCAGTAGTCAATCGTTCCCGAAGGTGGCGTACCCGGATGTAGCGGTCCTGCCCGGGGGTAGTGACCCGTGGTCGACCGGATCTAGGGAGGTCACGTGTTGATCCATGTTGCTGGTAACGGTCCCACAGTCTGGAGATGGTGCTTGGGGACACATGGAATGCCCTGGCAACGGCCGTTCTGGATTCGCCTGCATCTAGTCGGCCGATGGCATTGTTTCTCTGCGGTTCACTGAGACGTGGCATGTCCTGGATTGTCAACTGTCGGCCAGATACAGAGGCCAGGCAAGCGAACACCCTGCACTTTTATACTGTCGGTGTTCATGTTGCACGTGCAGACAACGCACGTGCAGTGGTGACATGGTTTGCACGTGGCTGCGTTTTTGCGAATATTCACATTTTGGAACTTTATTGTACAGTAGCTGCGTTTTATCGAATGTAACCGTGGGAATGTGTTTGGGACATGCAATGACCTTATATTCACAAAGCATGAACCGGTAGCAAACATAAAATCGGAGTTATAACCCATTTGTACCCTTTTGCGTTTCTTTTTTTGAAGAGTATATCTGTGTGTCTACAAAATAAATGTACTGATTATACATTTGTTGTATATCTATACAAAACAGGAATTCTGCAAAATTAAATATCTCACCTACCATAAATGTATTTGAGAAAAAGGTTTTGTTTAACGACACCACTAGAGAGCACTGATTTATTAATCATCGGCTATTGGATGTCAAACATTTGGTAATGCTGACATATAGTCTTTAAGAGAAAATCTGCTACATTTTCCATTAGTAGCAAGAGATAGTTTATATGCACCATTTCACAGGCAGAATAGCACATACCACAGCCTTTGATATACCAGTCATAGTGCAATGGCTGGAGCGAGAAATAGCCCAATGGGCCAACCGACAGGGGTATTTGATGTTCATAGTTGCATCTGTAGGAGCTTAATTGTTAAACGCTTTTCCAAGTTTTAATAATAATTTAAGGTTTCAAGTTTAAATTTTTTGTGTGAGATGTACATTCATAAAAACCACTATAAACCAAGTTTCACTGATCAAAGATTTTAGTTTGTCACATTTATGTCCATTTCTCACAAACTGTTAAATGGTCTACACTGGCCCTAGGTTATTGTGAACCATGTTTACGTGTGACAAACTGTAAATGGTCTACACTCACCCAAGGTTCTTTGTGTACAATGTTTACGAGTGACAAACTGTAAATGGTCTACACTCATCCTAGGTTCTTTGTGTACAATGTTTACGAGTGACAAACTGTAAATGGTCTACACTCACACCAGGTTCTTTGTGTACAGTGTTTATGTGACAAACTGTAAATGGTCTACAATGGCCCTAGGTTATTTGTGTACCATGTTTACGAGTGACAAACTGTAAATGGTCTACACTCACCCTAGGTTCTTTGTGTACCAAGTTTACGAGTGACAAACTGTAAATGGTCTACACTCACACCAGGTTCTTTGTGTACAGTGTTTATGTGACAAACTGTAAATGGTCTACACTGGCCCTAGGTTATTTGTGTACCATGTTTACGAGTGACAAACTGTAAATGGTCTACACTCACCCTAGGTTATTTGTGTACCATGTTTACGAGTGACAAACTGTAAATGGTCTACACTCACCCTAGGTTATTTGTGTACCATGTTTACGAGTGACAAACTGTAAATGGTCTACACTGGCCCTAGGTTCTTTGTGTACCATGTTTACGAGTGACAAACTGTAAATGGTCTACACTCACCCTAGGTTATTTGTGTACCATGTTTACGAGTGACAAACTGTAAATGGTCTACACTCACCCTAGGTTATTTGTGTACAGTGTTTATGTGACAAACTGTAAATGGTCTACACTCACCCTAGGTTATTTGTGTACCATGTTTACGAGTGACAAACTGTAAATGGTCTACACTCACCCTAGGTTATTTGTGTACCATGTTTACGAGTGACAAACTGTAAATGGTCTACATTCACCCTAGGTTATTTGTGTACCATGTTTACGAGTGACAAACTGTAAATGGTCTACACTCACCCTAGGTTATTTGTGTACCATGTTTACGAGTGACAAACTGTAAATGGTCTACACTGGCCCTAGGTTCTTTGTGTACCATGTTTACGAGTGACAAACTGTAAATGGTCTACACTGGCCCTAGGTTATTTGTGTACCATGTTTACGAGTGACAAACTGTAAATGGTCTACACTCACCCTAGGTTATTTGTGTACCATGTTTACGAGTGACAAACTGTAAATGGTCTACACTCACCCTAGGTTCTTTGTGTACCACGTTTACATGCGTGATGGTGTCTCCACTGCTCGATGATGCCTTCTGATCTTTAACCTGTGGGGGACTGAGCAGCTGATTGCGGAACAAACTCGTAGCTTTAGCTTCAGCATCATCAGATACTGGAATACACACAATATTATACATCAGATACTGGAATACACACAATATTACACTATTAGGTAGGGAACACACAAAATCAGATATTATAATACCTTATTATGTGATTAGATCCTGGAATATACAAAACCTTACACCACTAGATAGTGGAATACATAATATTACACATCAGATACTGGAATACACACAATATTACACCATTAGGTAGGGAACACACAAAATCAGATATTATAATACCTTATTATGTGATTAGATCCTGGAATATACAAAACCTTACACCACTAGATAGTGGAATACATAATATTAAACATCAGATACTGGAATACACACAATATTACACCATTAGGTAGGGAACACACAAAATCAGATATTATAATACCTTATTATGTGATTAGATCCTGGAATATACAAAACCATACACCACTAGATAGTGAAATACATATTACATATCAGATACTGGAATACACACAATATTATACTATTAGGTAGGGAATACACAAAATCAGATATTATAATACCTTATTATGTGATTAGATCCTGGAATATACAAAACCTTACACCACTAGATAGTGGAATACATAATATTACACAACAGATATTGGAATATACAAAACAGTATATCATGAAATGCTGGAATATACACAACAGATAAAAAGATCCTGGAATACACACAATATTACATGATTATATACTGGAAAACACAAAACCTTACACCATTAGATGTTGGAATACACAATTTTCTAAAAATGTAGTCACAACTGGCAACAAAGTGACTGATTATTTTAACCCCTGTGATATTATGTGTATTGCAGTATCTAAGAAAAAATAGTATTGTGAGTGTTTCAATATGGACTCACAATACTGGGGCTGTGTGGAGGACAAGGCACGGAACTGTTCGTAGCGTTTCCTGGCTTCCTGGCGCGACTTGCTCAACACATCACCGTCACTGAGATCCTCCAGACCTGGGTGCTCCTTCGCCATGTCGCTGACTGAAAACAAAACACAAAATCATAATCTACTGACTGAAAACAAAACTCAAATCATTATCTACTGACTGAAAATACTCAAACCTTAGTCTACAAACTCAAATCACATTCTACTGACTGAAAACAAAACTCAAAATCATAATCTACTGACTGAAAACAAAACTCAAAATCACAATCTATTGACTGAAAACAAAACTCAAAATCATAATCTACTGACTGAAAATACTCAAACCTTAGTCTACAAAGTCAAATCACATTCTACTGACCGAAAACAAAACTCAAAATCATAATCTACTGACTGAAAACAAAACTCAAACCTTAGTCTACAAACTCAAATCATATTCTACTGACTGAAAACATAACTCAAATCATAGTTTATTGACTGGAAACAACTCAAACCTTAGTCTGACTTAAAACAAACTCAAATTTTAGTCTACTGACTGAAAACAAAACTCAAATCATAATCTTTACATAAAACAAAACATTTATAGAGTTAATCATTGTTCAAAGAATCGTTTGTACAAAATATGTGACACATTCACATTCAGCTTTATAAATATTAATCAGCTTGCACTGAAACAGACTCATCTTCACTGGTAAAACTGGGAAGAAATCAAATATGTGAAAAAGAGTTTAGTTTCTACAAGAGTTATCCCCCTTTACAGTGCAAAAATTGTAAATATATTCAACTTTCAATTTAACATTGAATATCTTGGTGATCCGTTGATAAACAAAGTTGGGCAAACCTATCCTGGATGGAGGAGTTGGCCGAGGCCGGTATCTGCGGCCATGACAGGTGTGTGCTACAGCTGATTGCTCTGAATGTGCACGTAAAACCCTCTGACCAGGGGCAATACCATACTATATGCTTTAAGGTAAGAGTAAAACATACTTTACAAGCCACTAAGGACATATTATCTTTCAGTGCCAGGAGATTTCACTGAAAATGGGATGCAAAGCAGGTGTTTCCAAAAATAAATCTTTGGTCACATATTACACATATTAGCAATAATTATAAATGGGTGACTAAATTTTGTTTTATGTTTTGGGGCTTGAAATTAAGGACTTAATTTTAGCCGAGATCAACTAATAGACAAGAAGACATTTTATAATAATAAACTTTACTTGTCTCAAGAATGTCAGGGGGAAGTTCTCCACCAACGTCAAAATTCATCTGCTCTATCTGTTGTTGTTGCTGCTGCTGTTGTTGGTGTTGTTTTTGCTGCTGCTGCTGCTGTTGTTGTTGTTGCTGCTGCTGCTGCTGTTGTTGTTGTTGTTGTTGAAGCTGTTGGTGTTGTGACTGCAACTGTTTCTCGGAGCGGGCACTACAGATGTTACGCAGTTCCTGTTTCACATACTGCGATGTTGGGTTCGATGGAGATAAGTCACTAGGTTTTTTCCTGAAAACAGGTCATCAAGAAATGTTTAACCACTTCCCTGCACAAAAATACACATGGGCTATAGGGTTTCAGACATGGTCATAAATCAAATGCATCATTAGAAAGAAAGAAAGAAAGAAATGTTTTATTTAACGACGCACTCAACACATTTTATTTATGGTTATATGGCGTAGGAAAATATGGTTACGGACAACACATATATTGAGAGAGGAAACCCACTGTCGCCACTTCATGGGCTACTCTTTTCGATTAGCAGCAAAGGATCTTTATATGCACCATCCCACAGACAGGATAATACATACCACAGCCTTTGTTACACCAGTTGTGGAGCACTGGCTGGAATGAGAAATAGCCCAATGGGTCCACCAATGGGGATTGATCCTAGACCGACCACGCATCAAGCGGAGGCTTTACCACTGGGCTACGTCTCACCCCCTGCATCATTAGATAACATAAATACAGAATATCAATATGCAACAAACACTACACAAACAGGACATCATTAGATAACATAAATACAGAATATCAATATGCAACAAACACTACATCATTAGATAACATAAATACAGAATATCAATATGCAACAAACACTACACAAACAGGATATCATTAGATAACATAAATACAGAATATCAATATGCAACAAACACTACACAAACAGGACATCATAATTTAAAAAAAAAAAATTCATATGATTCAGGCTGGACAAAACACATGGCTAGCAATTTTGAAAATGTTGACTGAAGTTTTGTTCAGCAAAACTGAACATCACTTGGACAAAGGTACGTCTCCATTAACATGCTCCAAAAATAACATTTCTGTGAATTTATCATAAAAACTTAAAAGATATTCAGAATTTTTTTAGCAAATTAACTTTATGCATATATTTAACACCAAAAGCATAAGTCTAGTTAACCTTCAGGATACTGCAGGCGAGATATATCAATTTATCATGCAGCTTTGATTCCTGTGACCGATAACACCTATTTGATAATAATTTGCAGCTCAAATTTCATTTTAATTCATTATATATATATATTTATCCCACAATCACTGTATACATTGGCAAGATACGATGACTAGATTTGTGGTCACTGACCAAAAATATAGGTCACGTGACATAGCCCAACTCGACTCGAGTGTTTCAGACTAGATTTTCAATAAACATACTCTTTAAATCATTTGTTTAAGTACAGTAAATACAAATAACTTTTACTTTTGCGATAACAATACAAAACTTGTATATTTATTTATGAATTAGAGTTTAGAAACGCTTTTTGAATGTGACAGAATGTAGCTAGCGTCTTACAAAAAATGACGTAATGTACCTTGTACAACGTCATACAGCAAAAGCCTCGCTAGGCTGAAGATACTCTATATGGGTACACAAAAATGGAATACAAATAATTTTCCTACTAGTCCCATAGGATTGCAGGATAAAAGAAATAACTGGTTACTGTCTTAAGATATCGGCTTTATCCTGCTCAGGTCGAATGGTGAATGCAGCCGCCATTCTAACGTTCGCAGAATAAAGCCGATATCTTAAGATAGTAACCAGTTATTCCCATAATAGAAAGGAATTCTTGTTTGGGTTACTACAAACATTAGGACAGTCAGAAACATATACAGAATACAGACATTGATATTATTAACAAGAAAATGTATTTGTCGTCATTAAAAGGCTGTAATAGTTACAATGACAGCAGGTCGAGTTCCTTTAAGAGAGACATCATCACAGATCACACAAAGTAAATGTGATACTAACCTTCCATGCCGCAGTCCAGATCACACAAAGTAAACGTGATACTAACCTTCCATGCCGCAGTCCAGATCACAGATCACACAAAGTAAACGTGATACTAACCCTTCCATGCCGCAGTCCAGATCACACAAAGTAAACGTGATACTAACCTTCCATGCCGCAGTCCAGATCACAGATCACACAAAGTAAACGTGATACTAACCTTCCATGCTGCAGTCCATATCACAGATCACACAAAGTAAACGTGATACTAACCCTTCCATGCTGCAGTCCAGATCACAGATCACACACATCACACAAAGTAAACGTGATACTAACCTTCCATGCTGCAGTCCAGATCACAGATCACACAAAGTAAACGTGATACTAACCCTTCCATGCTGCAGTCCAGATCACACAAAGTAAACGTGATACTAACCCTTCCATGCCGCAGTCCATATCATAGATCACACAAAGTAAACGTGATACTAACCTTCCATGCCGCAGTCCAGATCACACAAAGTAAACGTGATACTAACCCTTCCATGCCACAGTCCAGATCACACAAAGTAAATGTGATACCAACCCTTCCATGCCGCAGTCCAGATCACAGATCACACAAAGTAAACGTGATACCAACCCTTCCATGCCGCAGTCCAGATCACACAAAGTAAACGTGATACTAACCTTCCATGCCGCAGTCCAGATCACACAAAGTAAACGTGATACTAACCTTCCATGCCGCAGTCCAGATCACACAAAGTAAACGTGATACTAACCTTCCATGCCGCAGTCCAGATCACACAAAGTAAACGTGATACTAACCTTCCATGCTGCAGTCCAGATCACAGATCACACAAAGTAAACGTGATACTAACCTTCCATGCCGCAGTCCAGATCACACAAAGTAAACGTGATACTAACCCTTCCATGCCGCAGTCCAGATCACACAAAGTAAACGTGATACCAACCCTTCCATGCCGCAGTCCAGATCACAGATCACACAAAGTAAACGTGATACCAACCCTTCCATGCCGCAGTCCAGATCACACAAAGTAAACGTGATACTAACCTTCCATGCCGCAGTCCAGATCACACAAAGTAAACGTGATACTAACCTTCCATGCCGCAGTCCAGATCACACAAAGTAAACGTGATACTAACCTTCCATGCCGCAGTCCAGATCACACAAAGTAAACGTGATACTAACCTTCCATGCCGCAGTCCAGATCACACAAAGTAAACGTGATACTAACCTTCCATGCCGCAGTCCAGATCACACAAAGTAAACGTGATACTAACCCTTCCATGCCGCAGTCCATATCATAGATCACACAAAGTAAACGTGATACTAACCCTTCCATGCCAGTCCAGATCACACAAAGTAAACGTGATACTAACCTTCCATGCCGCAGTCCATATCACAGATCACACAAAGTAAATGTGATACTAACCCTTCCATGCCGCAGTCCATATCACAGATCACACAAAGTAAAGGTGATACTAACCCTTCCATGCCGCAGTCCATGTACTGCATGTCAAAGGTACTGAAGCCCTGCTGGGCAGCCATGTTGGAGGTGGGCAAGGCCTGATTGTTGAAGTTGGCTGTCGACGTGACAAGTGAGGGTCCTCCCGGGGGGATGGACAGCGACTGCGACGTAAAGCCTTGATTGAACGGCGGGCTCACTTGGCTCACGTTGGGCTGGTTTTGACGAATTGAGTTAGGTGAAATAGAGTGAGGAGACATGAGCATAGGGTCTGGACTGTTGCCAAATGGACTGTGGGGAGTTCTGGGGGAGCCACGACCTGTAATGACAAACATATCACTTATGTGGGGTGTTCTAGGGGAGCCACAACCTTGAATAACAAACAAATAATGGACCGTGGAGTGTTTTGGGGGAGCCACGACCTGTAATGACAAACAAATCATGGACTGCGAGCCATGACCTGTAATAACAAACATATCACTTATGTGGGGTGTTCTAGGGGAGCCACAACCTGTAATAACAAACATATCATTTATGTAGGGAGTTCTAGGGAGCCATGATCTGTAATGACAAATATATCACTGATGTAGGGAGTTTTAGGGAGCCACGACCTGTAATAACAAACATATCACTTATGTGGGGAGTACTAGGCAGCCAAGACCCGTAATAACATGTTACTTATGTGGGGAGTTCTAGGCAGCCACAACCTGTAATAACAACATGTTACTTATGTGGGGAGTTCTAGGGGAGCCACAACCTGTAATGACAAACATTACTCAAAACAGGTAGATGGTTTAACATTCCTTAAGAAATACCCTTATTTTTTCAATTAAAAATCAAAATATTGAAAATATTAATACAAATATCATAGAATTAATCCTAGTGTTTTTTAAATGAAAGGTCTGCTGTTTTTGTGTAATGCACCATTATGAAAACCTTGCTTTCTTTATTTTAAAAAATTATCTTGTCATGTGTACTAACGTAGATATTCTATGTTGATGCATGTTATTATATACTGTAGATCCTGAAATTAGCATGTCCCTAAATTAATGCAAGTGACAGTGGGCAGACTAAAATGCGATCTGAAATTAATGCGAGTGGCCTCTCTTTGAAATACAGTGGAAACTGGCAAAACCGGACCCTGATTATCCCGGATTCCTGTCTACATCGGCCATATTGTTTGGTCCCGAATTTACATGTATATAGCCTGTGCTTTAAAATCCTTTAAAAACCGAATTCTGTGTCATGGTTCATACAGGCAAGGACCCATAAAATTCAAGCACTTTTCAAGGACCTACCTTATGTTTTCAAGGACCATAAATACAAACCTTAACCAGCCTTTTAATAGACTTGAATAACTGAGCTATGCTGAAGCTTGCAGTATCCGCTTTTTTTTTCCACCGTTTTCTGTGTGATTTGAGTGCGCTCTCGCCCATGGCGCCAATGTTAATATCCTTGCGACAACAGGAACACACGGCTTTTGACACGTCCTTACTCTCTCTGACCCACGCATATTTTCGACACCAAGTTTTGTTAAAAACACACTTTCCACTAGGCATGTTTAAATTTGAACATGTGCTTGCAAAAACTTCAAAATCTAAGTGATTCCGTGTCATCTCGCCTGACTATTGTTTGCAGTTCTCAAAACGAGGCTATTACGCTCGTCAATAATCGGTAAATCTCGGCTGAGGCATTCGGAACAGCATTTGTCCCGGAATGGGCCGAGTACATTCAGGTTGCGGAATGTCACGAGTGCTAGAATGAAAGTGTGAACACGGAAGTAAAAATGCTAAATTTCTTTCGAGATTGTTCCGTAATTTCTGGTTAAAATGACGCGCTAGTCACACTGACATGAAATTCAAGCACTTTTCAAGGACTTTTGCACTTTTCAAGGACTTTTGCCCCAAAATGTGAAAATAAGTACTTTTCATTTCAAACTCCTAAATTCAAGCACTTTTCAAGACCGTGCGAACCATGCATGTGTGTACTACAGATACCGGATCGATTTTCCTCCCCAAAAGCTTAATTTCTTTGTTAAATAACCGTGAAAAACCGTAATAACAACAAACTCTGCTCACCACCTGGCCGGAAATAGCGTAACCTTATTTCTCCCATTACGCAACAATGCGATCTCAGACCAGACATTCTGGCTTTCGGCTAATTAGACCTTGATTGGTGTTATTTGTATCGGTCGGTGTGGTCCGACTCTATCGCACCTCAGAAGCTTAATCGCATTTTAGATCTTCACTATGAGGTTGGAAAAAATCTTGTTAAACATTTAGCTTATCCAAACACACAAATTAAAAGTAGCACACTCATTGTCACATTTAGATTGTAATTTAAAACCCAACTGCACAGATTTACAATGCATGTACATGTAGTTACTTATTTATTTCATAGATACAGATACACATGTGCACGCAGAAATTTGATCTCTGTAAAATGTCTCATCGACCCCAAGCAAAACGTAGGCAAGTTGAACTTTCGTTAAAAACCAAAATGGATTTAATACGGGCTGCCGAATCGGTACTAAAATTAAACCAGAAGCAACTAGCTAAAAAATCTGGAATCGGCACTTCGACAGTATCTGACATTTTGAAGAAAAAAGAGGAATATTGTGTTGAATATGAAAAGAACACAAGCAATGGAAAAATTAAATGTAAAACTGCGTACAAATACGACGAGCTGAACCAACTGACATGTAGATGGTTCTCACATGCCCGAGCCAAAAACATCCCGATTTCAGGCCCCATCATTAAAGAAAAAGCACTGAAATTTGCTGGTGATCTACAGCTTGAGAATTTAAAGCTTCAAATGGGTGGTTGGGTGGTTGGAGAGTTGGAAAGGCAGATTTTCGATTCGCAGTTTTAAGGTGAATGGAGAAAGTGCAGGTGTGGATATCGACATTGTCAACGACTACAAGGAGAGAATTTCTGAAATTGTGGCAGGTTACGAACCAAGGAACATATTTAATTGCGACGAAACGGGATCCTATTGGAGAGCACTACCAGACAAAACGCTATCGGCGTGCAAATAAGTGCACAACCTCACAACGCACCCTGGACTCATTTTTCATTAAACAGTGACGATGACACTGAAGCTATCATGCATATCTGTGCTTTAAAAATAAATTTGCATTAAAATGTTTGTTGCTTGTGTGTTTTTTATAGATAGATACCGTATTGTTCCTACCTGTAGCGCCCCCTCTAATATAAGCGCCCCCTATGATCACGAGAAATGTATCATGAAACGGTACCCGTAAAATAGTAAAACTGGCTTACCTGACTGCCGACTTGCAATGATTATAATCGGTAAACAAATAAAATCCAAACAGGTGAAGCACTACAACACTAGTATGGGCGAACAGTATGTCACACATGTCGTTTATCAAATGTATGTCGCTGTTATCTCCACGCAGAATGAACGCACAACACTCCGTTAACGCTGTTCAAAACCGGAAGTGCAAACATACCGGTAGGTATTTACACCGACACCGTAACACCGTTTAAAAAACGGGTAAATGATAACTTTAACTAAACTGCAACCTGGAGTCAAATGTCAACAATTTAACTTTAACTAAACTTAAAAGTGGAGTCAAATGACAATAATTTGTGTACACAGTGACAATCGAAACGTGTCAGTTACAAACTACCAACCAGAGCTATCGTAGTCTGTGCTGTCTGACTGATGATCCTCGTAGTCTGTGGGATCGTCGTCGGATAGAACAGCTGGCGCGTTCATAGCTTCCAGTAACTGTTCGTCCATTTCCACATCTTCAGGGGAAAACCCGTCAAATTGGTCGTCACCATCGTCATCATCGTTAATGCAGTTAAAAAGGTAGTCTTCACTGCCGTCTAAGGCACTAGTGATGCCGCACTTCTTGAAAGACTTTCTGATGATGTCAGGGGCGATTGCCACCCATGCTTCTTTCACCCATCATAGCAATAACGGTTTAGGCGGAGCTTTACGATTACCGAATCGAGTGTTTTCAACAGGCCCGTTGAATAACCACTCGTCGTATAGTTCCGAAAGCCAAGCCTTGAAAGGGTGGTTCCAGGACACATCGGCAGGCTGTAGTTTCGAAGTGCAACCTCCTGGTATTACTGCCATGTCGGTGTTGTACGTTGTTTTCACACTCGATTTTACAGACTGAGTGAGGTGCCCACGAAAGGCATCCCACACCAGTAGACGACGGCAGAGATTGTTGAGACCATACAACTTGCTCAACCAAAATTTTATACTAGTCTCGTCTGCCCATGACTTCTTTCCAGCCTCGCACATGTATACAATGATTCCACTAGGGACATCGTTCTTGGGCAGTGGCCTAAGCCCTGGTAGGTGAACTAGTGGTGAAAGCTTTGTGCCATCAGCATACGCACCTAATGTCACTGTAATGCGCTGCATCTCGTGGCCCGTCGACGACATAGCAACTTCATGAACACTTTTTACATTGAGTGTCGATTTTCCGGGCATTTCTAGCCAAACAGGGGTTTCGTCCATATTAATAATATCTCTGTCATCATATCCGCGAAGCTTCCTTAACTTGATAACGAAACGTAGAAATTTGTCCACTTTATCGTCAGTTATAGCAGCAACATGCTGAGACACGTGGGTTGTGCGCCGAAAAGTAAAACTGTGACATTTCTTAAATTTTGAAAACCAACCTTGTGAAGCTTTGAATGACTGGTTGCCATTAATCTTATGAAGTCGCAAGGCTTCATATTTGAGTGCCTTACCCATAACGCGCACACCCGCCGACCGACGCTTATTAAACCAAGACAGCAAAGTGTTTTCAATATCAGTGTACTTAACTGGTCTTCCAGCGCCTGGCTTTCTTTTTTCTGTTTTCTTTGTAGATTTAAGGTGTTCTTTCGATTTACACCAATCTTGGACCCGTTTGCAGTGGACACCAAACAATTTTGCAGCATGATGCTTGCCTTTTTCTTCAGCAACGGAAATGACTTTCAGTTTAAACGCAGCGGTATAAGACCTGCGCGACATTGAACTACTAGTACTCGCCATGTTTGCAAAGAGCAGAGTGTGTACCGAAATCCTAGGGCATTGGCCGCTGAGCCGGGGGGATGGGGCTGGGGGTCCATGGCCTCCAACTTTTTGGAGACGACTATTAAAAACAATATATATATATATTCAGACTGGGTGACAAAATGAAGTGGGCGAGTATGAGGGGTCTCAATCACACACCCCTCCCCCACCCCACTTTCAAATACATTCCGCAGGCCCTATATGCCTACGTGCACAGTACCATGTATTTCGATAAATCAGCTGACGATGTACGGTACGCTACGTCATGTCAACAAGAAAACGTCACTGGTGGAGTGACTCGGCGGCAAAGCTTTTGATGTGAGCCAGACGCACTGACAGTTTGATACGAGGATTTTTCACACGTATTACGAAACGTGTTCTAGTACTCTAATTAGCGCGCCCCCTTTGTGTTTTGCATCGCGCCCTGGCGCTAAAAATAGGAACAATACGATATATATTAAATTATTACTGGAAATTCTATTAAAAGTTATTACTCGGAATACATAGGGCACTTTTCAAGGTGTAAACGAAATTGGCCGAGATGTTCCAAATCTTTCCGATGTAATTGAAGGGAAGTAACTCTAACGTGTTATGAGTTTCTAAAAAAAAATCACAAAATTGAATCTTCTGAAAACCGGATCCTGTCGAAACCGGACATATTCAAAGGTACGGTGGTGATCCGGTTTTGCCAGTTTCCACTGTATTAATTTTCTAGTAGCACACGTCTGTGTACTTTTCAGTTAAATCCAAGTTACAGGCGTCTTCAATGAGATCAACTCACTAACATATCGGTGTACACATCAGTTAACCTGTTTAGTCCTTAGTGTTTTTGGTGAGATCAACTCAAAGCACATTTTTACAGCAATCATTTATGTAACATGTATAGTTACCTAAATGTGGCTAAACATTAGCATACATGTACCAATTACAACTGTATGCCAACACAGTTGCAAGGAACTTGAACAGTAAAGACAAAGAAAAGATCGACAGTGTGCTAAAACCTATTCACACATGATGGATTGTGTTGGCTTTTGACAGGGTGGCCAAAGACCCTGCAATCATCACACGTGGCTGGCAGCTTGCTGGACTATTGGACAATTAGTCTATCTCATCTACGATGAATTGTGCTTCAGTTGTTTTATAAATGTATTAGAATTTTAATCTTTGTTTGAATAGCGTGTCACACATAACTGGCTGGACTATTCGACAATTAGTCTGTCTCACCTATAATGAATTGTTTTCCAGTTCTGTTTTATAAATATATTAGAATTTAAACAAAAAAATGTTTGGTGGGGTATGTTTTAATAATGTAGGACAAATATACAAAACATAAAAATAAATGTGTAATATTATTAATGTAAATAACACAAACTCGCATTTTTCGCATTAATATTATGATCGCATTAATTTCAGGATCTACAGTATGTTAACCATACATTTGCATTGTCCTCTTGTTACATATAAAAACTGTAGCACTGAACATTTCTCATTTACTTCCTGTTTTATTTAATTTGTTTGTTTTAAAAAAAAAAAAAACTGGCCCCTTGTCTGGGAATAACCCCACCTTATGCTAAGCTCATCATGAGTTTTGTTGCCCCCTGATGTTATTTCTTGTCAAGCCTAGTACGTGCATCACTCACCAGGTGGCATGCTCATCTGTCGCTGCATGAGTCTGCTCTGATAGATCTGTGGGGGCAGGGCCTGCTGCTGCTGCTGCTGCTGCTGACTAGTTGGCTGACCGCTCGGCTGCTGGCCGAACAGACCCATCTGACCGGTCGCTTTACTCGTGAACTGCGAGTCGGGGAACTGGAACTGAGGAGATGGCTGACGACTCGGACTCTGCAGCGAGTTGCCAGACAGCGAGCGGTGACGCTGCAGACTGGCGAACTGATTCACCTGATCAAATAACAATTGTTTGTCATTGTTTGGCATAAATTGATTCACCTGATCAAATAACAATTGTTTGTCATTGTTTGGCACAAATTGTATAAAATTGACTTGCCTGATCAAATAACAATTGTTTGTAATTGTTTGGCACAAATTGTATAAAACTGATTCACCCGATCAAGTAACAATTGTTTGTCATTGTTTGGCACAAATTGTATAAAATTGACTTGCCTGATCAAATAACAATTGTTTGTCATTGTTTGTCACAAATTGTATTAAACAGATTCACCCGATCAAATAACAATTGTTTGTCATTGTTTGTCACAAATTGTATTAAACTGATTCACCTGATCAAATTACAATTGTTCATCACTGTTTGTCAGAAATTGCATAAAATTGATTCACTGGATCAAATAACAATTGTTTGTCATCGTTTGGCACAAATCGTATAAAACTGATTCACCTGATCAAATAACAACTGTTCGTCATTATTTGGCACAAATTGTATAAAACTGATTCACCTGATCAAATAACAATTGTTCGTCATTGTTTGGCACAAATTGTATAAAACTGATTCACCTGATCAAATAATTGTTTGGCACAAATTGTATAAAACTGATTCACCTGATCAAATAACAATTGTATGTCAGTTTTTCATAAATTGTATAAAACTGATTCACCTGATCAAATAACAATTGTTCGTCATTGTTTGGCACAAATTGTATAAAACTGATTCACCTGATCAAATAATTGTTTGTCACTGTTTGGCACAAATTGTATAAAACTGATTCACCTGATCATATAACAATTGCTATTTATTTCTGAGCCAATATTTTTCTAATTTGCACACAAAAATAGTTGTTTTTTTATTTCCAAAACACTTTTACTTTTCTTCTTACGTCATATCAAACTGAAATTATTTTTAAAAACTATTTTTGTAGGAGAATGGGATGGACTATAGGTGGTTATGGGTTTGAAATTGGACACTGCATTTAATGTACTTTGACTAACTTTAAACAGAAGTACTCCTACCATGATCTTTTTTATCATATATCCATTACTTTCATGATTTTATGGCACATAATGTTACCTTGTGTCAGAAAGCTGTAAGTGAAATGTTTAAACATACTTGTGGTGGCATGCCAAGAGAGCTGGGTGCGCTCTGTTGTGTCTGAGTGCGGTGACTCCACTGTGTCGGCTGGCTGAAGTGAGGCGACAGCTGCGACGTCACTGGGGGCTGCGACAACATCGGACTCAACTGAGGCTGCTGCTGCTGTTGTTGTTGCTGCTGCAAGCTGGTAGCATTGAAGTGTGGTGACATTGGCCCAGGCATTGCTTGACCTCGCTGAAAACATAATGGACATCATTTACTGATAGCAGTGTGAATCCATTACCTGAACAAAAGGCTTGTTCACTGATTTTACCTAAAGAGCACCGGCCTCGGTGGTGTCGTGGTTAGCTATCGGACTATAGGCTAGTAGGTGCAGGATTCGCAGCCGGTTCCGGCTCCAACCCAGAGTGAGTTCTTAAGGGCTCAATGGGTAGGTGTAAGGCCATTACACCCTCTTCTCTCACTAACCACTAACCAACTAACAGACAGCCCAGATAGCTGAGGTGCGTGCCCAGGACAGCGAGCTTAAAAAAAGTCTAAAGTTTATTGGGAAATAATTAAATTACTGTTACATTCATTACAGTTTTAAAAAATGTCATCCCATTGGTCTAACATAGCAATACGAGTTTGTTAATTTCTCAATGAATGTAATAATAACATCGTCAAGAGTTGGTTTTGCTAGCAATTAGACCAGCCACTAAGATATAACTAATACATTTTACATGTGATCTGCTACTCACCTGCACGGGGAGAGTAACGTTAGGTGCATTCCCAGAATTCATCAACTCTCCAAGATTCTCCGGGAAGTTACTGTCGATGTTCATACTGGCCTGAAAATACATACACACACCATTACTGAATTTCATCTGATCTATGGTGACCAATTAAAGCTAACTGTATGATCTTGCAACCAGGGGTGGGGAAAAGCCCTTTTTTTCCCGATCTAGGACCGATTCTCGATCTCTGAGACTGAAATTATTTTTGAAAAATGCGCGTTTGCCAGTCCCACTTTTGTCATTCTTGTCGGTCCGAAAGCACCTGTCCATTTCTATTATTGGAACAAATTCCTATCGGTCAAGTGGACCGGCCAGCCCAGATATCGGTATCTTGTGCATGATTTAAAATAATAAATAAATAGTGGTCAATATGGCTGGTGTTTCAGACATTTGTGATTTTAAAGTCTGCCTAAGCATATTGCCAGTCACTGAAGTCGGACCTACAGTAGTGTCAATCGACTGCCACTAGGCTAGACATTTATCAGTCACTGAGCCGGTCAAGAGATTAAACAGATGTTAACGATAGCACCATTCTTGGTTTAGAAAGCCATCAAGGTATTACACTCCAATTAAAACAAAGGACCCAGAATTTTCAACTGGTTACAATCAACACCTGTCAACACCTGTGTACGGAGCTCTGTCGGGTCGAGTGTCCTAGAGGCTTTTGTGCAATACAAACTGCTTAAAATAGCATAAAATATAATGAAATAATCTATAAATGTATTTCTTGTTGACTGTTCAATGTAGTATATCCAATAATTATAAAGGATTTTAAAATTAACAAAAGGTTTCCACTTTTTTGTTAACAAGTGGGAGTAAGCAGAACAACTACATGTACTGTTATCTCAAGAGCCAGTAGAGGTCAAATTTCATCCAATCAGTGATGACGTTATTACTCTCTTTGTCTAAACATGTGCTAGCTTAGGCTGTCAAACGCTTCGAACGGTGCCATCTTTTATTAATTTTCAGGACACAGTACTGAATACTCGTACTTTTTATACATATATGGGAATTAATATTCATAACTTTTATTCCTTTTTTATATTATTTATTCTATTATATACAATTTGTGCGGGTTTTCACTGATCATTATTATGTGATTAATTTTTTTTTTCTTCATGTTTTCATGTTTATCGTTTCGCATTCATGATTCAAGATAAAACTATACAAATATCACTATGATTTTTTTAAAAACTATTTGGCAAATATCGTTTTTTAAATGTACTTTTTTTATTTATTCGTTTCTCTCCACCCCCCCCCCCCCCCCCAAACATTGACATTAAAATAAAATACAAAAGAAAAGATTTTATAAAACAGATTTTTTAAGTTAACAATATTGTAAAAGGACTAAATATCAGCCCCAGTACAGAAACAAAATAGATACACTTCCAGATTCCTTTTCTCATTTTGCGATGGCCAAGTTACTTTCACTTTATCGATGGTACTTCTATACTACAGACCGGCCTCGGTGGTGTCGTGGTAGGCCATCGGTCTACAGGCTGGTAGGTACTGGGTTCGGATCCCAGTCGAGGCATGGGATTTTTAATCCAGATACCAACTCCAAACCCTGAGTGAGTGCTCCGCAAGGCTCAATGGGTAGGTGTAAACCACTTGCAGCAACCAGTGATCCATAACTAACTGGTTCAACAAAGGCCATGGTTTGTGCTATCCTGCCTGTGGGAAGCTCAAATAAAAGATCCCTTGCTGCTAATCGGAAGAGTAGCCCATATAGTGGCGACAGCGCGTTTCCTCTCAAAATCTGTGTGGTCCTTAACCATATGTCTGACGCCATATAACCGTAAATAAAATGTGTTGAGTGCGTCGTTAAATAAAACATTTCTTTCTTTCTTTTTTCTATACTACAGTTACATTCCAAATGTTTTGTTTTTTAAAGCTCATTATACAATGTTAGTATTTTTCAAATTTTGTGACACTTTTGGATTCCTGTTTACGTAAAAAACGTTTTCAACATTTGTAAAATATTAGGTCTAATATATATTCCTTTAGAGATAAAATAGCAGTAGATAATTTAGCTGACCCCAGTGATCCGTGCACATTTCTTTAAAACTTTTGGCTCGACTCTATACTGAGAATTTAGTTTAGACTGGTCGCAAGTTACAACCTTTGCAATATAACATCTATTGATTTGCTGAGCATCAAGTATCTAAAAATCAGTCTAAAACATTTGTCAGAATACTAGTAAAACTTTAGGGTATTGAAATTACAATATTCAACTGTATAATAAACTTCCTTTAATCGTGAAGTATGCAAGTTTTAATTTTTGAACATCTACAGGTCATGAAATAATAATAATACAACAGGAAACAGATCTGCTGAGAGTATGGTAGCTTTAGTAGGGCTTCACAGCTAATTGTTTTGCCAATGGATCTGGAAAGTATGGTTCTTTCCACTGTTGCCATGGTAAAAATACAACCCTGGTATTAACAATACAGATTGTCTTGAGTAAAGTTGATAATTTCTCTAGTGTGTCTTACAGGAAAACCTGATTACGTCCACTGTATCACTAAGCTGCCAGTTGCCAACAGCAGAGTTTAGAAAAAAAGACACACCAACCAAGAAAATAATAGGACAGCATCAAAATGTGATAGCAGGGGGGCCAACACAACATCGAGTTGGCAGAACACAACAGCATGTCAGGCTGTCCTGCTAAAATGAGCAGTGAGAACACTGACCTTTATTACGGTAAAGACAGAAAGAGAGTTCTGTTCTACAAGTCTTGTGGCACGAGTTCCCTCATTCTTACCATGACAGGACCCAAATGTTATGGTTAGTTTGTTTTGTTTAACAACACCACTATTTATCTCACTAGAGCACACTGATTTATTAATCATCAGCTATTGAATGTCAAACATTTGGCAATTGCGACATGTCGTCATCAGAAAAAACATGCTACACTTTACCTAATGTAGCAAGGGATCCCTTATATGCACTTTCCCACAGACAGGAAAGCACATACCATGGCCTTCGACCAGTTCTGGTGCACTGGTTGGAACGAGAAAAAAACTATCAGCTGAATGTATCCACAGAGGTGGTTCGATCCTATGACGCAAACATCTCAAGCGAGCACTCGACCGACTGAGCTAAATCCCACCCCCCTCATGATGAGATAAAATCAATATCTGAATCATCAACATGTTATTGTGTGTTAATATTTGTTTTCAATGCATCAGGGTTCACTCCACTGTTTATAACACTCCCCTGACATCTACACAAACACCTGTCAACAAGTCACTCACTGGCCATGTGAACTATTATTTGCACAAAGAGAGTAAATAATTTGCAGTACTTTTAAGTCGATTCTGTGGTTATTTACTACACTGGCAGGACACTGGCAGAACATTGGCATATACTGGACAAACATGCAATAATACTTTAAAAAAAAAAAAACACAACAAAAAACAGAAGTTAAAAATTTCTTTTGTTTAAAGACAGTTAGAGAACACTGGTTACATAGAGAATAATACATTGAGTTTCCGTTTGATACCATTTATCTTACAACGAGTTGTTTAAAGACAGTTAGAGAACACTGGTTACATAGAGAATAATACATTGAGTTTCCGTTTGATACCATTTATCTTACAACGAGTTGTTTAAAGACAGTTAGAGAACACTGGTTACATAGAGAATAATACATTGAGTTTCCGTTTGATACCATTTATCTTACAACGAGTTGTTTAAAAACGTAAACAACAAGTGAAAGCAAGTTGGAGAAGTTTTTAAACAACAAGTTGTAAGATAAATGGTATTAAACGGACACGAATGTAGTATTCTATTTCTTATATACCTCGAAACAATGAAAATGTAAACAATATAAGAACTAAATTATGTTGTTAGGGAACGTAGCCTAACTGGGTCATGACGTATGGATACTTGGCTTTAAGCATACACACCATGTTATAACCAAGTCACTACTGTACTAACAGATCCGTTTTCTTTAAAAAATAGAGCACTTTAAAACATTTGCCAACCACTAGGAAAATTAAATTGATGAAAAGTGAGCATTTTAATGTGGCGAAGCATTGTAATAATACAGCTAATTTTGAATTTCAATGACATCAGTATTCCAGCTACGCGGGCTCATATAATGTGCACATCGTTTTTTCGGTTCATACTTGCATGAACCAAAAAATAATTGCGGTCAATTCTTAATTGGACATATGGTTAAGGACCACACAGATATTGAGAGAGGAAACCCGCTGTCACCACTTCATGGGCTACTCTTTTCAATTAGGCAGAGAGGGATCTTTTATATACACCATCCCACATACAGGATAGTACATACCACGGCCTTTGTTACACCAGTTGTGGAGCACTGGCTGGAACGAGAAATAGCCCAATGGGCCCACCAACAGGAATCGATCGCGCATCAGGTGAGCACTGTAGCACTGAGCTACATCCCACCTCCTTAATGGTGCCTGGCTGGGACTGACAAACGACTCACCTGTGGGAAGCCTTTAATGGTGCCTGGTTGGGACTGACAAAACGACTCACCTGTGGGAAGCCTTTAATGGTGCCTGGCTGGGACTGACAAACGACTCACCTGCGGGAAGCCTTTAATGGTGCCTGGTTGGGACTGACAAAACGACTCACCTGTGGGAAGCCTTTAATGGTGCCTGGCTGGGACGGACAAAACAACTCACCTGCGGGAAGCCTTTAATGGTGCCTGGTTGGGACTGACAAAACCACTCACCTGCGGGAAGCCTTTAATGGTGCCTGGCTGGGATGGACAAAACGACTCACCTGCGGGAAGCCTTTAATGGTGCCTGGCTGGGACGACAAAACAACTCACCTGTGGGAAGCGTTGCCCGAACTGCTGCCGCTGCTGCTGAAGCATGCGTTGCTGCATCATGTGCTGCTGCTGTAGGTGGCGCTGCTTCTCCATCTTCAGCTTCTGCTGCTGCAGCAGCGTCTGCCTTACCTGCATGGCCGTCGAGGTCGGGTTACGGAACATCGTCCCCGGCTGACGCTGCAACGCACTGGCTAGCGGGCCCATGTTACCTGGAGGAAAGGAATATTTTTAACAACACCCTCGTACAAAACACATTGTTGTTTTGTTTAACGACACCACTGGAGCACATGATTTATTAATCATCAGCTACTGGATGTCAAACATTTGGTAATTTCAACATTAAGTCTTAGAGAGGAAACCAGCCACATTTTTCCATTAGTAGCAATGGATCTTTTATATGCACCACCCCAAAGAGAGGATAGCACATACCACTGCCTTTGATATACCAGTCGTGGTGCACTGGCTGGAAACGAAAAATACCCTAGTACAATTAAAATGGTTTAATGGTTAAAAATAAATAGCATAAAATTCAACTTACACTGAAAGCAAAACCAACTCTAGCTAATGTAGATTCATTTCTCTTTATATCTGCAGAGTTTATGCTAATCTTAAAAACAGTGATCTGTAATAACACAACACAACACAACACAACACAACACAGATGTTATTGCCAGAGACAGGTACATTGTCTTGAAGTGAAGTGAGGACCATGAACTCTACCACTGAGCTACATCCCATCCACAGATAAGAACTGATCACATACCTTGAAGTGAAGTGAAGTGAGGACCATGAGCTGTCTACCACTGAGCTACATCACACCCACAGATAAGAACTGATCACATACCTTGAGGTGAAGTGAAGTGAAGTGAGGACCATGAACTCTACCACTGAGCTACATCACATCCACAGATAAGAACTGATCACATACCTTGAAGTGAAGTGAAGTGAGGACCATGAACTCTACCACTGAGCTACATCACATCCACAGATAAGAACTGATCACATACCTTGAGGTGAAGTGAAGTGAAGTGAAGTGAGGACCATGAACTCTACCACTGAGCTACATCACACCCACAGATAAGAACTGATCACATACCTTGAAGTGAAGTGAAGTGAGGACCATGAACTCTACCACTGAGCTACATCACATCCACAGATAAGAACTGATCACATACCTTGAAGTGAAGTGAAGTGAGGACCATGAACTCTACCACTGAGCTACATCACATCCACAGATAAGAACTGATCACATACCTTGAAGTGAAGTGAAGTGAGAACCATGAGCTGTCTACCACTGAGCTACATCACACCCACAGATAAGAACTGATCACATACCTTGAGGTGAAGTGAAGTGAGAACCATGAACTCTACCACTGAGCTACATCACATCCACAGATAAGAAATGATCACATACCTTGAAGTGAAGTGAAGTGAAGTGAGAACCATGAGCTATCTACCACTGAGCTACATCACACCCACAGATAAGAACTGATCACATACCTTGAAGTGAAGTGAAGTGAGGACCATGAACTCTACCACTGAGCTACATCACATCCACAGATAAGAAATGATCACATACCTTGAAGTGAAGTGAAGTGAAGTGAGAACCATGAGCTATCTACCACTGAGCTACATCACACCCACAGATAAGAACTGATCACATACCTTGAGGTGAAGTGAAGTGAAGTGAGGACCATGAACTCTACCACTGAGCTACATCACGTCCACAGATAAGAACTGATCACATACCTTGAGGTGAAGTGAAGTGAGGACCATGAGCTGTCTACCACTGAGCTACATCACACCCACAGATGAGAACTGATTATACCTTGAGGTGAAGTGAAGTGAAGTGAGGACAATGAGCTGTCTACCACTGAGCTACATCACACCCACAGATGAGAAATGATTATACTTTGAGGTGAAGTGAAGTGAGGACCATGAGCTGTCTACCACTGAGCTACATCACACCCACAGATGAGAACTCATTATACCTTGAGGTGAAGTGAAGTGAAGTGAGGACCATGAGCTGTCTACCACTGAGCTACATCACACCCACAGATAAGAACTGGTCACATACCTTGAGGTGAAGTGAAGCGAGGACCAACTGGTGTCTGAGGTTGAGATGTCATGCCTGGCTGAACCCGATTCAGGTTCTGCATCGCCTGCTGCGGTAGCTGCTGGCCTGCAAATCCGGTATCCATGGCAACTTGACTAATGTCCTGCGACGGGATCCCTTGCTGCGCCATCTTTATTTGTCCAAGATTCGCACGCAATGAGTGCAAACTGGCCTTGTTGGCTGACGACGGCACAGCAACCGAGTAGCTGGGCTGCACCTGACTGGCAATATGAGAGTTGGGCAATGAGTTGGCGGGACTGGGTGACGGTTCCTCGCTCATCAACTGACGTTGGATGATGTCAATGGCTAGCTGCTCACTAACCGACGTCGTCGACAGTGGCCGATTGGACTGTGAGTTGATGCCGAGGATGTTGTCAAACTCTTCCCATGAATCGACCAGGGAGTCGATGCTGGACATGTCGGCAAGGTGTGTGGTAGGCTGCGTGGGCAGGGATGTGGATGGGGATGGGGATGATGGGGGAAGGTTGCCCAGGGAGAAGTCTTGGTGCAGGTCGGCGGCCTGCTGAAGGATCTGCTGTAGCAGGGGATCGTTGCTGTCTCCACCGTGACCGTCGATCTCCATGCTGATTGTCTTCGTGGCCTCGGTGAGGATCTCCTGGAACTGGTCGATGCTGTTGCTGCTGTTCAGATCCATGCTGGCAGCAGAATAGTTTTGATTTATCATACTGGAACTGTTACCTGAAGTAGCAGCAGCAGCAGCAGCAGCAGCAGAGCCAGTGGGTTTGGTGTTGCCAGGAAACGGAGCATTGGGATTTGTCCGAGGATTGCTACGAGGGTTCGGAGTCAGTCCACTTTCTGTGTCCTTTTCATCGTCAGTCACAATGCTGCCATCTGCTGGCCGAATTTGAATTATTTTGTCGGAAAGATTTCTGAATCGGTTTTGAGGCACAGCTGTTGGGTTGACAGTCAATACAGTGTTCACAACGGTCTCTTTGGCTGCTTTCTTCGACAGCAGCTGTGCTAACAATGCATTTCGCTTCGACAAACGACTCTGTGCACTGCTGGTGTCAGGATCCAACAAATCGGTGCTATCCACCTCCGAACTGGATTTTCTTTTCTTCTGAACACGGAGCCTCATCTCCATTTCTTTAGCAGACGTATTGTCATTGTCTTTTTCCCACAGCTTGTTGAGCAAACTGTCCAAATTTTTGTTTTGCATGAATGTAGACGAGTCACTGCTCCGTCTGGAATCACTGTAATTATCTTTAAACACCCCCCCATCAGGTGGAGGGCTGAACACGGGCACCGACAGAGGTGTCTGAGGCTGGCTGTGAGACGTGGACGACTGCGGCTCCTGCTGACCTGACTGGTGTCGTGACCTTGACCCACTACCTACTTCCTGATCCTGAATAGTACTCTCCTAAAGTAATCACATTTATGATTAGTATAAATCAAGACAATACAAAATAACAGCTTAAATAATTAGTAAATTTGTTCAACACAGAGTTAATTTCACAAAAGAACGAGCAGTTTGAGTCCTGTTAAAGCAATACATGTTTCCTAAATCATTTTATTTTCTAACTCTATGAAAAATGGTCTGTAACAATATTTCGAAGCATTAATTGTTAAAAAACATCCAGAAAACTATATGTGGGATATACAGACAGACCGACAGACATGATGGGAGATCAAAGCTGTAGTGGAATAGACATTAATCTATGACAATAACTTTTAGAATAACATATTCTTCTGATATCAAATAAATGGGTGTGTTTTGGGGACACACAATACCAAAGCTTGTGCAGTATCTGGATGACCTCAGTGTTTCCATTAAGTGTTTTTACGAAATCTTTTGGAAGTTTTGTTGTCGACATGTCACAGGAAATATCATGTCCTGGCTAAAAGACTGGACATAAGTGGTGATCCCGTACGTTTGCACCTTGGTGTTAGGGTGTCCAGTTAGGAGCCCAAAAAGAAATCACTTTGGTTTATTTGGTATGTAGAAAGTAGCACTGATATGCTTCTGAAATTTTCATAAGGTGTGCATAAATTTATTTATTTTTAAATGATTTTTTTATATTTTATTGTATGCATGCAAGCATTAAAATATTAAAAAATCATTTAAAAAGACTGGTAGGAACGGACGGACGAACGGACAGACAGATAAAATCTAAAGTCCCCTCCATTTAGACTGGTAGATGACTAATGACATGGACAACTCACTGCGGGGGCAGAAGTACAGTTCTCCACCTCCTCCTCCTCCTCTAGGAGTTTTTGTAGCAACTCGCTGGTTGATCGCTTCTGTTCCCCGTCCACGGCCCCTCCATCCTCATCAGCCAACTCCCTGTCGAGATGACCCATAGATCCTTGAGCCTCAGGCTGCTTCTTCTCATCACTCAGCAACTGCTGCAACACACAAACACAGTGTTCATAGCACTCCCAGCACCACCCTCACAACACAGTGTTCATAGCACTCCCAGCACCACTCTCACAACACAGTGTTCATAGCACTCCCAGCACCACTCTCACAACACAGTGTTCATAGCACTCCCAGCACCACTCTCACAACACAGTGTTCATAGCACTCCCAGCACCACTCTCACAACACTGTGTTCATAGCACTCCCAGCACCACCCTCACAACACAGTGTTCATAGCACTCCCAGCACCACTCTCACAACACTGTGTTCATAGCACTCCCAGCACCACCCTCACAACACAGTGTTCATAGCACTCCCAGCACCACCCTCACAACACTGTGTTCATAGCACTCCCAGCACCACCCTCACAACACAGTGTTCATAGCACTCCCAGCACCACCCTCACAACACAGTGTTCATAGCACTCCCAGCACCACCCTCACAACACAGTGTTCATAGCACTCCCAGCACCACACTCACAACACAGTGTTCATAGCACTCCCAGCACCACCCTCACAACACAGTGTTCATAGCACTCCCAGCACCACCCTCACAACACAGTGTTCATAGCACTCCCAGCACCACTCTCACAACACTGTGTTCATAGCACTCCCAGCACCACTCTTACAACATGGTGTTCATAGCACTCCCAGCACCACTCTCACAACAGTGTTCATAGCACTCCCAGCACAACTCTCAGTGTTCATAGCACTCCCAGCATCACTCTCACAATACAGTGTTCATAGCACTCCCAGCACCACTCTCACAACACGGTGTTCATAGCACTCCAAGCACTACTCTCACAACACGGTGTTCATAGCACTCCCAGCACCACCCTCACAACACAGTGTTCATAGCACTCCCAGCACCACTCTCAAAACACAGTGTTTATAGCATTCCCACCAACACAGTGTTTACAGCATTCCCACCAACACTCAAAACACAGTGTTTATAGCATTCAAAGCAACTCTCAAAACACAGTTCACACCTTGTAACTTGTAACACAGTATCAATATACTGACATCCAAAAGACATTTTACAGACATAAAATTTGAATAATTTGATAAATATTGTTGCTAATTGAAAAGAACCAACATAGAAACCACCTTACAAACACTTTGCATGTATCACGAAGTGCATGTTTATTTCTGAGCAGATTGTTTTTTCTAAACTGCACACAAAAATAGGGAATTTTTGTTATTTCCAAAACACTTTTACTTTTCTTCTTACTTCAAACCAAACTGAAATTATTTAAACAAAAAAAAACAACATTTGTAGGAGGATGGGACGTACATATCCCATCATATTGTTTATTGGTTTCCTATAATTACAATTTCAAGTCTTGTAAACTTTCCTTTGGACGTCAGTATATATCTACCGAACACTTAACTCTTGCAGGTCAATTAAATATAAGCACTACAGTCATAAAAGTTCACAACTTGTAACTAGTAACAGTGTTTCTATTGAAGGTCAATTAATATATGCACTACACTTATAACTCAATTCACAACTTAACTGGTATCAAATATATCTATTGTCATGCAACTCTTGAAGATCAATTAAATACAAACAGTGTATTTGACCACAGCAATTCATCCAAATTATATATTGCACATCTTCATATTTTTTCATAATTAAGAGGAAAACACAGTGATAATTATGATGTCACTTTAAAGATTTCCTAACCAAATTAGTTTTTTTCTGCTGGATCAGGAAGAAATAAGATCGTATTCAAGGAAGAAGAAGAAAAAGACGGCATTAATACAGGGCTTGAAATTATTGCCATCGGTAAAACTCCTCAACGACAGATAAATTGATATATCTGGCATACATTATCTGCCAGTATTTAATATTTGTCATTTGAAACATGTATATATGCAACAAAATAACATTTCAATAATATTTATTTGCGTCAATTTTTATCAAATTGCCATGTAGGCAGGTTTACAATTGCCGTCAGTGGGCCATTTCACCTATGGCAATTTGTTTTTAAATGCTGTGCGTGATAAATTCTTAAGTTCGAGCTCTGTAATAGAAAAAAACCCACCCCAAAGATATCACTCACTTTTAGTAAGATATTGGCGGGTTTCTTTGCCTCTGCTTCGTTCTTGTCCATCTCGAGTCGTTTGTCAGTCTCCGTGAGGTTGCCAGTGTGGGGGGAGCTACTGATCTCGGTGTCCATGATGTTACCGGCTGCGTCGCTGTCATCGTCCAGACTCAACAGCTTCTTCAGAATCGCGTTGTCCTTCTTCTCAGGGCCCGAATCCAGACCCTTCAGAGCCGAGTCAACATCATCCATCGACGTACTCTGGGGCTTCTCGGGGGGACTGTGACCCGGCCCAGGCTGGGGGGACTGCTGGAGGATGTCCAGCGATGACCGCGACGGAGTCCGATCCAGTGTGCCACGCAGGTCCTTCGAAAACATGTCCATTCCGTTACTGTGGCCGACAGGCACAGACGCTAACTGTTCAAAGGAGGTCCGACGTGTGAGCAGCTCACAGAGTTTGCCGGACCTCTGACCCGTTCGAACATCAGTAATACTGTCAAGTCTATTGCTCACACTGCTGTCGAGGCTGAGTCGCGGCGACACACTTGTTGTGTCATGTGGCGACATGCCTGGCAGGTCCAGCCCCTTTGACTGAGAGTCCATGGACTGCAGAGCCTGGAGGGGGCTCTGCAGGGCAGCACCAAGACTAGCTTCAGACCCGGGGGTGGCCAGTCGGCTCCAGCTGGGATGGCTAGACGATCCAACTGTTGAAACAAAATAAAAATAAAAATTTCAAAGTTTTGTTTTGTTTAACAATTCCACTAGAGCATATAACAATTTAAAATAATTTAATTTCTTATACACTTATTACAATTTAAAATCATTCAATTGGTCCAGCCATACACATGTAAGTTTCTTCATTTCTCGATGAACGTAAAAATTACGTGGTCAGGGAGTGTTATTATTCATTACACCCTGATGATGAGCATGTTCAATTATGTGATTGGTTAATTACAAATAGGCAATACATCCAAGAAATTTTCATATCTCCAAAGTTCAAGGGTCATAACTAGTAATTAGTAAATCTCCATGAAAGTCAAGCTTTGTAAAGGTATACATGAAATTTCAGCTCAGTACCTTGAAGCATTGCAAAAACAAATGTCTGAAACACAAAAATGCCATATCTCCTAAGTTCAAGGGCCATAACTCTGTCAAAAAGGGGTAAATTGCCATGAAAGTCAAACGTGATCTGTGACTACATTATAACGCTAGACAAAACATTTCAGCTCAATATCTTGAGGCATTACAAAACAAGTCTAGAAAAATATGTCGGGGAACATTTTGCTTTCGAAATTTTTATTACCAACATTTCTAGTCAGTTTAAATTTGAATAGCAAGTAGGACTAGCCTACTGTTTAATGATTTTAAATGGTGTAACAATCTGTGAAGTTGTCTAAAGATATATGGTTACATTGTAGCATAGTAATTTTTAGATTTGTGGATGTTAACATCTTTTTGATGCCTGCAAATGTTTAAGTTTTTGCCCTCAGGCCAATGCTTTCAGTCAATACTGACAAATTTTCTTATTAAGGTTCAAGAGCCACAACTCTGTCAAAAATGTGTATATTGTCATGAAAGTCAAAAGTGACTAGGGTGACCTAGTTATGGGACGCGACTCACACGATCTTAAGTTATACTTGCATGCAAGTTTGATTATTCTATATGTGTCAAATGGTCAATTGATTGATTTAAAAATGATGGTGGCCAGTAGAACCAGACAAAACTAATTGTTACTAGCTCTTAACGTCCACTGGCTCTCAAGTGACAGCTGCATTAAATGATTTCTTTACATATTTAGTCTTTCACATTTTTCAAAAACTAATGGTCCACCTTTCAAGCCTGATGTAGAATGTTATTTGAGAATAAGTACATCAAACCAATCTGCACTCTTCTAACTGGTGCAGGTCTTCTAGTATGTTTATAAAAATACACTAGCTATGGGATCAGTGATTAAAAACATTTACTAGCCCTATTTTACTTAAATACACTTTCACTAATAGTAATAACTAGTTATGTCAACTAAAGAGGGATATAGAAAGCATAAAAACCTTTAGATTCGGAGGGGGAAGGGGTGGGCATAGGATATTCATATTTACAAAATAGACTTAAATGCAGCATTTGACAAAACAAAATTCACTAGCCGTCAGGCATGGCGATAGTTGTTATTTACTAGCCCAACACTGAAAAACACTACCCATGGCAGTAGGGCTACCATAATCTAGAAGCCTTGCCTGGTGACATCATGGCTGGTGTTCCAGTAATATTAGTATTTATTACTACTGATAACTGTCACATACAATGGTATATGAAATACTGATCTGCAAAGTCCTACCTGATGACGTCATGGCTTTGCACTGCTGGTGTTCCTGTAATATTATTACTTACAACCGTCACATACAATGGTATATGAAATACTGATCTGCAAAGTCCTACCTGATGACGTCATGGCTTTGCACTGCTGGTGTTCCTGTAATATTATTACTTACAACCGTCACATACAATGGTATATGAAATACTGATCTGCAAAGTCCTACCTGATGACGTCATGGCTTTGCACTGCTGGTGTTCCTGTAATATTATTACTTACAACCGTCACATACAATGGTATATGAAATACTGATCTGCAAAGTCCTACCTGATGACGTCATGGCTTTGCACTGCTGGTGTTCCTGTAATATTATTACTTACAACCGTCACATACAATGGTATATGAAATACTGATCTGCAAAGTCCTACCTGATGACATCATGGCTTTGCGCTGCTGATAGGCTGGCATGTTGAACTGAGCAGGTTGTTGTCGGGTGGGGTGCCCGCCGATGCCCGCTACTCCAGAACTCCGCTGGTTCGGGTAGCTCATCATACCAGGCATGCTCCGCTGAGTCTGTAGCGAAAAACCTTGACCTCTCTGACCTGGGCTCGGTGTGAACCGCGGACTCTTGGGATGCTGGAAGTTCATCGGTGGTTGGCGTTTATGTATAGACCCAATTTGAGTGGCAGCAATGTTGTTGGGTTGTGTTCCTTTCAACTGGGAGCTAAGACTGTCCCAAACGGGTGGGGAACTGGCAGTGCCCGGGGTTGGGGCACACGAAATGTTGAGATCCCCCGGTCCTAGAATATTGTCTGAACTGAAGATGTCCCAGTTGTTGAGCAGATCTAAGTCATTGAGTGCATCCAGTGTGACATTGTTAGTTTGGGATGACATGTAGGGCATGCCTAACATTCCTATGTGCAGGGCTGCCGGGGTGCTGCTCACACTGCTAGCTCGGTTAGACACATTATTTGACTGTCCAATAATTGCCTTCATCAGACTTGTAGAAGCAGACCCTTTTAGTTCCACATCAGAATCACATTCTCTGAAAGGAAACAAAGCAAACACATAGAAATAAACAGAACACAACACGTCAGAATCACATTCTCTAAAAGGAAACAAAGCAAACACATAGAAATAAACAGAACACAACACGTCAAAATCACATTCTCTAAAAGGAAACAAAGCAAAACATAGAAATAAACAGAACACAACACATCAGAATCACATTCTCTGAAAGGAAATAAAGCAAACACATAGAAATAAACAGAACACAACACGTCACAATCACATTCTCTGAAAGGAAACAAAGCAAACACATAGAAATAAACAGAACACAACACAAAAGTTTAAAAAAGGAAAGGAAAGGAAATGTTTTATTTAACAACGCACTCAACACATTTTATTTAGGGTTATATGGTGTGGTGTCAGACATATGGTTAAGGACCACACAGATATTGAGGGAGGAAACCCGCTGTTGCCATTTTTACTCTTTTCGATTAGCAGCAAGGGATCTTTTATCTGCACCATCCCACACAGGATAGCACATACCACGGCCTTTGCTACACCAGTTGTGGAGCACTGGCTGGAATGAGAAATAACCCAATGGCCCAATGACGGGGATTGATCCTAGACTGACCGTGCACCAAGCGAACCCAATTTTCAGAGGTCTGTTCACTGTTATTCATATTTTGCAGTTTTAACTCGACTTCATTGCCATGTATCTTATTTTACATATTCTAATGCAGGAAAGATGTTCAAAGTTAAAGTTTGTAACTGGATGTCAACCACTTGGTAATTCTGACATATAGTCTTAAGAGAGGAAATCTGCTTTTTTTCCCCAATAGTAGCAAGGAATCTTTTATATGCACCATCCCACACACAGTATAGCACATACCATGCCTTTGATATACCAGTCATGGTGCACAGGCTAAAATGATAAATAGCCCCTAACAAGTCAAAACATTTTTCAAAATATCCTGAAATGTATCTCTTGAATAAGATAAGTCAAACAACCATAAACATTTACAAATCATTTTTACTAGGCATGGAATTCCTGATGAAGTAGTTAGCAATAATGGTACCTAATAAAGACTAACAAGTCAGAAAATTGACTCAGTGCAGACATCAGAAATGAAACAAATTAGAACAAGTCTGTATATTCCTAGCAGAAAGAGCATTACAAACTGTAAAAGACATCGCTGAGAAAGTAGACCAGGCTGGAGGTTCTTAACAAGGCTCAAACTTAATGGCAGACATGCAGCAAATTTCTGTAATGCCCTAGTTATAAATATACTCCAATGTCCTGAAAATGAACAATTCTCACTGCCAAACAGGCTGTGCCTTACTTTGCACATTAGTAATTGGTCAGCATACTCAAACAAGTGTTTTAATATAACACAGTAGCATCCATTCAAAATAATTAATGGTGAACAGTTTCGTGTTCTTATAATAAAACAACTTTCAGGAGTTGTGTTTGAGTATGAAAGAAAGAAATGTTTTATTTAACGACGCACTCAACACATTTTATTTACGGTTATATGGCGTCAGACATATGATTAAGGACCACACAGATTTTGAGAGGAAATCTGCTGTCGCCACTACATGGGCTACTCTTTCCGATTAGCAGCAAGGGATCTTTTATTTGCGCTTCCCACGGGCAGGATAGCACAAACCATGACCTTTGTTGAACCAGTTATGGTTCACTGGTCGGTGCAAGTGGTTTACATCTACCCATTGAGCCTTACAGAGCACTCACTCAGGGTTTGGAGTCGGTATCTGGATTAAAAATCCCATGCCTCGACTGGGATCCGAGGCCGGTACATATGACAAAGGTGTAATATTATGCACATTAGTATTAAAGTAAACCAATGCTGTGAGCCCTGTTCATGACATCACATGAAGGAGCCTTGTTTTGCAGGTCTTTGCACTCAGCATTAAGAATTAAAAGATGTCTAATTCATACATCGTCATGATTTAATTAAATATACAAATATTAATGAAACTTATGCTACATATAGCATGGAAAAAGGTGTGTAACAAACGTGATTTGTGATAACATGATGTGGTGCAATTTCAATGGTCAACAAAAGCTGGGAATCGTAAAACAAAAATATGTTGAAGAATCAAGGTTTCAGAGCCCAAAAATGTTTATGAGAAATAGTTGTTATATTTTTAGTACCAAAGAGTATGTTAACTGAAAGTGAAGAATTCCATATCACAGGTACATAAGAGACAGGTGTTAATCTAGAATTGAAAAAGTAGAAGTGACTTCTCCCTTCCTAGGAAACATGGGAGAAGTTTGAAGAAAATAGACAAAATTAACATTTCATAATGTTTCGTGATGTTCCGCATTCATTCTGAATGATTCTAAATTATACACACGGTTCAAATCATAATATTTTGATATAAAATACTACTTCTTCTGGTAATAAAATTTAAACAAAACAATTGTATATTTTCATTAAAAATGTGATAATATATTATTAAATAATTGATAATTTAACATAGCAACAATGTTAAAGTAAAAGTAATAATTAATTTTGTCTGGTATTATAGAAATGAATAGAGCTGAGAAAATTTTATTACAGCAAACGGTGCAACATGCTTTGATGTACAGTCAAGCGCCAAATTAAAAACACGGAAAGGCACGGTGACAATTGAACTATGACACTAAACAAGTCGGTGTCATCATGTCTGTGCGATTTAGTTTTCGAAATCAGATAGGTAAAAAACCATTACGGCAACTTCGACGTCTCATTACTGTTAGAAACTCGGCGACTTGAGCCAAATTTTAGCGAAAAACCCCCATCCCTTTTCGCTGGCTAGATCAGGGCTTGAAGACAACTGGATTATCTTTCTAAATGCTTCAATGTTAAAAATAAAGTCGATTATTCAGGCAACCATATTTAGATATTTTGAAGAAAAAAAAAATACTTGAAAGATACAAAAGCAATTTTAAAAATGTATACGATAAATTAATGGAAAATGTTATAGTAGAGTAGACATGTATACACATTGATTTAAAAAAAACCCACCTCTTCGCTAATCATGAAATAAGACTCGGTCGGTGGCCAAAGAAATATAGGAAACTTCACAATTGTAACTTACTTGTAAGCGTTGTTCTACAGCTGTTAGCAAAAATTAAACGGTTCCCCCCAACAGCATAAATCTTAACACTATGAATCGTAGTAATAAAAATGATAAAACAAATCTTTTCTCAATGAATGTAATATTATTGCCAACAAAATGTGGAATTTTCCCCACTAAAACCATGAAAATTTAAGCCCCTCCAAAATAAATTATTTCATAGTATTTATTATTTAATAAACACTAAAATGCAATATTCACTAGTTAAGAGCTAAATGCAACATTTATGCTAAATATTTACTACGGTAGTCATTTTAGAGTGAAATACAACCGTAGCTATTTAAATTATTTACCAGTCACAGAATCCTGTTGTATACTCCTTCACTGCAGCACACATAATACTAATGTTATGTTACGTGTTTAAGATACATCTTACATGGCAACAATAAATTACCATAGCAACACAAGATGTCAACAAATTAACAAGTGTCGATGAACTACCAACATCCATCAGCGACATAAAACCAGTGTGAGACAGCAAACATTTCAATACTGCCAATACCCCACAGAGAACACTTTCAGAGCTGGACTATACAAATGCTCAACTTTCACTGGGCATTATTTTTATGAAGTTAAAATCTGATACAGAACATTTCCCTTCATAGGATAGGCTAACTAAAGTTTCAGGGTGTATACAACCAAATCAAATCCCTTAGACGACAATAGTAACGTATGTGGCTAAAACTCCTACCTGCAGCATATCAATCGACATAAATGCTACTGAAATAAATACCACTACCCCTCACCCTCAAAGTGAATCAGAAAAAATTGGGGGTCAAGTTGCTCATTTCTAAGGTAATGGGTAGCATCTATGACTACCCTAGTTCCACACAAAATTTGAGTACTTTTTATACAGGTATCCCATACATGTTTCAAGCACATGGCTACTTAACACAGTGCATACATTTTTTGCCCAGATGAAACTGGGTTTTTTTTACAACCAACACACTCACATGTATCACTAATCAACTGATACAATGACGTAATCTTTGACCATTTCAAAATGTCAAGAGTTTCACAAGAAGAAAAAAAGAAGTTTTGTTTAACGACACCACTAGAGCGCATTAATTTATTAATTATCAGCTATTGGATATCAAAGATTTGGTAATTTTTGACATATAATCTTAGAGAGGAAACCCACTACATTTTTCCATTAGTAGCAAGCGATCTTTTATATGCACTATCCCACAGACAGGATAATACATACCATGGCCTTTGATATACCAGTTGTGGTGCACTGGCTGGAAAGAGAAATAGCCAAATGGGTCCACCGATGCCAAACCGACCACACATCAAGTGAGTGCTTTAATAGTGGGCTAGGTCCCGCGTCTATTCTAATGAAGACTTTGGAGGTATGCTACCACGATCAGATATACTAGAAATATTGATTTCACCGCAACATCATTTCTTCAACTGGTGTGTTAGAATATACCAATATATATATCGAAAAGAACGGCATCACTCGCACTTATTTCACTATTTATATTACAGATAAAACAACTGTGAATAATTCATATTCCCATACGGTACACTAGAATAACATTGATATTATTCTAGAAAAATATCATTATTATTTCTTTTAATTAATGTTTGATTCATTCTTGAAGTTTCAGCCTATTAATTTAGGGATGTAAATAAACCAAAACAAGTTTTTCATTAATTAGTGAACTTGCAATAATTCTTACAGATACATATAGAAATATTTTTAAAAAGCAAAAAAGCAGTGTTAGTGTTATTTTTAATGAATTATATCAATAAATAATAATATACAGGGCTAGCTCTGGCACTCGCCAAATTCGCCAATTGCGAATTTCAAAAACAATTGGCAAATTTTATTTTAATATTGCGAAACAGTTTCATGAAATAATTAAAATGTTGTTTGGAAATAACTGGGTTTCTGCAAATTTCTGAAGTTTAATGGATAATTTGGTGAAATGTTCTGAAGTTTAATAGATAATTTGGTGAAATTTTCTGAAGTTTAATAGATAATTTGGTGAAATTTTCTGCTGACCCAGAGTTAGCCGTGTTAAATATGTAATACGAGCGGCAGGTTTGACCGTGGGCTTCAGTAGTGGGTCTATAAAGATGTGCTGGATTATGTACTCTCTTCTCGTACTTCGAAAAAGTCCCAGAAACCCAGTATTTACCATGATCCAGACGATATTACCCAAACATTCGGTTCACTTCCGACAATTTCGGCCATAGTTGGCCCATGCATTTAGCATATAATTTACACGGGTAGCCAGAGTTGGCGAGCTTCCATACTTAGTTTCACTCTCCATCGGGGCAGGACGTAGCCCAGTTGTAAAGTGCTCGCTTCATGCGCGGTAAGTGTGGGATCGATCCCCGTCGGTGGGCCCATTGGGCTATTTCTTGTTCCAGCCAGTGTACCACGACTGGTATATCAAAGACCGTGGTATGTGCTATCCTGTCTGTGGGATTATGCATATAAAAGATCCCTTGCTACTAATGGAAAAAAATGTAGTGGGTTTCCTCTCAAGACTTGTATGTCAAAATTACCAAATGTTTAACATTCTCCAGTAGCTGATGATTAATAAATCAATGTGCTCTAGTGGTATTGTTAAACAAAACAAACTTTTCACTGTTCATCCTACCAAATTGTAACCATCCTCTCTTCTAGCATTTCATTTCAACTTATTTTCATGCTTATAATGAATTAAAGTTCAAGCACACTGTCCTGGGCACACACCTCAGCTATCTGGGCTGTCTGTCCAGGACAGTGGGTTAGTTGTTAGTTGGTTAGTAGGTTAGTGAGAGAGAGAAGAGGGTGTAGTGGCTTTACAATTACCCACTGAGCCCTGAAGAACTCGCTGTGGGTTGGAGCCGGTACCAGGCTGCGAACCCTGTACCTACCAGCCTGAAGTCTGATAGCTTAACCACTGCGCCACCGAGGCCAGTCTCTTCTGGCATGGGGAAAACACCCATTTCTTCTATTTTCATTACTTATAAAATAACATCCTTGAGCAGTATTGTTTGTTTGTTCCATGCAGATATTTCAAAGTAATAACAACAACATTAACGGAGTGGTCACTAACTTCCAACAGTTTGTCTCAGAAAATATCATCACACGTCATCGGAGATGGAATAATAAGGTTCGCCGATACTGATCTGACATAACAAACCTTGAAATGTGCTATGTAAGAATTGTTTGTCACATTCAGTCAACTGAGAATTTGTATAAAATTATATAGTGTAGCAAAACTATTTTATACTACGTTTGTGATTGTTAAATTCACAAAAATGACAAACACTTTATAATAATTACAAACAGATATTATTTAGTTAAAAATACATATAAATCAAGTTTTTGACATTTTACATAAGGATGTCCCATTTGACGTAATGATATAATTTTTTGAGGTTAAAGTTTATAGTTCAGAAAGGTGCTTTTCAAAGTTATATTTTAGGGAGGTGCTTTTCAATGTTATATTTTAGGGAGGTGCTTTTCAATGTTATATTTTAGGGAAGGGATTTTAAATGTTATATTTTAGGGATGGGCTTTTAAATGTTATATTTTAGGGATGGGCTTTTAAATGTTATATTTTAGGGTTGGGTTTTTCAATGTTATATTTTAGGGAGGGGCTTTTCAATGTTATATTTTAGGGAGGGGCTTTTCAATGTTATATTTTAGGAAGGGGATTTACAGTTGAAGGAAATGTAGTTGGCTAGGCGATATAAGCATTTCATAGAATTTGGCACAAGGATCTAATCCACAAACTGAAATCTGTTTTGGATTTTTTTTTTAATCTGTTAACTTACTTTTAAAGTTATTCACATACAAGATGCTGATATTTCACGATGCTAAATTTATAGACACGTATAGCAGACTATTCCGATTTTTTTTTTGCGATTGTTAAAGTTAAAAGTTTGTTTTGTTTAGCGACACCACTAGAGCACATTGATTAATTAATCATTGGCTATTGGATGTCAAACATTTGGTAATTCTGACACTTAGTCATCAAAGGAAACCTGCCACATTTTTCTATTAGCAGCAAGGCATCTTTTGTATGCACTTTCCCAGACAGGAAAGCACATACCACAGCCTTTGATCAGTTGTGGTGCACTGGTTGGAAGAAAAAAACAAAACCAATCAGTTGAATGGATCCACTGAGGTGGTTCGATCCTCCGACGCAAAAAGCACCGTAGGCGAGCACTCTACCAACTGAGCTAAATGCGATTGTTTTGTCAGTGATTGACTGAACACACAACAATGGTTGCATGTTACTCATTAAACCAAAAGGATAGCAAACAACAATAGTTAGCAGACACGTTTTACTGCAAGTTTCTATTTGTTGGTTTCTAAGAAGAAAACGTTGCTAAAGTTTTATGTGGGTAATATGTCACTCAGTTGGATTTAGCTCAATTTTAAGATGGCTAATATTTTATGATTTACAGTATATAAATGATACTGTTAGTGGAATTATTTCCAGTATATGACTTGATTGCCAAAGACACTTCGCTATACTGACTCTTGACAATTCTAACACAATAGTTCAAACTCTAATCTGGAGCTTATAAACAGTTGTGCCAATTTTTTTTTTGTTTAGTCCAAAAACTAAACAAAATAACAATGTTTCGCCCTAAAACTAATAAAACTAATGTTTACAAATGAACCAAAGGGTGAATGAATGAATGAAAGGATGAACGAATGACGAATGAATGAAATGATGAATGACGAATGAATGAAATGATGAATGAAAGGATGAATGAATGAATGAATGATGAATGAATGAATGAATGTTTAACAACACCAGACAGATGATAAACTGCCTTAAATGAATGTTTAACGACACCCCAGCAGACTTATCCGATGAAGTGACTGACCGACCGACCGAACGAACGAAAGAATGAATTTAAACAACACCACAGCACTCACCTGATGGAGTGACTGACTGACTGATTTCATTCAAAGAAAGAATGAAAACAGGAATGAAAGAACGAACAAACAAACAAATGTTTAACAACACCCCAGCAGAACTCACCTGATGATGGAGTGCGTGGACACTATGGTGTCTGCGTCACTAGTTAACGGGCTGTGAAACAGTTTGCTCTTGGTCTGTACAAACACATAGCGATTCTCTTGTAGCTTGAAGCGGTAAACACCACTCGTATGTTCTCCAAGTTTGATAACTGTGAGCAAGATACAATATAATGGATTACAATTCAATATAACATGTCAAAATTCTAAATAATAATCAATCCCTGCAACTTCCCTCGGTAATCAGCAATCAGCAATACAATGGAGATTGCCGTTTAGTTGTTAACTCTCCACGGCAATTTTTTGTCTTGGACTGAATTCTGGGTTTTTTTAATGGCATGTTATTTTTGGCCGTGGACATTTTCTCAATTGCAGGGGTAGTAATAATTAAATAATGTAACAGAAATAATGCTGATCTTTTCTTCTTCTTTTGTTCTGTATATATTCTATCACCATAACCAACATGTAAGCTGAATGACTGTTCGCATCTTACATCAAGCCTTGGATAAACCAATGAATTTTAATTTAGGACCGACAGTTTGTGAGACACGGAGCTCAATGCAAAAATTTAATGTCAAAAGCTGTCTGTCGCCATTCTTACTCCTACCATGAGAAAATGAATAAAAACTACCGTATATCTTCGCCTATAAGTCAATTTTTTTTCACCCAAAAATTATTTTATAACTTGGGGGGTCGACTTATAAGAGGGTAAAAAAAATTCACCCAAAAATATTACCGTTTTGGGGATTATTTTACAAGTTTTATTGTTGAAGTATGTCCTGTATTTATACTCAAATATGTTAATTTGACACATTTATTTTTTATAACCATTTGTTTTTTTGGCATTAGAACGGTTTTGGTTATGCGAAAAGGCGTGCGATGTCGCTCACATGCCAAGACAACAGTCCACTTAGTTAAAATAACAGTCATCACTAATAGCTAAAATGTAAACAATACTAACTACCTGTTGCCTGAGTTTATTTTGAAATCTGCTCACTGTCATTAATAGTTGTTCAAACAATGTCTTGTCGGTGATTAACGTCATGAATATTACTGAGCCTTCCCTTAAAATAACTTAAGACTGATCTCTGCAGTTCACTAGACCAATAGGGACACACATCATTTGGTACAAAAACCAGTGTACTTTCCAGAGTTATCCTCCTTACATGTATTAATATGGCGGCAAAACATGTGATTAACCGATGATACATGTACTTTCAGTTTTATCATAGTGATCTGTTGTCAGTGTTTATAAATAAAGTTGTTGTCAGTGCACAAAACCATGCTGTACAGTGCCATACGGTAACAGTCAAACAGCTTTCATTATCTACTAAGGGAATATTTCGTTTTGATGCTATGTAGTTTGATTGGAGTATTGCGATGTACAAAACGTGAAAACCTTCAATACTTCAATATTTATACGTTGTTTTTCATGGGTCGACTTATAAACGGGTCAATAAAAAAATAAGTTTTCATGGCTTGAAATTAGGGACTCGACTTATAGCCGAGAACGACTTACAGGCGAAGATATACGGCATGATACGACAGCTCTTCTATTAATATTTCTTATACAGTGAAACTCCTCGAAACCGGACATCCTCAGGACCAAGTAAAAAGTCCGGTTTTAAGAGGTATCTGGTTTAGAGAGCTTCTCTTATGTACAGATATTTAAAAAGGGCCCATGAAAAATGTCCGGTTTTGAGGGAATTCCGGTTTACAGAGGGTCCGGTTTTGAGGGAGTTCCGGTTTACAGAGGGTCCGGTTTTGAGGGAATTCCGGTTTACAGAGGGTCCAGTTTTGAGAGGTTTCACTGCCTTAATAATCACACTATATTAACACATACCATCCTGCAGGTGTTTCTTCAGCTGTGTCATGTCATTTGCATGGCAAAATTCAAGAATATTTTGACCAGTAAAATCAATATTTCTATAATGCTCGTTGGCAAGACCACTGCAAAGAAAAATGGTACAAGTTGAAATTGCACAAAAATGCTACAAACTCTCAACTACTGAGATTAACTCCCATCATTGAGAACTGTACAGAATCAGCAGACCTCGCCATGAAAAACACAGAGGTGGGCGATTAATTGCTCCTCTAACTTAGATTTTTGGGAGCCATTTCAGATATAGAGATTATTACATGAGTGTGTGTGTCGTACTGATTTTACAAAACGAGTGTCAGGATTTTTGTATTGCCCGAACGAGAGCGAGAGTGAGGATAATACATGAATCCTGACACGAGTTTCGTAAAATCAGTATGACTCACATGCGAGTTTAACAAATTCTTTATTATCCATATTATTATTGTTGTTTTCTTTGTGAATAACAAGACCCAACTCAAAATGTTTCGGCCACAACTAGAAGGAAACGACGAAATGACGTCAAATTTCTAATGCACAGTCTGAGCTAGGAATGGAGAAGCAATATCATGTTATGACGTCGCTTCCCAAAATTACGTCATTACACTTGTTATTACATGTGTGCTTCATATGAGTATTATTAACTCGGTTATGTTGAACTATATGGATAATAAATTACCATATCAAAATAATACATTCTCAGCTAAAAAAAAACTAAGTTTATGACAAAATTACTTAAATCAATGACAATAAGTAATGAGTTTGCAAAATATTAAATTTTCTTATTAAAGTTTTAACAGTGGCATTTGGTAAAGCTTTCCTTGTTTCAAACAAGTTTCCTTATGGAACTGTACTGACAAAATGTATACTGACTTGTCCAGTATATGAATAGATAGATATAAATGTAATTTTCCATTTAGTATAGAAGCTTTCAACATTACAAGTTATTATTTATTTCTAATTATTTCTATGAAATAATTGAGTTTTTTCAAAGATTACATGTATTTTTCATTGTGCAGACAAACCACAATAAAAAAAACCCCAGCATATTCTGATATCGACAGAGTAAATAAGTCAACACAGGATGTAGGCCTTCTCATACCTTAGTGCCATCAATCAATGGCAGCAAGAATGTTTCACTTACTGAAATTATCATGAGATAATGGGGGTATAATACTACTAAATGGTAGAAAAGGGGGGGGGGAGGGCACTGTATTAAACACTCACACATGTAGTACAGAAGACAAACTATAATGGTTAGCCATAAAGTTTGAACATTTAATCAATTCATTTTTCCGAGCAATTCCTGCAACAGTTATGTCCCTTTGTCAGGTTAACATTCTCAACAAAATTTCTTTTCATTAATAAAATCAATAATTATTAGATTCACATTTTAAATTTTATTACAGTTTGCATAGTCCAGGTGCCCAGTAAGCAATTATCCATTGCTGCTGGATTTCTAAATTTTAAGCAGCAGTAAACTGCATTCAGTGTTTTAAAACAAAGTTATTATTAGTGTTAAGTATTGCTGGTTTTGCAATAAAAAACCTCTCCAACAAATTCAAAACCTTCTGACAGTTCACAGCTTTTGTTCTTAGGGGTGGAAAGTGTGTTGTATGAAGTGACAATTTTCACCTACATATTATGAAATAGACGTGGCTTGTTAGTTGTTGTCAACCAGTTGTTATGGTGTATTTTGTTGCAGGTGATATTGAGTACTGGACAAAATATAACAGCTGTGCATAGTATTTATCTTGCTTATTGCATTCAAACAGTTACAAAGTAATAATCAAAATAAAATAATAATAAAATTAGTAGTACAATATAATTATGTGTTAGTCTAAAAATGAAACCTGATTATGTTTTTACTTTCTGTGTGTTTCATATAAAAATACTAATGGAAGTTTCCATTAATCCATGGATTATTTTGAAGGTGTTTGGTCAGTTAATTGATATCTGTTGTCAGTATTGTTTTAAGATTTATGTAATTTGCAAGAAATAAGAACACATCTCTGGTGTGACAATAATCTACATCATATATTTTAGTATCTGTCGTTTTTATACATTTATCTTTCTTTCAATATTAATAATTAGTCAAATTAGGAAACATTTATAATTATCCAAATGACAGGGTTTTTTTACAGATGCAGATCGTGAAGATATTTCTACAGAAATGAGGTTAATAAACTGGTCAACTTTTAACACTGATGTGTTAGAAAAATATACTAAGGGCATTTCAATTTAAAGTTCTAATCAGAATTATATCCAATTTTTGTTTGCTAAGTACATAGAATTCATAAAAAAATATCTACAATTGAAAAACCGAAAAACAATGTTCTTACACACCAGGGGCCTAATTCACTAAACTCTCACAACTTTGCGATCTCGTAGTGCAATGCTAAAAGACTTACAAAGAGGACGTTTTGTTGTCTAGCAGAGCCTAAGAGACCTTTGTGAATTAGGCCCCTGTTGGCGACAACATTATTTGTTAACAAATACAGGTGTAATAACAATTTACACACATACAACTGGCTGCACCTAGGTGATAACCAGGTTACTATTGCCACAATGGTGACACAGAAGTCAACGTGAAATTGACCGGTTTATGATGCACAAGTAAACTTTAAATGCTAAGCCTATACTCATTTAAAAATGTTTTAAAACAACTGTCCAGCATTCAGAAAACAAAAACCGTTACATACTAGTTTATTTTGACGTCATTTCCATTCAAAAAAGACACTGCGCCACATATTTTTACTTCATTTGAATATCTAGTAATGGCGGACTGGAATTAAAGTTGCGTGCAGTTTACAAAAACATGTTGTATTAACCTTCTGAGTACTGCAGGCGAGATATCTCGCCCGACGTCACGTCAGTCGACATACTGTATATAGTGCATTCCCCAATTCATACTTCCCACCGTTTTGCACACGACACTCACCAGAAACAGAAATATAATAAAAGAAAAAAGTTTTTTTTTCAAAATGGTGGCTTTTGTTTTGATTTTGGTTTTCGGCAAGTATTTTCACTTGACAACAATGGCGGCATGTCGCGGTCATTTTCAGGGATCGACAGCTGATTATAACAGCTAATTTGATAATAAATTTGATCGTTTTACCAACAACGAAAATCACCAAATATTGCAATATAAATTGTAGTTCGGGTTTAAAAAATAATTCTGGTCATAAAACAACTGTTGTCTGGAATAATGGACATAAATACTGGACAGCTGGCCACAAATGCCCGTAAGTAAATGCAACTTTTTAGATTTTTTGTCTAATTTTAATCACCATTAGCTGATCTAAAAATAATAAAAATTACAAAAACCCACACAAATAATACTTACCGATTCATATATGAACTTTATTTCATGTATTTATCAAACATTTAAGTGAATATATGTGAGTAAAAATTATTAACTTGTACCCACTCAACGTGATGTTTGTTAAAAATAATGTATACTACTCAAAAGAATTTAAGGGTCAGACGATATTTTCGACATTATTTCAATTGAATGTCAATTATATTAGCTAGACCATAATGTCACGCATGGTATTGTTCCATTTTGACGAAAGTGGGTCTAAGCAACCCATAAATGAATTAAAATCCACTGTCATTGACACTGTCGACTAGTTCTAATGGCGAAAACATGCTTACATTTGCACGTAAATTAGGGCGAAAGCGAAAGGTCTGCTAAGTGCCCATAACTTGCTTTTTCACAAAGCGCTTCATTTGCACGCTTTGCATGTGTATTCCATGTTCCCAATGCTGAATTTCCGTATAATTGGAGCTTGCGTTCGTGTACGGTGCACACTCCAAATTCGACGTCAACTGACTATCGAAGATCGAGGAAGGGCTATTGCTTGGCTTCAGGATGGCAATACGCAAAGAAATGTTGCTCTGAGACTTGGTGTCAGTCAGAGTGTCGTTGGCCGACTTTGGCAACGGTACCAAGCAACGAATTCTGTTCGAAATCGTCCACGTTCGGGAAGACCCCGAAGCACTACAAATAGAGAGGACTGCTACATCACCAATATGGCTCTACGTCAACGCACAACCACTGCACGCCGATTACATGACAATCTGCGGACTGCGACTGGAACTCGAGTGTCTGATCAAACCATACGCAATCATCTGAGAGCCAATAATCTACGCTGCCGTCGCCAGGCTGTTCGACCACCACTCCTACCACGTCACAGAACGGCCAGACATCACTGGTGCACACTTCATCTGCAGTGGCAACGTGTTCAGTGGGGTCGAGTGATGTTCACTGATGAGTCCAGGTTTAGTCTCCAGTTCAACGACGGTCGGGTTCGTGTCTACATACGTCCTGGGGAGCGCTTCGCTGACGTTAACGTTAGACAACGTCACCGGTTCGGTGGTGGCAGCGTCATGGTGTGGGGCGGCATCTCTATCCACCACAGGACCCCCCTCTATGTGGTGGATGGCAATCTGAATGGAATCCGCTATCTGAATGAGATTATCCGGCCGTTGGTTCTCCCAGGCCTTCAGCAGATTGGCGGCGGGGCAGTTCTGCAAGATGACAATGCCAGACCCCACCGCGCCAGGGTGGTAACGGACTTTCTCAGACAACAAGGTATCGCCAGGATGGATTGGCCAGCATATTCGCCTGACTTGGCCCCAACAGAACACGCCTCAGACGAATTAGGCAGGAGAGTTCGGGACAACCATGCCCCTCCGGCCAACCTTCATGATCCGGGTCAACTTCTTATGGCAGAGTGGCAGGCCATTCCCCAAGAGTTCTTCAGACGTCTGATCAACAGCATGAGGCAACGATGTGTCGAGTGTATTCGCGCCAGGGGTGGATTCACACACTATTAAACGAATGTTCTAATGTGTAAAATCCATGTTTGACAACCTTCAACTTTGACAGCATGTCATGTGACTTTCTTGTATACAGTGACGTTTATTTGTGGTTTTTTGTAAATATGGAACAATAAATTAAATTTTTGGTGTAGTTTACATCATCAATCTAATACACTCTAAAACTTATTTGGTTATAAATTTTTGACCCTTAAATTCTTTTGAGTAGTATATTATGCTTGCCAGAGACTTGCATAATACAATTTTTATTCCTAATATATGATATTCATGATACCGAAAAACACTGGTAATAACCTCTATTTAGTACTACCATGATATGTTTTAAAACACCACCAACAAGCATGATAAATATGAACAAGTTTTTTATAGATGAAAATATTTTCCTTTTATAACATACAGAACATTTTAAACAAAATCGATTGCCAGGCATCACAGTTTGTGATGTTGATTATTGCATTACCTTATATCATTACTTATAATTTTGCCACTTAAATCCTGTTTAGTTGTGAAGTGTTCTATGCCAATCATCATATTGGATTTCTCAGTGACAGGCAGGCGTCGAGCTATGCACACTAAACACGTCTGGTTATCTGAAATTCATTAAAGCATTCAAGAGTTATCTCCCTTGCACAACAGATCTGTTCTCATTGTAAGAAGGATGTTCAAACTATGAATATGACCGCAGATGTGAGCTTCCTTATCATCCAGTGGTGGTCATTTGACATAACATTTATGGAAAAAAAAATAATAATAAAAATAAACCAACAAAAACAAACAACAAATTTGTTTATGTTCCCTGTCTCACAAATGATCAGCCAATTTTTTTTTACATAATATGTGCAAGTTTCGAAAATTCATTTTTCTACACATGAACCAAAATAGGACAAATACACGTACTGTATGTACATTAGAATATATGTAGCTTGCTTAATTCATGGCAATCCACCCTAACATTTATCACAAAATGTCATCTGCATGACAGGTGTCTGTATTTACTAACGAGTTACAATAGTAACTGTGTGAGATCACACATCAATGATTTTTCTAGGGCAGCTAATACGGTTTTTGACAATTAAAAACATAAAATAGGATGTAAACAAGTATTGAGATTTACATTAAAATATGACAGTTATTACACTATCATTGGAATAAATATTAAATGATTATGTAAAAAGATGTAAATAAAAATCACCAAAGCTTTCTGTTTTTAAATACAAGAGAGGTCGGTATGACCTTATCGTGCAGGCAGTATTTTAAATACAAGCGAGGTCGGTATGACCTTATCATGCAGGCAGTATTTTAAACCCCATTCAGCAACCTACAGGCTGCCAATATATAACAGTAATTGTTGGAACAGCTCCTTTTTACCGACTGCTTTGTGAAATACATTCAACTACGCAAATTCCAGCTACCGCATAGACTTTGTTGTCAGGACATCTTTGTGCTTCTATACTTGCAAATATTAAATAACGTGGATCAACAGTGACGATTCTTTGATCAATGAACAGAGGTCGGTAAATTGTAAACATGTATGCTCTTTTGATTTTATCAATTCTGAGAAGACATTTTTCATTGTTGGTTTAAATAACAATAAAAACTCAACCACTGCAAAACATTTTGAAAATACAATAATAAATTTTATTAGGTACCGTAATAAAACATGGACCCATGCTACTTCATTTAAAACTTTGAGGGGCTTAATCAAAAACTGAACACTATCTGCTACACAAAATGTGTACTCATTAATTTATGTCCAATTCATGATTACTATTTAATTAATTAGTCAGACTTTCTGCCATAAAATAATTTATGGGTACGTAATGAAAACCAAAAAGACCATAAGTATCAAGGGTTTTAAATATTTTGAAACTGGACACAGCATTTAGCACATTTTAAATAGTAATTCTCTCACTATCATCTATCTAACAATTACAAAAATATATGCATTAATTTTCAAGATTTTGGGGTACATAATTTTACTCCCTGTTAGTGTGTTTTCTTATTTAGCGGACCGTAATCTACAGATGTAAAATTGTCTTACCTGTTTCAGCGTGCGCATCTGGGAACTTGTCGCCTGGACAGGGCTGGAGAATAGCAGTGATCTGCATGTTTTCATACTGGGAAACATAAGTCTGGTTCAGTTCTACATCGTCTTCACCTGCAGAGAGCAAATGCACTGATTACACTTCACTATACACATACAAATACAATACACTTCACTATACACACACAATACACTCACTATACACATACAATATACTTCAATATACACGCACAATACACTTCAATATACACATACAATACACTTCACTATACACGTACAATACACTCTCTATACACATACATTACACTCACTATACACATACAATACACTGGGAAACAAAGTCTGGTTCAGTTCTACATCATCTTCACCTGCAGAGCAAGCACACCTCACTATACACATACAATACACTTCACTATACACATACAATACACTTCAATATACACACACAATACACTTCACTATACACACACAATACACTGGGAAACGTAAGACCGGTTCAGTTCTACATCGTCTTCACCTGCAGGGAGCAAACACTTCACTATACACATATAATACACTCACTATACACATACAATACACTTCACTATACACATACAATACACTTCACTATACACACACAATACACTTCACTATACACACACAATACACTTCAATATACACATACAATACACTTCACTATACACATACAATACACTTCACTATACACATACAATATACCTCACTATACACATACAATACACTTCACTATACACATACAATATACCTCACTATACACATACAATACACTTCACTATACATGTACAATATACTTCACTATACACATACAATACACTTCACTATACACACACAATACACTGGGAAACGCAAGTCTGGTTCAGTTCTACATCAACTTCACCTGCAGACACTTCATTACATTTCACTCTCACTATACACATACAATATACCCCACTGTATACATTTACACATACACTACATTTCATACTGTATACATTTACACATTCAATACACTTCACATTATATACATTTGCACATACAATACACTTCACATTATATACATTTACACATACAATACACTTCACATTATATACATTTACACATACAATACACTTCACATTATATACATTTACACATACAATACACTTCATACATATACATTTACACATACAATACACTTCACATTATATACATTTGCACATACAATACACTTCACATTATATACATTTACACATACAATAAACTTCACATTATATACATTTGCACATACAATACACTTCACATTATATACATTTGCACATACAATACACTTCACATTATATACATTTGCACATACAATAAACTTCACATTATATACATTTGCACATACAATACACTTCACATTATATACATTTGCATATACAATACACTTCACATTATATACATTTACACACACAATAAACTTCACATTATATACATTTACACGTACAATACATTTCACATTATATACATTTACACATACAATACACTTCACACTTTATCCATTTACACATTCACTCGACTGTATACATTAACATATGCAGTACACCCCATTGTAGATTTTTACTTTATGTCATTCTGTTTATTCAGCAGTTCTTATAACATATTGTAAACTTTTAATTTTGGGGGGATATCACCACTTTTAAAATCAAGGAAGTGGTAGTGTTCTGTATTAAAATAATTCATCTTGGGTGCCAAATAATATATACACCGCCACTACAAAAACGAAACTACTTTTTATTAGTTGGCGATAATATTTTATCACAGCGATCGATTCATTCGATGAAGATGGAAATAACAAACAAAATAATTCGACATTAGGGGATCACACAATTGTCTTTTTTGTTTTTCGTATATCTTGAAATCTTTATTAAAATAATAATATTAAAACTTTGATCAGTTCAGCAAAACCAGAACTGCCAGTGAATATCAAACCGATAACATCTTCGGTTCAATTAAAAGACGAGTCTGCTTGTATTTCGTATACACTTTTTGTAATCAAAATAAGGAGTATGTCTTTACACAAAGTCTATCCACACACAACATGGTAACCACCAAGCTCCCCCCCCCCCCCCCCACCCCCGTGGTGCTGCGCAGCCACCCTCCTTTAATTTTCACCCAGCGAGAACACTGTGTATACATTTACACATACAACAATGTGAAATTTACATATACACAACACTTTCATAGTATACACTTTACATATGCAATACATTTCTCACTGTATATGCATTACAAATATCCAATTGAATATTCTTCGCCCTCTATACATTACATTTCACTAAATGCAACAAAATAAACAAGTCTACACTCACATGGTGGCTTTATGAGCATTCTACAGTTGAAATAACGACTTTTGTTGTTGGGAGTATCACTGGGCCATGCTACTGCATTACCTGAAAATTGAAAAACATTCTTCAAGTTTAGTTTCAATATTTTTCTTGATGAAATATACTTGTATAATAACTAATGATTTGTTTCTTGTGTTTTATGTTCCAGATAGTAAAATTACAAAATAAGCCATATACTGTTATGGAAGTAAAGATTTCAGTGGGTGGGTGGGTGGGGTGGGAGAGAGAGATTTTAAAGACATGTTTTACCTTCACTATTAAAATTCTTTACATCTGTTTTTCAGAGTAAATATGTGGTCAGCTTGTTGGTAAAAAAGTTATATGCTGGCAGTAAAGTGTGATTAGATTTGAATTACTACTGAATTAGCTGTGTAATATCGGAGTGTGTTCTCCTGGGTGAGGCTAGTTAAGGGTGTGTTATGTAGTCCATAAGATACAGTGTTATTCTCACCCAGTGACATAGGCAGGAGGCTGCTGCTGAATTCGGCGTGGTCACCAACATGGATGATGTTGTAGATACTTTTCCCACACAAGTCATCCTGTAAACAACAATACATTATATTATCCATATTTAAAGTTAAATTTGTTTTCATTAACGAAAGAAAGAAATGTTTTATTTAACGACGCACTCAACACATTTTATTTACGGTTATATGGCGTCAGACATATGGTTAAGGACCACACAGATTTTTTTAGAGGAAACCCGCTGTCACCACTTCATGGGCTACTCTTTCCGATTAGCAGCAAGGGATCTTTTATTTGCGCTTCCCACAGGCAAGATAGCACAAACCATGGCCTTTGTTGAACCAGTTATGGATTACTGGTCGATGCAAGCGGTTTACACCTACCCATTGAGCCTTGCGGAGCACTCACTCAGGGTTTGGAGTCGGTATCTGGATTAAAAATCCCATGCCTCGACTGAGATCTGAACCCAGTACCTACCAGCCTGTTGACCGATGGTCTAACCAAAACACCACCGAGGCCGGTTAACGACACCACTAGAGCACATTGATTTACTAATCATCAGCTATTGGATGTCAAACATTTGGTAATTCTGACATCTAGTCTTAGAGGGAAAACCTGCTATATTGTTCCATTAGTAGCAATGGATCTTTCATATGCACCATTTCACAACCTTTGATACATCAGTCATGGTGCATTGGATAATACGACAAACAGCCCAATTGGCTCACAGACGAGGATCGATCCTAGACTGACGGCACATCAGGTGAGCACTTTACCACTGAGCTATGTTCTGCCACGATAATTGTTAATGCATATTGGCCCCTTACCAACTTCATATTGGAATGTTACGGTAAGGGGATGTAGGTGGTGGGATTCTTGGAGCACTGTGGTATCAGTGAACATTAATTATTAATTGTGTAATTAAGAATTGACCGCAATTATGTTTTGGTTCATGCAAGTATGAACTGAATGGGCTATTGGACTCATCACTCTGAGTAGAACTGATTTCAAGGACTGGGTTGTAGTACAAATCCTACTAAATGGGTTGTAGGAAAATTCAAATGGGTTGAAGCCCAGATCCCACTAAATGAGTTGTAGGACAAATCCCAAGGAATGGGTTGTAGGACTAATCCCACTAAATGAGTTGTAGAACAAGTCCCAAGGAACGGGTTGTGGCCCTGATCCCATTAAATATAGGTTGTAGGATAAATCTCAACAAATGGGTTGTATAGCCCTGATCCCAGTAAATGGGTTGTAGGACAAATCTCAACAAATGGGTTGTATAGCCTTGATCCCAATAAATGGGTTGTAGGATAAATCTCAACAAATGGGTTGTATAGCCCTGATCCCAATAAATGGGTTGTAGGACAAATCTCAACAAATGGGTTGTATAGCCTTGATCCCAATAAATGGGTTGTAGGATAAATCTCAACAAATGGGTTGTATAGCCCTGATCCCAATAAATGGGTTGTAGGACAAATCTCAACAAATGGGTTGTATAGCCTTGATCCCAATAAATGGGTTGTAGGATAAATCTCAACAAATGGGTTGTATAGCCCTGATCCCAATAAATGGGTTGTAGGATAAATCTCAACAAATGGGTTTTATAGCCCCGATCCCAGTAACTGGGTTGTAGGATAAATCTCAACAAATGGGTTGTATAGCCCTGATTCCAGTAAATGGGTTGTAGTAATGATCCCACTGAATTGATACCACTAGTAATCCTATACTGATGCTCTGTTCATGGAGAAAAGGTTATACATTTTGGGCATGGTAGGTAGGATACAGCGCTATCCCAGGTAGGATACAGCGCTATCCCGCATAGGATACAGCACTATTCGGTGTAGGATACAGTGCTATACCAGGAAGGATACAGTGCTATCCCAGGTAGGATACAGTGCTATCCCAGGTAGGATACAGTGCTATCCCAGGAAGGATACAGTGCTATCCCAGGTAGAATACAGTGCTATCCCAGGTAGGATACAGTGCTACTCGGATACAGTGCTATCCCAGGTAGGATACAGCGCTATCCCAGGTAGGATACAGTGCTATCGCAGGTAGGATACAGTACTATCCCAGGTAGGATACAGCGCTATCCCAGGTAGGATACAGCGCTATCCCAGGTAGGATACAGTGCTATCTCAGGTAGGATACAGCGCTATCCCAGGTAGGATACAGTGCTAACCCAGGTAGGATACAGTGCTAACCCAGGTAGGATACAGTGCTATCCCAGGTAGGATACAGCACTATCTCAGGTAGGATACAGCACTATTCCAGGTAGGATACAGCTCTAACCCAGGTAGGATACAGTGCTATCTACGGGAAGGATACAGTGCTAACCCAGGTAGGATACAGTGCTAACCCAGGTAGGATACAGTGCTATCCCAGGTAGGATACAGCACTATCTCAGGTAGGATACAGCACTATTCCAGGTAGGATACAGCTCTAACCCAGGTAGGATACAGTGCTATCTACGGGAAGGATACAGTGCTATCCCAGGTAGGATACAGCTCTAACCCAGGTAAGATACAGTGCTATCTAGGGGAAGGATACAGTGCTATCCCAGATAGGATACAGCTCTAACCCAGGTAGGATACAGTGCTATCCCAGGTAGGATACAGCTCTAACCCAGGTAGGATACAGTGCTATCTAGGGGAAGGATACAGTGCTATCCCAGGTAGGATACAGCGCTAACCCAGGTAGGATACAGCGCTATCCCAGGTAGGATACAGCACTATCTCAGGTAGGATACAGCACTATTCCAGGTAGGATACAGCTCTAACCCAGGTAGGATACAGCGCTATCCCAGGTAGGATAGTCTTCACCAGGAAAGGCGAATGACCACTCTCTCTCCACTCCACACTATACTGTTAAGTGTTAGGAAAGTGACAAACTGATTGCCTTACAGTAAAAGTTTTAATGCATTTTATTCAAAAATGTCATGCAATTGCTCTGCTAGCAAAATTTCAGAAGAGCAATATGCAGCTCATCTTGATTTTGTTCATGGTGAAGATTGGGATATCACACACCATAGTTTTTGATAAACTAGTAGTGGGGCACCGGTTGGGATGGGCGATTAGTTGGGACTACATCTAGTGATGTTCTAATGATCGATGATAATAAAAAGAAAGATCTATTATAAACATCCATAATCTTTAGTATAGTACATTAACTTCTTCGGGGCGGGACGTAGTTCTGTGGTAAAGTGCTAGCTTGATGTGCTGTCGGTCTAGGATCAATCCCCATCGGTGGGCCCATTGGGCTATTTCTAGTTCTTGATATATTGATGTTTGACAATGTGTCTTGTACCCCAGCTCAGGGGTTTGACATAGCCCAGCGTTAAAGTGTTGGACTAATGTGTGGTTGGTCTGGGATCGATTCCCATCGGTGGGCCCATTGGGCTATCTCTTCTTCCAGCCAGTGCACTGCGACTGGTATATCAAAGGCTGTAGTATGTGCTATCCTGTCTGTGGGATGGTACATATAAAGGATTCCTTGCTACTAATGAAAAAAAAATCTTTGACATCCATTGATGATTAATAAGTCAATGTGTTCTAGTGTTGTCATTAAACAAAATAAACTTTAACTTTTTAACACCCTCCACTAAGTTATGAACTCACTCCTTCACTCAGTCACTCGCTCGCTCGCCCGCCCAAAAAAGCCCACCCACCCACGAAGCTATGCACTCACTCCCTCATTCCCTCACTCACCCACTTACTCACCCATTCACTCGCTCACTCACTGCAGGTTGGAGCTAGCCCTGGGACACGAACCCAGCAAGTCTGGAATCCCACAGTTTAAGCACTGCTAGGGAATCAGACACATTGTCAAATATAAAAGTTAAAGTTTGTTGTGTTTAACAACACCACTAGAGCATGGGATCTTTTATATGCACCATCCCACAGACAGGAGGACAGCATATACCACACAGCATTTGATATACCAGTTGTGGTGTACTGGCTGTAATGAAAAATAGCCCAATGGGCTCACAGACGATGAATTAGTCACTGCATTGTATGTGGTATACAGTGTTTTGACTTGTGTGATATCGGGCGAGATTGTAGCACACTGGCTAGAACGAGAACTTGTCAAACATCATGGTCATTGCTACGATGACATGCAGATTCACTGCATTAGCTTTCTTATCTCTTGTCGACGATTACAGCCATCTCAACATAAGCATGTAAAACACACATCGATCACTACTATGCTGACATGCACGTTAACTGTCGGCCAGGCATGGAACTGGCATTGCTGTTGGGCGTTACTGTGTAATGCATCAAGCTGTCACAAGTGCCGCAGGTCCCAGTATAAATATGCAGGTGACCACTGGTAATAAGTGTTGAAGTGTACACCCTGCGAATACCAGTCCGGCGCTGGGTCGAGGTCACGAGCCGGGGACACAACATAGTGTCACTTGCATAGTAGAACAAGAAGACCTGTCACTTTTTTCTAAGAAAACTTCCACATGAACCAGGAAAAGTGTCCGGCCATTAAAATGTTTATGATCATTAATGCAAAAGAAAACATACCAAGTGGGCAGCCATTTGCATAAGGTAATATTTATGGTGCACATTTAAGCTTTCAACACCATGACAGGTGTAGTGACCTGTGCAGTGTTATATAGATTCATGACTGATGTACATATAACACCAACTACGCAGAACTACAGTCATAAAAATTACCATACATTACTTATTTGCTTTAAGAATGGAGTGTCATTCAGAATAGAAAAAGAAAGGAATGTCTGTTTAATGACACCTCAGCACATTTTAAACTACCCCTAATTGTTGGTTAACATATGGTGACTTCAACATTAGGATGGGGTGGGGCGTACGTAGCCCAGTGGTAAAGCCCTTACTTGATGCGCGGTCGGTCTGGGATTGATCCTTGTTGGTGGGCCCATTGGGCCATTTCTTGTTCCAGCCAGTGCACAACGACTGTTAGGTCGTGGTATGTGCTCTCCTGTCTTTGGGATGGTGCATATAAAAGATCCCTTGTTACTAATGGAAAATGAAGCAGGTTTTCTCTCTCTCAAAATTACCAAATGTTTGACATCCAATAGCTGATCATTAATAAATCAATGTGCTCTAGTGGTGTTGTTAAACAAAATAAACTAACTTTTTAACATTTGGTTGATACAGAGAGACTAAACCTGCTGTAGTCACGTAGGCTATTTCTAGTGATAAAATAGAACTCTCCCATAAACTGGACAGTAGCCTAGGTTCTATGGTCTTTAATTCACCAGTGAAGTGGGGTGGGACGTAGCCCAGTGGTAAAGTGTTCGCTTGATGTGCGGCTGGTCTAGGATCGACCCCCGTCAGTGGACCCATTTAGCTATTTCTCATTCCAGCCAGTGCTCCACAACTGGTGTAACAAAGGACGTGGTATGTACTATCCTGTCTGTTGGACGGTGCATAAAAAAGATCCCTTGCTGCTAATCGAAAAGAGTAGCCCATGAAGTGGCAACAACAGGTTTTCTCTCTCAATATCTGTGTGGTCCTTAACCATATGTCTGACGCCATATAACAGTAAATAAAATGTGTTGAGTGCGTCATTAAATAAAACATTTCCTTCCTTCACCAGTCAAGCAGTTGGGATGGGGGATGAGTCCATTCCTGTGACCCATCACACCTCAACCAATCCCTCTACCACTGAGCTACATCCCAACCAGTGCACCACGACTGGTATATCAAAGACTGTGGTATGTGCTGTGCTGTCTGTGGAACAGTGCACATACAAAAAATCCCATGCTACTAATGGATAAATGTAGCGGGTTTCCTCTCTAAGACTATATGTCGAAATTACTAAATGTTTAACATCCAATACACGATGATTAATAAATCAATGTGATCTAGTGGTGTTGTTAAACAAAACAAACTGTAAGTTTAACTTTTTTGTTTGGGAAAAGACAGTGGGTTTTCCCCCCATTTCAAGCAGTGCTCCACAACTAATCAAATGCTATGTTATCATGTGCTGTCCTGTTTGTGGGGAGGTTTAACATAAAAGACCCGATACTATTAGTCACTAAAAGGAAAAGGCATGTGCTGGCAGTAGGCACGTGTCACAATTACCATGCTATAGACATTCAATGGGCAGGGGTGTCAGTTAAATATACAAAAACATGTCTATTATGACCTACCTATATGACACTCATATCACAAACATGAGTGTAAATGAAAAACATATGCAGTAAGTCCTACTCATCTTATGCATATTAAAATGCAAGTGTAATTATAAATACAAAAATCTATGTTCTTATAACTAGGGGGTGAGGGGGATAGCTCAATAGAATAAGTTTGTTTTGTTTAATGACACCACTAGGGCACATTGATTTATTAATCATCGGCTATTGGATGTCAAACATATGGACATTTCGACACAGTCATAGAGATGAAACCCGCTATATTTTTCCATTAGCAACAAGGGATCTTTTACATGCACCATCTTACAGACAGAATAGCACATACCAAGGCCTCTGATATACCAGTCGTGGTGCACTGGCTACAGAGAGAAATAGCTCAATAGGCCCACTGACGGGGATCGATCCTAGACAGACCACACATCAAGCGAGCATTTTCCCACTGGGCTACATCCTGCACTCCTTACATGAAGAATGCTTACAGGAGGTGCTATATTGGTCACAGTATTTATCACTCTATAGACTTACATGAAGAATGCTTACAGGAGGTGCTATACTGGTCACAGTATTTATCACTCTATAGACTTACATGAAGAATGCTTACAGGAGGTGCTATATTGGTCACAGTATTTATCACTCTATAGACTTACATGAAGAATGCTTACAGGAGATGCTATATTGGTCACAGTATTTATCACTCTATAGACTTACATGAAGAATGCTTACAGGAGGTGCTATATGGGTCACAGTATTTATCACTCTATAGACTTACATGAAGAATGCTTACAGGAGGTGCTATTGGTCACAGTATTTATCACTCTATAGACTTACATGAAGAATGCTTACAGGAGGTGCTACTGGTCACAGTATTTATCACTCTATAGACTTACATGAAGAATGCTTACAGGAGGTGCTATTGGTCACAGTATTTATCACTCTATAGACTTACATGAAGAATGCTTACAGGAGGTGCTATATTGGTCACAGTATTTATCACTCTATAGACTTACATGAAGAATGCTTACAGGAGGTGCTATATTGGTCACAGTATTTATCACTCTATAGACTTACATGAAGAATGCTTACAGGAGGTGCTATTGGTCACAGTATTTATCACTCTATAGACTTACATGAAGAATGCTTACAGGAGGTGCTATATTGGTCACAGTATTTATCACTCTATAGACTTACATGAAGAATGCTTATAGGAGGTGCTATATTGGTCACAGTATTTATCACTCTATAGACTTACATGAAGAATGCTTACAGGAGGTGCTATTGGTCACAGTATTTATCACTCTATAGACTTACATGAAGAATGCTTACAGGAGGTGCTATATTGGTCACAGTATTTATCACTCTATAGACTTACATGAAGAATGCTTACAGGAGGTGCTATATTGGTCACAGTATTTATCACTCTATAGACTTACATGAAGAATGCTTACAGGAGGTGCTATATTGGTCACAGTATTTATCACTCTATAGACTTACATGAAGAATGCTTACAGGAGATGATATATTGGTCACAGTATTTATCACTCTATAGACTTACATGAAGAATGCTTACAGGAGGTGCTATATTGGTCACAGTATTTATCACTCTATAGACTTACATGAAGAATGCTTACAGGAGGTGCTATTGGTCACAGTATTTATCACTCTATAGACTTACATGAAGAATGCTTACAGGAGGTGCTATACTGGTCACAGTATTTATCACTCTATAGACTTACATGAAGAATGCTTACAGGAGATGCTATATTGGTCACAGTATTTATCACTCTATAGACTTACATGAAGAATGCTTACAGGAGGTGCTATTGGTCACAGTATTTATCACTCTATAGACTTACATGAAGAATGCTTACAGGAGGTGCTACTGGTCACAGTATTTATCACTCTATAGACTTACATGAAGAATGCTTACAGGAGGTGCTATTGGTCACAGTATTTATCACTCTATAGACTTACATGAAGAATGCTTACAGGAGGTGCTATATTGGTCACAGTATTTATCACTCTATAGACTTACATGAAGAATGCTTACAGGAGGTGCTATTGGTCACAGTATTTATCACTCTATAGACTTACATGAAGAATGCTTACAGGAGGTGCTATATTGGTCACAGTATTTATCACTCTATAAACTTACATGAAGAATGCTTACAGGAGGTGCTATTGGTCACAGTATTTATCACTCTATAGACTTACATGAAGAATGCTTACAGGAGGTGCTATATTGGTCACAGTATTTATCACTCTATAGACTTACATGAAGAATGCTTACAGGAGGTGCTATATTGGTCACAGTATTTATCACTCTATAGACTTACATGAAGAATGCTTACAGGAGGTGCTATATTGGTCACAGTATTTATCACTCTATAGACTTACATGAAGAATGCTTACAGGAGGTGCTACTGGTCACAGTATTTATCACTCTATAGACTTACATGAAGAATGCTTACAGGAGGTGCTATATTGGTCACAGTATTTATCACTCTATAGACTTACATGAAGAATGCTTACAGGAGGTGCTATATTGGTCACAGTATTTATCACTCTATAGACTTACATGAAGAATGCTTACAGGAGGTGCTATATTGGTCACAGTATTTATCACTCTATAGACTTACATGAAGAATGCTTACAGGAGGTGCTATATTGGTCACAGTATTTATCACTCTATAGACTTACATGAAGAATGCTTACAGGAGGTGCTATTGGTCACAGTATTTATCACTCTATAGACTTAGATTTCCCTCCATCATTCCCAATTAGTACCCGATGGCGCGTGCATCGTCTGTACATAAAAGATACTTTGCTGGCTCTCTGGCTCTCCGTCCCTCTGTCTGTCCCTCCCTCCCTCCCTCCCTCTCCCTCCCTCCCTCCATCCCTCCCCCACCACCCCTCAACCAACTGCACAAAATGACCAAATTAAGTTAAACAGCAAACAGATGTATTTTTAAAATGTGCTGAGGTGTTGTTGAAACAAAACATTCCTTTTCCTTGGTTCACATTTTAGGTGAGTAGGTGACATATTACTTTAAGTTTTAAAATTTATTTTCTAGTTTCTTAGTTAAAAAAAACAACCCATGTTAAAGAGTTTATTTATTTTATTCCCAGTGCAGTACGTGCCAAACAAAAGATGCCAATGAGCTATTGACATAGTCTACAATGAGCTATTGACATAGTCTACAATAAGCTACTGCCATAGTCTACAATAAGCTTTTACATTCCGTACCCATTCATTGAAGATTACATCTATCCTCTTCTTTGTTAACGCTTTTATGTTGTTTGCAATAAAAACAGCGCCAATCAATCTTTCTATCAAAATGATTCCCACATCGATTGAAAACTATTAAGCGAATCAACAATGAACTGACGCATGCTCATTATTACATAGTGCTTAATAAATATTTTGTATCAAAGTCGACAAACAATAACTCTATTACCACCACCTTTGAAATAACATACATCCTAATGGTCGTTACATAAATAGATGTATTTAACCCCTTCGTTTTCGTGACCTGACGGGTTGCAGCACACTGTTAATGTAATTAATTTGTGGACGTGACAGCGCGCTGCACATCACTGTTAGTCTGAGATCACGTAATAGAAGAATCCTTCATGTGTCCATGTGGGACAGGGCTATTCCACCCGTGGGTACATAATTTGTTGTCAGGGATGAGTTTTTCTTTAACAACACCACTAGAGCACATTGATTTATTAATCATCGGCTATTGGATGTCAAACATTTGGTAATTTCGACATATAGTCTAAGAGAGAAAACCCGCTATATATTTTTTCATTAGTAGCAAGGGATCTTTTATATGCACCATCCCACAGACAAGATAGCACCTACCACAGCCTTTGATATACCAGTTGTGATGCACTGGCTGGAACAAGAAATAGCCCAATGGGCTCACTGACAGGGATCAATGGCAATCCCCCAGCATGTGTTGTTCCTCGGTGCAGTGCGGTTACATGAGTGTGGTCAACACATCACCCACTGTCCAGTATCTAGCATACATAATTCAAGAACTGAACTTTAATTGTGCTTTGCAGTTTGTGCTTTGTTTTTGTATTGCTGCAGATAGCTAAAGCGGCGTTCTCATTATGCAATTAGTGGTACCGACTTGTCGCATGCGATCGAATGGTACTGTGAGAACCCCTAAATCAGAACGGCAAGTCATGTCGGAGTCGTACCGATGAGAAATGTCCCATTTTTCAAAAGTCAAAGTTTGTTTTATTTAACGACACCACTAGAGCACAATGATTTATGTCAAACATTTGGTAATTTCGACATATAGTCTAAGAGAGAAAACCCGCTATATTTTTTCATTAGTAGCAAGGGATCTTTTATATGCACCATCCCACAGACAGGATAGCACATACCACGGCCTTTTATATACCAGTCATGGTGCACTGGCTGGAACAAGAAATAGCCCAATGGGCCCACCGACGGGGATCGATCCTACACCGACTGCGCATCAGGCGAGTGCTTTACCACTGGGCCCAATCGCATAATAAGAACGTCACTTTATATACTAAGAGTTGTATTAAAACAAATAGCATTCAAAACGTTGAGAATGCAAATTCAGGGGTTATGTTCTAGGAAACATTACTACTAAAACATTGAATGTATTTTCAAAATATTTTAGAAATATTTGCTACATTAAGCTTCTTTAAATAGTATCACTCAAAATTAGATTTTCTGAAATTAAATTTTATTTTTTACCAACTGTCAACATTTCCATAGGGTACAGAGGGAACAATTACGTACCCTAAAATCTTGGAAATTAACGGTTATATTTTAAAATTTGTCTAAGCGCATGAAACATTTTATTCCCATAACCACCCAGTAGAGTACTTATGATCCGTTTCATTTCAATTACATAGACTCAAAATTATTTTCTGCAGAAAGCTCGACAGTGAAAGATCGGCCATAATTAATCATAAAAATTAACATAAGCACCGAAAGCATGATATATGATATTTCGAGTTTAAACTGTGGGCTTAACACTCAGCAAAGAGGGAATGAAAGAACCAACTCTATCTGTAATCCCCACATGAGAGCCAGAGCTAAACATGTGACAATGGCTGCAGATTAAATCAGTCTAAGCTAACAGAACCACGCTACAACCTGCTGCCATTCCCAGCGGCAGACGCAAGCTAACCGTAGCATCCAGCTAATGCATGCCGGTGGCATCACCAAGTCGGCATCAGACAATTCTATGTTATGCTTCACTCGATATATAAAAAGAATAGCACATCTGTCGGTTCAGCTTTTGTCATCTGTGTTCAGGTTCAACAGGCTGTTTTCGTAAACCGCGTGTGATGGTCTACAAATACTGATGACCTACTTTCTCTAGATCAATAACTGATCAGCATATTGCATAGTTGTAGTAAATTGTTAACAAAGCAACGTAAACAATAATTTTTAGTTATATTTGTCAAAGGTATCATGGTATATTGAAAAGATTTCCATACATTATTAATACAAAATAAATCAGGAATAAACTTCTTCTTTTTTTTTCTTTTTTTTTAAAGTAGTAATTTTTAGAGTTCAATTAACAAAATTAGTTGGGTTGTTGGTTGGGTTTTTTAAAATTATTATTTGTTACTTAATGTTAATATCACTTCTGGTCTGAATTTGGTTTATTCTGTATTTCAACAATGACAGTATTCACAATTTTATGTTTGACACATTTGCACCACTGGTAATAGTAATATTTTTCTACATTAAAGCAAAGGAATGTCTAACAACACCCCAGCACATGGTTTAGGGGTGGGGAAGAGGCTTTTAGTTATTTAACTGTGACATTTCAGTTCAAAGAAACAATTTGCTACCACCACACCACAAACTCCTACCAATTAGTAGCAAGAGATCTTTCATAGATGTACTTCCTCCACACACCACAGCACATACCACAACTTGGATAGTTTCATGGAGTAATTGCTTGCTTGGGGGTAGACTAATGGTTTTACTTAGTGTGAACAGTTTAAGGGCAATGGTACACGATACAAGTGTCTCATATAATAGTAGCCACAAGAATAACCGACTGCATAGCAACCGATCAAATTATAATGTCTGTCTTGTCCAATCGGCTATTCTCGTACAAGGCACTTGTATTGTGTTGGAACGCCTTTAGTTCCAAAAGACACAGTATCAAGTCACTCACCTGGCTGTACTTCAAGTATTGGGAAACATTGTCAGAAACAAATTCAACTTTTCCTTGACTGTTTACAACAAAGAGAAAACCATCAAAAGCCTGAAATGAACAGTTAAAACATATTTCAGAAAGCTTAAAATGAACAGTTAAAACATATTTCAGAAAGCTTAAAATGAACAGTTAAAATGCATTTTGAAAGATTGAAATCAGTAATAAACTTTCCCAATGTCGAAAAATGTATTAACATTTTTTAAATCTGAAATGAACAGTTAAAATATTTTCTGAAAGGGCTAAAAGGTACCCTTCAGAACAGTTAAAATATATTCTCAAGGCTAAAATGAGCAGTTAAAATATATTCTCAAGGCTGAAATGAACAGTTAAAATATATTCTCAAGGCTGAAATGAACAGTTAAAATATATTCTCAAGGCTGAAATGAGCAGTTAAAATATATTCTCAAGGCTGAAATGAGCAGTTAAAATATATTCTCAAGGCTGAAATTAGCAGTTAAAATATACTGATGGAAAGAAATAAAGGAACACGCGAGTAGTAACATCAAATATTGACTGCAACCAAAATCCTCGTCCACAAGTATCAGGAAATTAACCGTGTTACTGGTCGTCAACCCCACAGTACTGACATGCAGTGCCACAATATATCTCTGTAGTTTATACAGACTTAACTACTCCAGTAGGTCTCAAATACCGTATGTTCCCTTATTTCTTTCCATCAGTAGATATCCTCAAAACACTAATTTAATGTACAAGAGAATAAGTGAAAACTTTATTTTCCACAATGTTACATGCATGTAAAATAAGTGAGATATGTACTTTTTACAATACGCTGAGTAAGTATTATTGAAATATTTTTATTGGAATATATATTATTGAAGTGAGAAATATAGTTTTCACAGTGTAAGAAATGTATTTTTCAGTGCTATGTATTTGATGAAAGAAATATACTTTTCATAGTGTTAAGTAGAATAAGTGAGAACTATATTTTTCAGTGTTTAGTAAGTGATAAATGTCTTTTTCAGTACTATGTCAAATTAGTGATAAATGTATTTATCATCCATTAAAGGCGTTTGTAGGAGATATCGCTGGCACTATAATTTGCAATATTTCCTGCAATATCTCCACAGGAGATATCGCTTCTTATAATCTTGATTGGTCAAATTTTAATCACAAGACAATGTTTTGTTGCATCACTGTGTTTGTTTCAGCGCTAAACCTATCATTAGTGATGTCACGCCACTGCCGTTCTGCTAGTTAACGAGTCTACCACTGACATTCAACCCACATTACTAACATTGTTTACAACTATCGCAAATGAAAAGAATGATAATGGATGATAAAAAGAATCCCCCCCTCGTGTCTTGTGATATCATAATTTATCAGCACTCGTGCTGATAAATTATGATATCACAAAACACGAGGGGAGTATCCTCTATTTAATCACAGTTACATGTATGTAAAATCAATGAGAAATATATATGTCAATGTTTTTGACGAATAAGTGTAAAATATATTTTTCAGTACTCTGTCGACTGATAAAAGTTATGTAAAATAAGTGATAAATGTATTTTTCAGTATCGTGTAGAATAAGTGACAAATGTATTTTTCTGTATTATGTAGAATAAGTGATAAAAGTTAAGTTAAATAAGTTATAAATGTATTTTTCACAGAATTATCTAAAATAAGTGATAAATGATTTTTCAGTGCTATGCATGTTTTATAAGTGATAAATGACTTTTCAGTGCTATGTTTTATAAGTGATAAATGATTTTTCAGTGCTATGTTTTATAAGTGATAAATGATTTTTCAGTGCTATGTTTTATAAGTGATAAATGACTTTTCAGTGCTGTTTTATAAGTGATACATGTATTTTTTCTTAAAAGCTGTGCCGAGTAAGTGATAGGAACGATTTGTTAGCAAAAAAATTTTGTTTTGTTTAACGACACTACTAGACCACATTGTCAAATGTATGGTAATTTCGACATTAAGTCCTAGAGAGGAAACCCACTATATTTTACTATCAGTAACAAGGTATCTTTTATTTGCACCATCCCACAGACAGAATAGCACATACCACAGCCTTTGATACACCAGTCGTGGTGTACTGGCTGGAATGAGAAATAGCCCAATGGGCCCACCCACCGACAGGGATCGATACCAAACCGACCACGGAACATGCCAGTGCTTTAACACTGGCTACATCCCACCCCGATTTGTGACCGTTGCCGAGAATGTGCCATACCTCGAGAAGTAGGGGTCCGAGTAGGTCTGATGAAAGAATGGAGGGCTTGCTGGAAGAAACCTGACTCTGCTGCACCGCGTCTCTTGATGCACTTTCAGCTGAAAAACACAAGACGGCTTGTTAGTAATCTAAACATATAGCTCACCTTAACTCATGACACACAACTCACCTGTAACTCCGGACACACAACTCACTTATAACTCATGACACAATTACAATTAGTCTGCATATGTAGGTTATGCAAATTTAAATTCACTTAGTAAACTGCATATCAAAGAAACTGAACATTCTTTAATGAAATGCAATAATAAAAAAAAATGTATATTGCTAAAACTTACAGTATTAGCTAAATTTTTCCATAATCAGCAAGGGATCAATCTTTTATATGCACTTTCCTTTAGACAGGACAGAACATACCATGGCCTTTGATATACCAGTTGTGGAGCACTGGTTGAGACAGGAAAACCCGAATCTCAGAATGGGTTCTCGAGTTGGTTCCATCCTATGATGCAAGCACCATAGCCAAGAGCTCTACCAACTGAGCTAGATCTCATTTATAATTCATGTAACCGAACAGTTGGTTACCTAGGTAAAAACTGAACTAGATCCTGCCCTATAATTCATATAACTGAACAGTTGGTTACCTAGGTAAAATTGAACTAGATCCTGCCCTATAATTCATGTAACTGAACAGTTGGTTACCTAGGTAAAAACTGAACTAGATCCTGCCCTATAATTCATGTAACTAAACAGTTGGTTACCTAGGTAAAAACTGAACTAGATCCTGCCCTATAATTCATGTAACTGAACAGTTGGTTACCTAGGTAAAATTGAACTAGATCCTGCCCTATAATTCATATAACTGAACAGTTGGTTACCTAGGTAAAACTGAACTAGATCCTGCCCTATAATTCATATAACTGAACAGTTGGTTACCTAGGTAAAACTGAACTAGATCCTGCCCTATAATTCATGTAACTGAACAGTTGGTTACCTAGGTAAAACTGAACTAGATCCTGCCCTATAATTCATATAACTGAACAGTTGGTTACCTAGGTAAAACTGAACTAGATCCTGCCCTATAATTCATGTAACTGAACAGTTGGTTACCTAGGTAAAAACTGAACTAGATCCTGCCCTATAATTCATGTAACTGAACAGTTGGTTACCTAGGTAAAAACTGAACTAGATCCTGCCCTATAATTCATATAACTGAACAGTTGGTTACCTAGGTAAAAACTGAACTAGATCCTGCCCTATAATTCATGTAACTGAACAGTTGGTTACCTAGGTAAAAATTGAACTAGATCCTGCCCTATAATTCATATAACTGAACAGTTGGTTACCTAGGTAAAAATTGAACTAGATCCTGCCCTATAATTCATGTAACTGAACAGTTGGTTACCTAGGTCAAATTGAACTAGATCCTGCTCTATAATTCATATAACTGAACAGTTGGTTACCTAGGTAAAAATAGAACTAGATCCTGCCCTATAATTCATGTAACTGAACAGTTGGTTATCGCGTTAAAAATTGAACTAGATCCTGCCCTATAATTCATGTAACTGAACAGTTGGTTATCGCGTTAAAAATTGAACTAGATCCTGCCCTATAATTCATGTAACTGAACAGTTGGTTATCGCGTTAAAAATTGAACTAGATCCTGCCCTATAATTCATGTAACTGAACAGTTGGTTATCGCGTTAAAAATTGAACTAGATCCTGCCCTATAATTCATGTAACTGAACAGTTGGTTATCGCGTTAAAAATTGAACTAGATCCTGCCCTATAATTCATGTAACTGAACAGTTGGTTATCGCGTTAAAAATTGAACTAGATCCTGCTCTATAATTCATATAACTGAACAGTTGGTTATCTAGGTCAAATTGAACTAGATCCTGCTCTATAATTCATATAACTGAACAGTTGGTTACCTAGGTAAAAATTTAACTAGATCCTGCCCTATAATTCATATAAACGAACAGTTGGTTACCTAGGTAAAATTGAACTAGATTCTGATCTATAATTCATATAACTGAACAGTTGGTTACCTAGGTAAAATTGAACTAGATTCTGATCTATAATTCATATAACTGAACAGTTGGTTACCTAGGTGAACAGACTCAAGTATTACTAGACTCGGCCCATGCTAGAGTACTTGTGGAGACACTAATACAATGACATCAACTTTTGTAATATGTATTCAACAATTATGTAATGCAATATCTGCTTTTTGTTTCTTTCTTTGGCATTACAATTAAGACATTAAACAATAAAACATAAATTGGTCATGATTGCCTGTATTTAATTTATGAATAAAAATAATGTTGTTTTGAAGAAGTTACATAACTACACTCCCCTTTTTATGATTTTTTTTAATTAACTTTTTAACAGGTGATAAACTAACATTTGTAATTATTTACTGTTAGGGCTGAAATTTAAATTGATAATCATTAGAATCCATTCGCCCACAACACTCCGTATTCACATCCAGCAAATAAACAAGTATTTTAAGCCTTTTACAACTTGAAAGTACTGCATATTGATAAAAAAATAATCACAGTTATTTAATACGAAACATCTGTAGTTCTTCAAGTACACATTGAATACCGGCCACACACTGTTGATGTTTACATGAAATTTAATCATAGCACAAAATAATACTTAGTGGCTCATTCATTCAACCTGAAGGGATTTTGTTATTTGGTCTTATTAGTTTTGTGAACATTCTGTGCAATTTTAGCTCAGCTCTTGATTAAATATTTAGAATTAAAAAAGAAAATTTCCATCGTGTTATATTTAGAAAATAATTGATTAAGTAGGAGTTTGTTAATTATTTTTTCACCAATTTAAACTTTGTAGTACATTCTTCATTACTCAATCAGTCCTCTACATTGTGACTGATTTTGTCGCTTGTGAGACCATTTTTTTCATCTGGCAACCAAAACATTTCATACTATCTATATAAAAAATACAAGTAGAAGCCATCTGGATCCTAGATGAAAATGTTAATGCAGAGGTCTGTCAATACTTTCAGTAAAACTACTATATTCCGGTATTATGTTTATTCCAGGAGTAATTTCACTACAATTTGTTGACAACAACTTACCGACATTGGCCTCAGCGGCTGGGTTACGTCAGCAGGTGTTCACATCCTACTAACCCTTTCAAACTAAAACAGTATAATATACAACTATATTCCGGTATTATGTTTATTCCAGGAGTAATTTCACTACAATTTGTTGACAACAACTTGCAGACATTGGCCTCAATGGCTGGGTTACGTCAGCAGATGTTCACAAACCTATATCCATTCCAAACTAAAATAGTATAATATACAACTATATTCCGGTATTATGTTTATTCCAGGAGTAATTCTACTACAATTTGTTGACAACAACTTGCAGACATTGACCTCAGCGGCTGGGTTACATCAGCAGGTGTTCACATCCTACTAACCCTTTCAAACTAAAACAGTATAATATACAACTATATTCCGGTATTATGTTTATTCCAGGAGTAATTTCACTACAATTTGTTAACAACAACTTTCAGACATTGGCCTCAGCGGATGGGTTACGTCAGCAGGTGTTCACATCCTACTAACCCTTTCAAACTAAAACAGTATAATATACAACTATATTCCGGTATTATGTTTATTCCATGAGTAATTTCACTACAATTTGTTAACAACAACTTTCAAACATTGGCCTCAGCGGATGGGTTACGTCAGCAGATGTTCACAAACCTATAACCATTCTAAACCTCAGTGCGGTTGTGTACAACCATTACATTCACTTCTCTCTCATTAAAAACTAGCTACTACTTCTTTCCCATCAGGGAACATTTTGTTTTCAAAAAAATTATTAGCGACAGTCGCTAATCAATATGAAAATTGATTAGCAATCATTCATTTTGTGTAGCATTTTTTTAAACCTGCATTATGATAAAGTAAATATGAACAGACGATTTTTAAATAACTTTTAAATCATTTATTTATTGCAATTTTATTTAGTAGTCACAAAGAACAAATAAGTTCAGGTACAGTTATGTTTGATGTACATAATATGTAAGTCATAATCTGTATTCTCTTGTTTGTCGCCATTTAAAAAAATAAACTTGCTTATGGTTATCTGAACCTGTAGCTGTAAGTGGTGGTCCTAATCGGAGGAGGAACTTAGCAAGAACAAAAAGATGCCGGGCAAAACTTAGAAAATGGGACTTTGGCAGTACGGGGATATCTATTCACAGATAATATTTAGCATGTTCTTGGTTGTTAAGGATAACCTTTAAAATTTAATAATATCCAAAATATGGATCGTGAAATTACGCGATAAATTTCTGAATTGTGTCAAGATATCTGAATCTTGAATATGGATTTGCGACGCAATACTGAACAAAATGTTCCCTGCTCATTATAGACATTGTACATCTGTGTGTTTGTGTGTGTGCAGTTTCTGCCAGAAGGTATGAAGAGTAAAATTACATATCCTAAAATCTTGGAAATTAATGGATACATTTTTATAATTTTAAGATAGATTACTGTAAGAGAACTGCTGTTTATAATTTGTCAAGTACATGAACTGCAGTGTCTAATTCTAAGCAATTTCAAACTCATAACCATCTAGCAGGGGCACTTATGATCTGTTTTGTTTTTATTATGTACCCTCAAATTATTTTCTGGCAGAAAGCCTGGTGTGTGTGTGTGTGTATGTGTTGTACGTGTGTGTGTGTGTGTGTGTGTGTGTGTGTATGTGTGTGTGTGTGTGTATGTATGTGTGTGTATATGTGAGTGTGTGTGTGTGTGCATGTGTGCGTGCATGTGTGTGCACGTCTCTTTATGTGTGTGCGTATGTATGTGTGTGTGGGTATGTGTGTATGTGTGTGCATGTGTGTCTGTGTGTGTGTGTGTGTGTGCTTGTGCATTTATATATGCATGTGCGTGTGTGCATGTGTATGTATGTGGGTATGTGTGTTTGCAGACATATGTGTTTATGCTTTAAACTTAATTTTTTTTAATTTCAAAAGAAAAATGGAAAGTAAAATAATAAATAATAATAATATAGAACACTTATAATTTCATTTTCACCTTAATATCATAGGTTTGTGGGTGGGGGTAAAACAAAATTGTTTCATTATCTGTTCTACTAAGATAAGAGATCAGTTTGATATTAGGAGATTAATGAAATCACACCGTCTTTAGCTGGTTTTTGTTTTGCTGGGGGGTTTTTCCAACTAGATTGCTTTGCTAAATATTTGGAGACATACGCCACTATAATCACGTGTTTACTTTTACTTATTTATATTGAAAATATTCCACGCTGGCTGAAATGGGAGTTTTATCGTGTACAAGCCATCAATAACATCAATAAATAAAGAGCCACGCTAGCTGTATAGAAGCTTTCTCCTACACTGCAGTGAACACTAATGTGTTGATTAGTCCCTGGCCGAACACTGCCGTGCAGAAACAATAAACTAACCACAGCCACAACTGGTTCCAACTGTCTTTGTCATATATTATAAATATTCCTTTTCTCTTTCAATGGTATCATCAATTACAAACAGTATTCGGCTTCGTAAGTTTTAAATTTATTTCAAATAAACATACTGCTGTCTCTTTGTAAGTGTATTTTGAACTTACAAAAACTGTAAATGATGAAATCAATACAAATTATTAATGCACTTTTTTTTTTTACCAATTTATCGGTATAATATTGATGCGACACATTATAGTTATAGCCAATAATACCACCAAGAATAAACAAGACAAGAGAGATACATGATACACTCATCCGGAGTTTGATGGAGAAACACACAAATTATTGAATTTGATGATAAGGAAGATAGGGCTAGGACAAGGATTTCCTGCAAGGTGCATTAAAAGTGTGAAAATTAGGTCATAGTGACCTAGTTATGGTAAGTGTCACCTTGCTATCCCAATCTGTACTTGCATGCAAGGTTTGATGATCCTATATGAATTGATACGGAAGATATGGCCCAGACAAGGATTTCCTGCAAGGTGCATTAAAAGTGTGAAAATTAGGTCATAGTGACCTAGTTATGGTAAGTGTCACCTTGCCATCCCAATCTGTACTTGCATGCAAGGTTTGATGATCCTATATGAATTGATACGGAAGATATGGCCCAGACAAGGTTATCCTTGAAAATGACAGACCCTACTTTTTAAACACTACAGCATATTTTTCACTATTAGAGCCGTTTGTGATCACTGAAATCAAACATTACTTACATTTTATTGTTTAGATTATTCATTTCCATACAACCGAAGTGTTTCTGGTCATCCTGGTGTTTCTAATACCACAAAATGGTTTTTTCATATTTTTAAAAACGCATGTGCGTCTGAGAAGTAACAGTTATCAAGTCGCGTTTTAGTCTATTTCAAGGGTATTTCAATGTCACACTCTTATTTTACTCTAATGGATCCAAATGTGTTACAGGTTTGTAAATTAACTAAACTTAGTGCCCATTTTTATGGGTTGAAACTAGAGTTTAGGTAAAAACAACAATATGCCGTAGTGTTTAAAAAGTAGGGTCTGTTCCTGTAACCGACAGTAATGCACGAGAAGTAGGTCATGGTGACTTAAGAAAGATATGCCCTGGAAACAATAATATGCCGTAGTGTTTAAAAAGTAGGGTCTGTTCCTGTAACCGACAGTAATGCACGAGAAGTAGGTCATGGTGACTTAAGAAAGATATGCCCTGGAAACAAAAACTTACCACACCATAACACTTGTCAAAGATGGGTGTATAATAAAAAATTAAAAAAAACCATAATCAAAACAGACATGTGCATCAGTTACCATGAAAACATTGTTTCATGTTAAAGAAAATAATCAAAACAAATTTAAAAGAAGTTGCGTTTTGAACAAGTGAAGCAAAGTCCATAAAATGTAGAACTATGTTAGCTAAACAACTTGTCATTTTTATGGTGCTCCATGTAAGAGTTCGGGGGATTTATTACCTTCTAACAAAACATGGCTAACTTTCATTGGTGTGTCATTCAAAACAAGTATCAACTTTTTTGTTCAGTCAATAAAAGATAAAACTAAAGTAAATTTATTAGAAACAACTCAACATTATCTGTTTGAAGAGTGTTGTTTTTTTCAAGTCGCATTTATTAGATTAATTAATGCATTAATAAAAAAAAATGTTTTAAGGTCTCAACACGATAATATTATGACATATTTTAATCCTGATTTAAAGCATAATAATAATAAGACAAAAACTAAATAAAGTGATACATGCACAATGTTGTTATGTAAACAAAGAATACTGTTTGTTCATATGCTAGACGTGATATTCAATTTACAGGTACACCCATAAAAATAATATGGATCATGAACATTGACCATTTGTTTGTTATATGTTTATTACTGTATCCCGTTTGTTTATCATCAGTATGATACAAACCTTAGTGATGTTACGTAAACATGCACCATTTGTTTCTATCATCTTAGTGATGCCATGTAAACATGTACAGTACCCTGTTTATTATTAACATGTTACGTAAATGTTTATCCTATTTGTTGATCAACTGTATGCTATAAACCTCACTGATGTGAAGTAAATGTTTACCCTGTTTGTTGATCAACTGTATGCTATAAACCTCACTGATGTGAAGTAAATGTTTACCCTATTTGTTGATCAACTGTATGCTATAAACCTCACTGATGTGAAGTAAATGTTTACCTTGTTTCTTGATCAACTGTATGCTATAAACCTCACTGATGTGAAGTAAATGTTTACCCTATTTGTTGATCAACTGTATGCTATAAACCTCACTGATGTGAAGTAAATGTTTACCCTATTTGTTGATCAACTGTATGCTATAAACCTCACTGATGTGAAGTAAATGTTTACCCTATTTGTTGATCAACTGTATGCTATAAACCTCACTGATGTGAAGTAAATGTTTACCCTGTTTGTTGATCAGCTGTATGCTATAAACCTCACTGATGTGAAGTAAATGTTTACCCTGTTTGATGATCAACTGTATGCTATAAACCTCACTGATGTGAAGTAAATGTTTACCCTATTTGTTGATCAAATGTATGCTATAAACCTCACTGATGTGAAGTAAATGTTTACCCTATTTGTTTATCAACTGTATGCTATAAACCTCACTGATGTGAAGTAAATGTTTACCTTGTTTCTTGATCAACTGTATGCTATAAACCTCACTGATGTTATGTAAATGTTTACCCTTTTTGTTGATCAACTGTATGCTATAAACCTCACTGATGTGAAGTAAATGTTTACCCTTTTTGTTGATCAACTGTATGCTATAAACCTCACTGATGAGAAGTAAATGTTTACCCTGTTTGTTGATCAGCTGTATGCTATAAACCTCAATGATGTGAAGTAAATGTTTACCCTATTTGTTGATCAAATGTATGCTATAAACCTCACTGATGTGAAGTAAATGTTTACCCTATTTGTTTATCAACTGTATGCTATAAACCTCACTGATGTGAAGTAAATGTTTACCTTGTTTCTTGATCAACTGTATGCTATAAACCTCACTGATGTTATGTAAATGTTTACCCTTTTTGTTGATCAACTGTATGCTATAAACCTCACTGATGTGAAGTAAATGTTTACCCTTTTTGTTGATCAACTGTATGCTATAAACCTCACTGATGAGAAGTAAATGTTTACCCTGTTTGTTGATCAGCTGTATGCTATAAACCTCAATGATGTGAAGTAAATGTTTACCCTGTTTGTTGATCAGCTGTATGCTATAAACCTCACTGATGTGAAGTAAATGTTTACCCTGTTTGTTGATCAACTGTATGCTATAAACCTCACTGATGTGAAGTAAATGTTTACCCTGTTTGTTGATCAACTGTATGCTATAAACCTCACTGATGTGAAGTAAATGTTTACCCTATTTGTTGATCAACTGTATGCTATAAACCTCACTGATGTGAAGTAAATGTTTACCCTATTTGTTGATCAACTGTATGCTATAAACCTCACTGATGTGAAGTAAATGTTTACCTTGTTTGTTGATCTTCTGTATGTGGTAAACTCGTGATACTATGTAAACAAAATTTAATGTTTGTTGATCTGCTGTGTGTGATAAATCAGTGATGTTATATAAACAAAGTTTTCCCCATTTGTTGATCAGCTGTGTATGATAAACTTGTGATATTACGTAAACAAAGTTTTCCCTATTTGTTGATCAGCTATGTGTGATGTCTGTTGATCATCTCTATGATTTAAAACTCAGTAATGTTAAGTAAGTATTTAACATTAGTTTATCATATAAACTGATATAAACCTGTGATGTTACTTAAATATTTACCATTTGGTTATCGTCTGTACAATATAAACCTGAATGTTACGTAAATGTTTACCGCTTGTTTATTATCTGTATGTATGTTGCGATTCCGTGATATTAGATAAATGTTTATCAATGTTTATCCATGTTTATCCTGTTTTATCCTATAACTTACCCATGGTATCCATGTCATAAACCCATGTGATAATTTAGAGTATTAACCCAGTTATTAATGGTAAGCAAATTTAAAGGCATATGCAAATTTGCAAGGTTTCTAGGTAATAATGTGTTGCTGACAATGGGTCATTTGTTTACAAGCCAACAAGACCTGTATACCTGAGTGTAACGTTTCCATAAGATATAGTTAAAATGCGTGATGTCAAACTAATTTGTAATAATCGTGATGACATCATATTACTGATGAAGGTGACTTTAGTACTGTGATTTACTAAATATCGAATGAAAATGTTATTTTAGAAGTGCTATAGGATAAACAGAATATGCTACTCATGTTTTTTATAAGTAAAATAAGTAAATTTTTGTGATGTTATGTAAACAATGTTTACCCTGTTTGTTGATTAGCTGTATGTAATAAACCTCAGTCATGTTAGGTACATCTTTGTGATGTAATATAAACCTTGGTGATGTAATATAAACCTTGGTGATGTTATGTAAACAATGTTTACCCTGTTTGTTGAGCTGCTGTATATAATAAACGTCAGTGATGTTAAGTAAATCTGTGTGATATAATGTAAAGCACGGTGACTGTACATAAACAATGTTACCTTGCTTGCTGTATGTAATAAAACTGATGTTAAGTAAATCTGTGTGATATAATGTAAAGCACGGTGACTTTACATAAACAATGTTACCGTGTTTGCTGTATGTGATGTAAATAATGGTGATGTTAAGTAAAACTTGGTGATGTTACGTAAACAATGTTTACCCTGTTTGTTGACCTGCTGGATCTGGTTGACGGTCTCCTGCAGTAATGCACACTTGTCGGGCTTGATGGAGAAAACGCTCATGTCCGTCAAACTGTCGAAGATCACCCCCCCGAGCAGTTTTAAATAGAGCTCCTCAATGTACAACTTCTCCTGCTCTCGACGACGCTGCTCACTCACGCGCTTCGTTCTGAAACAAACAAACAACCAATCAGTAAACACGGTTTTTAATTCAGCTTAGTGGTATTCAAATTTCACATTTGGTATCAGTATTTTTGGGGTCAATTACCTATATATCGGTATGGTATTCGGTATCGATACAATACCGATACAGATATTGAGCGATATTTTTGGTATATTCAGCTTTAAATGCATGCCTGAGTTAAGTCTCACCAGCTAATTTCATCTAAATGAAATAAAATTTCATCGTAATGAAATTAAATTTCATACACAAGGGCCTCATCTCTCTTCTTTTCAGCTATTTTGTGTTCGTCAGATATATTATTAGTGCTTTACTAAATGGCGTAAAACTTTTTTCAATACCAAAATTGGGTATTTTGAGATTTGCTCGGTACGGTAAATCGGTATTGACATGATACTGATACCGAATGGTATATACGGTATACCGCCCAGCTCTAGTTTAAAACTTAAAATTGGGTTTCTTTAACTACGCCACTACAGCATATTGATTTGTTAATCATCGGATATTGGAATTATACACTTGATAATTGTTCTTGGAATGGGGGACAGTTAAAATAATTGTACCAGTGACAACTATTACGTGTAGGACTATGTCTAGGTGTTTTTATTGTTCAGTTAACATCTATCTAATAACAAAACAAAAACAATGTCATGATGCTGGAATATCTATCTACAGATCACTTTTTACTGGGTCTTTAATTAATTGATGTGTGTGTGTGTGTGTGTGCGTGTGTGTGTGTGTGTGCGTGTGTGTATGTGTATGTGTATGTGTCTGTCAGGGCTAGCTGTCAGATCACTTTTTACTGGGTCTTTAATTAATTGGTGTGCGTGTGTGTGTGTGTGTGTGTGTCTGTGTGCGTGTGTGTATGTGTGTGTATGTATGTGTGTGTGTGTGTGTATGTATGTGTATGTGTGTGTATGTATGTATGTGTGTGTGTGTGTGTGTGTGTGTGTGTGTGTGTGTGTGTGTGTCTGTCAGGGCTAGCTGTCAGCTAACTTTTTACTGGGTCTTTAATTAATTGGTGTGTGTGCGTGTGTCTGTGTGTGTGTGTGTGTGCGTGTGTGTGTGTGTGTGTGTGCGTGTGTGTATGTGTATGTATGTGTATGTGTGCGTGTCTGTCAGGGCTAGCTGTCAGATCACTTTTTACTGGGTCTTTAATTAATTGGTGTGTGCGCGTGCGTGTGCGTGTGTGTGTGCACGTGTGTGTGTGTGTCTGTCAGGGCTAGCTCTGGCACTCGCCAAATTCGCCAATTGCTAATTTTAATAACACTTGGTGAATTTTATTTTAATTTGGCGAAAAAAAATTGTGTAATACTTAAAACATTTTTGGAAAATAACTATAGATTTTGCTTTTTTAAGATGATTTGGCGAAATTTTCTAATTACCCAGAGCTGGCAATGGTGTGTGGTTGATTGCCGATTCAACATGACAGCAAGGATTGTTGTTATAAACATGTCCTGCCCATCCGAAGTCCAACAAAAACGAGATGTCATGGTACTGTTGGGTGGACTTTCACACCTAATATGACCTAACATTCCTATGGATTAGAAGAGCTGAATGATTCAACATACAAATGGAATACACATGTATATACATGAATACACACGTATATACATGAATACACACGTATATACATGAATACACACGTATATGTATGGTCTGTGTTTAAGTATGTGTGCATGTGCTAGTATACATTTTATTGCATGCTTGCATTACAGTCTGTATTGTATGTGACATGTGTACGTATGTACAAGCAGACAGGTATGCACAAAGACAACACACTGAAATGACATGGAATGTATTTCTGTAAGACTGAGAAATGGTCTGGCGACACAAACAACCATGTAGACACAGCGTCAAGATCTTGTTTGTCTTTGAGAAAAAAGTGCCAACACAACATATTGATTTTGTTATTTGGATTTAAATTCCTGCAACTATAAAGCTAAACACGGTCAAACAAATGGGAGGATTGGGCGAGCGATGTTAAACACCTCTTTAGTGTTGCTAGTCAACACATATAAAGATGTACATCATCAAACTGTCCACTAGAAGTACTGCTATTGTTAGTCAACACACATAAAGATGTACATCATCAAACTGTCCACTTGATGTACTGCCATTGTTAGTCAACACACATAAAGGTGTACATCATCAAACTGTCCACTTGAAGTACTGCCATTGTTAGTCAACACACATAAAGATGTACATCATCAAACTGTCCACTTGAAGTACTGCCATTGTTAGTCAACACACATAAAGATGTACATCATCAAACTGTCCACTTGAAGTACTGCCATTGTTAGTCAACACACATAAAGATGTACATCATCAAACTGTCCACTTGAAGTACTGCCATTGTTAGTCAACACACATAAAGATGTACATCATCAAATTGTCCACTAGAAGTACTTGAGGTGCTTGCATCACAGGATCGAACCACCTCGATGGATTCATTCAACTGACTGGGTTTTTCTTGTTCCAACCAGTGCACCATAACTGTGGTATGTGCTATCCTGTCTGTGGGAAAGTGCATATAAAAGATCCCTTGCTGCTAATGGAAAACATCTGCAGGTTTCCTCTGATGACTAGAGTCAGAATTACCAAATGTACATCATCACACTGTTGACTTAAGTATTGTTGTTCTTTCAATTAAAAAAATGTATTTGAGTGCTACGACGATTAATTACAAAAATCCATCATCATTGTTGTGGAAAATGTAAACAGTGTATATCCCTGCACTTGTATAATAAAATATATATGAGTTTTGGTTTCTTTTTATACGAGTGTAAAGAAAACAAATATAGAAAAGATATTAAAGTCTAACATTTGTAAAGTATTTAGGCTCTATCCTAGTAAATATGACACTATAGTCCGTCCCATAGGGAACGCCTTTTTTCTTACTATGGAATTTACTACGAGTTATTTCTTTCTGAGCTGATTGATTTGTAAAGTGCACAGGAAAAATGTATTTATTGGTTATTTCTAAAACACTTTTACTTTTTTTCTTACATGTACATCCAGCCAAAATTAAATTATTTACCAAAAAAACCCTACATTTTTATCAAATCAAGGTTAGTGCATAAACCATAGGTGTAGTTATAACTTGTATATATTATAACATTAACTCTGGTGTAAGATTTTACCTTGCAATTACTCAAATGCAAAATGTGCTTTAAAACACGTGTCATAGTTTACAACATTTTGAAGAAATTACTTCGCGTTAATAAAAACTGAGTACACTAAAATATAGCTGAAGGCAAGCTGGTTTTTATAATACAATAAAAACCACTTTCCATTTATCGCTTTGATGTTTTAACCTATTGCTTACATATAAGATCAGCCACAAATGGAAATCAAAACCTGATAGCAAAGTTAATGCATACTTATAACTTAGATTATTATACAGAAGGAATATACTAACTTGGCTGTATGGTTTGCACTTCAACTGACTAAACGAAGATACAACTGTTTGATAATAATAATATTTTAAACTTTCCTTAATAATTCATCTCTTCTTGTTAATCTGTTAAAGTTTGTTTTGTTTAACAACACCACTAGAGCACATTGATTTATTGGCCAATACCTTTTGCCAGGATGGTATTTAGCAATATATATGGTAGCTCAAAATGTATTTTATGCAAAATAGAAAAGGTAGTTCGGGAATTGAGATCAGAGATTTTAAGACATGTACATGTATATATCATATGTATTACATCTATGATACAGCTACCATAAATCAATGTATCGTATTGTGAACCTTCTATTACGATACTATATCGCCTTATCATTTATACCTTTAATTTCAATAAGCTGTATAAACCTTGTTTGTAGTGGTAAAGCACGAGTTGTGAACATTCAACACGGAGTTCAACACTGAGTTCAAACCAGTCAGCAGCCACTGAATACATGTGTCCATACAGATAAAACATCTTTTTCATTCATACTTTTATCATTCACTTTATATTTACCCAGTTGAAATAAATTGTACCGTGGGATAGATGGACAGACAGACAGGCAGGCAGATGGACAGAAGGACACCGACGAAACCTAGTCACCTCCATTTGGACCAGTAGAGAACTAATAGCACCATAAAATGTTTGTTGCATTTGTTTTGCATTTCAGTGCCATGTATCGCTGTGTATTACACACTCTGTGGATAAGTGGACCCCTTATTTTGCATTTCAGTGCCATATATCGCTGTGTATTACAGACTGTGGATATGCGGACCCCTTATTTTGCATTTCAGTGCCATATATCGCTGTGTATTACAGACTGTGGATATGCGGACCCCTTATTTTGCATTTCAGTGCCATATATCGCTGTGTATTACAGACTGTGGATAAGTGGACCCCTTATTTTGCATTTCAGTGCCATATATCGCTGTGTATTACAGACTGTGGATATGCGGACCCCTTATTTTGCATTTCAGTGCCATATATCGCTGTGTATTACAGACTGTGGATAAGTGGACCCCTTATTTTGCATTTCAGTGCCATATATCGCTGTGTATTACAGACTGTGGATATGCGGACCCCTTATTTTGCATTTCAGTGCCATATATCGCTGTGTATTACAGACTCTGTGGATAAGTGGACCCCTTATTTTGCATTTCAGTGCCATATATCGCTGTGTATTACAGACTGTGGATAAGTGGACCCCTTATTTTGCATTTCAGTGCCATATATCGCTGTGTATTACAGACTGTGGATAAGTGGACCCCTTATTTTGCATTTCAGTGCCATATATCGCTGTGTATTACAGACTGTGGATATGCGGACCCCTTATTTTGCATTTCAGTGCCATATATCGCTGTGTATTACAGACTGTGGATAAGTGGACCCCTTATTTTGCATTTCAGTGCCATATATTGCTGTGTATTACAGACTCTGTGGATAAGCGGACCCCTTATTTTGCTCCTCAATATCTGGTACAAAAAGGTTGGTATGATGTATAAGCCAATTCAACTTCTACGTAGTTGAAACAGGCACAAATATAGATATATTCAATCAAGATAATGTCAATCACGGGAATTTGTTTTGGTGAACCGATCAAAGTACAATGTACCTTAAAGATTTTAAGATAGCTAAAAATGAATAAAGGTTTATAAAGAAATCCCCTAATGTGGGATAACTTTGTTCCGTTCTTCGATCAAATCGACCGCATAGACATCGCTTGCTGATAAATCTAGTTTCACTTTTATACGGTGGTGTAAATATTATTTAACTCCAACAATATGTCTAATAATAATAATTTATTAGGAATTAGGAATTGCACAATCAACAATAATTGTAAGTAAAAATAATCAGTTCTGACCAATTGAAACTGCAATTGAAGATAAAACAAGGTTCGATCTTAACGGTCGCCCGAATGCCCCTGGCAACTGAAAATACTGATGGGCAAGTCAAACTCCTGTCCCAGTTTGCTTGCCTGGCGATCAAAAAAAAGAAAAGAAAAAAAAAGAAAAAAGTCTCATTTTAAACGACTTTGGGTAAACTGCGACATTTAAGTTTTTCGGAATAGTCCGTATTATACAATAACTTCATATCAATGTTAATTGCAAAGGCTAAGGGACTTCATGATCCTTAGGTTTACATGTGCATAGTTCGTGATGACTATCCCGTGGCTCATGAATATGATGTGCTGAGGGATGCTCTTCAATGACTTCAGATCGAAAGTGTTACGGTATGCAATATTATGAAATACAATTTTTAGTCCAGCAAAAATTTTATATTTCATTAAATAGAGTACAATTTATCATTATAGACATCGCATTAAAATGTTACTATGCAGTTGCTACAACAAACAATTCATTGCTATGGTGACCTTATTTTAAACCCAGAAGCTTTATATTTACAATCAATTTTGCAAATGTTACTCCTTTTTAAAAAAAACTAAAAAACCAATACATACATACATACATACATACATACATATATATATATATATATATATATATATATATATGAATTTATATATTATTGTAGTAACAAAGATGTCAGTTTATATACAAATATATATGCAGTTAAATGTAGATACGAAAACGACAAAATTTCATTTACAATATTAGTCGGAAGTTCTCGGGGCGAGCATTGGTAAACTTCTGACAGTTAGTTACTCTCGAGCACTTCCGAATTATGTGTAATCAGCTAAATGCTTAATAATAAAGAATAATATTTGATATCCCCATCCCAATCCTAAACACGATGAATATAATGCTGCTATTTGCTACATTTATTATCAAACTTTCTGCATGGCAAACTATGTTTTAACTTAATGGTATTTTATTTTATTGACTGACACAAAAACATTGTTCTATGTCCAAAATAAATGTAATTGGGATATTCATAAATGTATTTACTTTACAATTTAAAAAGGTTTAAGTTGGGCAAGTAAAAAAAACCCAAGGACAAGTGAAAGTGCTGTCAAAACAAAAAATTTCTTAAGCACAAACACTGACAAAATATTAGTGGTCATGAAAAGACCATTTTAATGACCGTTCCAATCACATGACACATTTGGCGCCAAATACTGGTATTACTTGTCGATGGCTTTTTCCGGAAATTGTTGACACAATGAAAATAAAATAAATTTGATTCAACTTCTCAAATAAAATACAACTTTTATTGTGTGTATCAAACAACCAAATGGACACTGGTATGAGACTTAATAGAGGCTGTTAAAAATACTGGTTAAATAACACAATGGTAAGGTTTTGAAGCCTAGATTGTTCCACAAGTTTTCTTTAGTATCGTATTTCCGTACACACTGATATTTGATTTGCATTTTCTTAGACATTTTTTGTCGACTCCATGTATTGGCCGACCCCTCTTCTCTTGATGGTATTTAGAGGCTGAGAGGGAGAGAAGAAGGGGAGGGAGAGTGGGAGGGAAATATGGAGGGAAACCACTCTCTTTCTGCAAAAATGTTAACATACGTATGCGACTGAATTCTAACAGTGTTCAAACAGAATTAAACTTAAATAATTGTAGCCAATGGTGAAGAGAAAATGCACATTACATTGCTGTGAGTCAGTTAACCCACAACACCACCTTTAATTGTATGGCTGCCAAACAGAGTAACAGTAGGTATGAACCATTAGGGTATTGCAGTAAATAAGCTGTGGAATGTGGGCCATCAAAGTCAGTGATGCACAGAGCCTCTCATATTCCAACTGACCAGCCAGCTAGCCAGCCAGCCAGCAGTGTTATGTAACAAGCTGAGTGACCTCACTTCCTCTCCTCTCAGGCCAGTGTCCTGCTGCTTACTGGACATGGCCCAGGTTCATAAAGCTGTCAGCCTGCAGAACTAGACACCTGGCCTCAGATTACAGTTATCTTCCCATTTGGTTGTCCAAAATCCGGAAGTTTCACCGCGCAAGTAGTCTGCTGTTTGACTGTGATTATTTCATGGCAGACAGCTATGAAGTGGCAACTGTTTGACTGAAGTGACAGGGGATAGCATGTAGTTTGTAAACATGTGTAACTTGTTGACATTGAAGACTTGTTTGTGGTAATTCCGGCCCATGCAAAAGTAGTGCTTTTTGTGTAAAATGGGTGTACTCCGGCCTGGTTTAGAGGGTGTGTCTGTTTAAACCAATATGCTGGGAGAAAGAGCTGGACAACAGGGGTTGTCCTTTTCAGGGTGTGTGTCCCCCATGCAGGCAAAGGTACATACAAAACTTCACGGGCCTGCTGATATTAATAAAAATGTTATAGCCACTAAGGCTATATAGAAACATATAGCGAAATTAATTGTGGTCTGAGGCCTGATATAGTTCACACATTACACCGGTTAAATGCTTGATTCTGATGAAAGTATTATAACCAGAGAGGTGAAATTACACAGACTGATTGTGCATACCACAAGGAATATGAAAACTAATTTATTTATTTTCTAAATATTTTATTAAATTAAAAAACATTTTTTTTTGAATTTATTAAAAATTAAAATTAAAAGTTTCAACTTTTAAATTTCAATATCCTCCAAAATAGCATAAAATGACCTCTGATGTTACTACAGGTTGTTGCAATATTTTTTAACAGTTTTGAGCTAATAATTTGGTAAAAAAGAGCAAAAGTTGGATTTTGTTAGTCAATATTGAGATTTTGATTTTTTTTTACATATTGAATTTTAAAGAGTTTCTCAATTATTGCAATTGGACAGAAGATCTAAATATAATGAATATATCACTACTAAATGTAATTAAACACTTTAAATAAATAGTATACAGTTTTTAACAAGATTAAGTACTCTAATAATACATTTCACCTACATTTATGTAAATTACACATTTCAGTCATTTTTCAAAAATGGTCTTTTATCCTTAGAAAATCTAATAGGCTAATATTCTATGCTGTCTGAATGTATTTATTGTGTTCAGTAATCAGATGCTGGTATACTTGTCAAGTTTATTGCAGAAAATGTGCCAAAAAGGTTAACATTTGGCTTGTAATACATATGGCAGAATAATCCATAATGCATATTCAGTGGTCATTACTACAAACATCCTTCCAATCAAGAAATACTACACTGAGGTATCTCAGACACTGGCACATGACTACACTTGTTAACAGTTATCACTGGAAACTGAAAAATATGGTGCAAGTACCTCTTGGTAGGATTTATATCAGCATTTTGTGACAAAATCTTCATTTTCAAAGTTGTCGTCAACAAAAAAAATATTATGGTGTATACCTAAGTAATATCTGTAGGGCATATTCATATTAATATGCATTTATATGGACTGTTTTGCCTTTTACAAAGTGGCTACATGTCTAATACAGTAAATGAAGTAGATTAAGTAAATACAGCAGGTCAAAATTGAATATGAGGCCTATCATGTCTAATTTTCCCTGAAATTAGTGTGTAAACATTTGTTGCAAATGGCCCCAATTTTGTGACTTTCACCATCCCTCTGACACATTTCTAATAATGGATCATGAATTCAGTCACCATATCTTTACTAAGCCTCCACTTATCATATCTAAAATGCAAAATTTTACAGTTTTAGATTTTTTTGTTTTTCAAAAATTTAAATTTAAGTTTAATATTTAATTAAAAATGAAGTAAAATCTAATGATTGATTTTTTTTCCTTTAAATATTTCAAAATCTTTCCAAGACAACACTGTGCAGATAGAACATATGTAGAAGAAAAAATAGCTGCTCATTGTATGAAGAAATTCCAAAATTTGATAAAGTTATTACATTTTGAAGTTGGTGTCCCTCAAGTTTCCATTGCTAAAATTGGCCATGGCAAGGCACTGTGGTAGGTGTTTTAACACAGCCTCTGTATACTCTCAGTTTAAAGGTGACATACCGATACTTACCGAGCATTGCTTTAATATGTATATCATTGGAATGCATTAGTGTGGGCCAGTTTTTAGGGGAAAAAATGGACTGATAGGCCTCAGATTACAGTTATCTTCCCATTTGGTTGTCCAAAATCCGGAAGTTTCACCGCGCAAGTAGTCTGCTGTTTGACTGTGATTATTTCATGGCAGACAGCTATGAAGTGGCAACTGTTTGACTGAAGTGACAGGTGATAGCATGTAGTTTGTAAACATGTGTAACTTGTTGACATTGAAGACTTGTTTGTGGTAATTCCGGCCCATGCAAAAGTAGTGCTTTTTGTGTAAAATGGGTGTACTCCGGCCTGGTTTAGAGGGTGTGTCTGTTTAAACCAATATGCTGGGAGAAAGAGCTGGACAACAGGGGTTGTCCTTTTCAGGGTGTGTGTCCCCCATGCAGGCAAAGGTACATACAAAACTTCACGGGCCTGCTGATATTAATAAAAATGTTATAGCCACTAAGGCTATATAGAAACATATAGCGAAATTAATTGTGGTCTGAGGCCACCTGGCATATTGTAGAATAGTAAAGTCGGAGCAAAACCACTCCTCAGTTTGATTTTCCCCGTTAGTTTTAAAATACCTCACCTACATGGAAGATACAAAAGCTGAGGCTGGGGATACCGGTCGGAAAGATGGTTATGTCTGATGTCGTACTGCTGATGTGGAATACATTTTTAAAAGAAGAAAAAAAAGTTTTATCAGAGGTAATGATGGAAATAAATGGAAATGAAACACCCAGCCATTGTCAAATATTGCTAGTAATTACTGAAACCAGTGTTAAAATGAAGCATCTGTAACCAGTACAGTGCCAGCAATAAACTGGAACATCAGTAACCAGGACAGTATATAATTATCTGTTTAATGAAACATCCAGACATTGTCAGATAATAATTACTGCAGCCAGCATGATAACAGTATTATAATCCCGTTCTCCTGAAGTCGCTGAGCTAGCTGTGACACGACTATGGACGTCGTAAGACACATGTTGATATCCCCTGCCTGACTGATGAAGTCACTGAGCTAGCTGTGACACGACTATGGACGTCGTAAGACACATGTTGATATCCTCTGCCTGACTGATGAAGTCGCTGAGCTAGCTGTGACACGACTATGGACGTCGTAAGACACATGTTGATATCCCCTGCCTGACTGATGAAGTCGCTGAGCTAGCTATGACACGACTATGGACATCGTAAGACACATGTTGATATCCTCTGCCTGACTGATGAAGTCGCTGAGCTAGCTGTGACACGACTATGGATGTCGTAAGACACATGTTGATATCCTCTGCCTGACTGATGAAGTCACTGAGCTAGCTGTGACACGACTATGGACGTCGTAAGACACATGTTGATATCCCCTGCCTGACTGATGAAGTCGCTGAGCTAGCTCTGACACGACTATGGACGTCGTAAGACACATGTTGATATCCTCTGCCTGACTGATGAAGTCGCTGAGCTAGCTCTGACACGACTATGGACGTCGTAAGACACATGTTGATATCCTCTGCCTGACTGATGAAGTCGCTGAGCTAGCTGTGACACGACTATGGACGTCGTAAGACACATGTTGATATCCTCTGCCTGACTGATGAAGTCGCTGAGCTAGCTGTGACACGACTATGGACGTCGTAAGACACATGTTGATATCCCCTGCCTGACTGATGAAGTCGCTGAGCTAGCTGTGACACGACTATGGACGTCGTAAGACACATGTTGATATCCTCTGCCTGACTGATGAAGTCGCTGAGCTAGCTGTGACACGACTATGGACGTCGTAAGACACATGTTGATATCCCCTGCCTGACTGATGAAGTCGCTGAGCTAGCTGTGACACGACTATGGACGTCGTAAGACACATGTTGATATCCTCTGCCTGACTGATGAAGTCGCTGAGCTAGCTGTGACACGACTATGGACGTCGTAAGACACATGTTGATATCCCCTGCCTGACTGATGAAGTCGCTGAGCTAGCTGTGACACGACTATGGACGTCGTAAGACACATGTTGATATCCTCTGCCTGACTGATGAAGTCGCTGAGCTAGCTGTGACACGACTATATGGACCTCGTAAGACACATGTTGATATTCCATTCACCAGTATTGATCTGTCACCAGACACACCACCTTCCACCGACAGGAAATGATACTCTTTTCTCAGGTAGAACTCTTCTGTACTGTGTACACATCTAACTGTGTGCTGTGTTCAGTGAACTGTTCAGACTGTCATTTGACTGGCTAATTCCCAGAGATATGTGGAGTACTGAGAAAATATATTAGATTAAACAAACATACCCTGTTATGGTATTCACCTCATCTCCCAACACACACACACACACACACACACACACACACACACACACACACACCTTTTCTTTTCTTCTCTTTCTCTGCATATCTCTCTCTCTCTCTCTCTCTCTCTCTCTCTCTCTCTCTCTCTCTCTCTCTCTCTCTCTCTCTCTCTCTCTCTCTCTCTCTCTCTCTCTCTCTCTCTCTCTCAACCAGCGAGTTGACACTATATTCTGGATTGGATACCTTAAAACCAGGTTCTGTACTATGTAAAGCTATACAGCAGGGGTTGAAATTAACAAATATTTCCATTGGCCTGATGGACTAATAGCCTAGAAAACTTACTAGTCCCCATTAAAAAAAATTACCACTTCAACATCCCACCCCTACCAATTATTGGAGTGTTCTCACTGCTCCATTTAAGCGGGGCGGGGCGCCCCGCTATTCCATTTTGCCGCCCTCCTTTCACGTTCCCCGCCCTCCTTTATTTTTGAGCACCCCTCTATTTATTTCTCCGCTATTTCCAAATGTACTTTTTTCCACACAAAAAACAACGATCAGTCTGCACACTGGACATCAAAGGAAACAAGCTGCGTTGTGTACGAAAAAGCAATTGACGCAACATTTACGACAGTTACCGTAACATAATTTAACAGTATTTTTAACAGCCTCGATTTTGTCCAATATCTGTATCCATTTGTATGTTTGATAGACACAATAAAAGTTATATTTTATGTAAGCAATGATTCGGCAATCTCTGATTGAAAAAAACCCCCTCTTATTTGGCGCCAAATTTGTCACGTGATCAGAACGGTCATTCTGTCTTTTGTTTCGACTAACTATTGTCTGATATTTTGTACTCAGTTGCAGATATAATTGGTTGAAACTGATGATTTTTACTTTCTGTTATTCTGTTTATTCAGCAGTTCTTTATAAAATATTTTAAACTTTTCATTTTGAGGGGATATGAATGCTTAAAAAAACAACGGAAGTGGTAGTGTTTATCATTAAAATCATTTATCTTGAGTGCCAAATAATATATACACCGCCTTTACAAAAACGAAACTACTTTTTATCAGCTGGTGATAATATATTATCACAGCGATCAATTCATTTGATGAAGATGGGAATAACAAAAATGTATCTGACATTAGGAGATCACTTTACAAACATCTTTATTGTTTTTCGTATATCTTGAAATTTTTATTAAAAATAATAATATTAAAACTTTGATCGGTCCAGCAAAACCGGAACTGCCCGTGAATGTCAGACCGATATCATCTTCGATTCAATTAAAAGACAAGTTTTTTTTAGAAACACCTTTGCACTTGTTTGTAGGCAAAATAAGGAGTATGTCTTTTCTCAAAGTCTACCAAACTACTCCCCCCCCCCCCCCCCCCTTTTTCTTTCTTTTTTTTTTTGCTTTTCGTTTATTGGTTTTTTTTTGGGGGGTTTTATTTGAAGGGTGTGGTGCCCCGCCCTCCTTTAATTTTCACCCAGCGAGAACACTGTATTGATTGAATCAAACAGAAATGCAACATTTGTGACAAATGTAAAAAAACCCACCTAAAAATCAAATACAAAAAATAAATAAATAAAACCCACCAAAACAAACCAGTGTGACTGCATATAACCTAACTGGAGCAGGTGGCTATAGCAATTCCAACTCTTGGGGCGAGGGGGTGAGTGTTCACTTCTAACCCTGATACACTCATTCTGGGTGGATATCCCAGCCCCTGGGATTTCAAAGTGTCTACCACTGTCTTGTTTGCTCATCAGCAATGTGTTCACAAGAGACGTTAAAAAAACAGAAGCTGTTTTGAGTATCTAAGTTTGAGCACTATGGCCACCTGCCAATGCAAGAAGTTGGTGATGAAGTGCCCACGCTAATTAGCTTCAATACCAATTACTTGCAGCCATTTTGGCTAGAGCAAGATTCCCATGCAGATAGAAGGAAGGAAGGAAATGTTTAATTTAACAACACATCAATACATTTTATTTAAGGTTATATGGCATCGGACATATGGTTAAGGACCACATAGGTATTGAGAGAGAAAACCCGCTGTCGCCACTTCATGGACTACTCTTTTCGATTAGCAGCAAGGGATCTTTTATATGCACCAGCTCAGATACAGGATAGCACATACCATGGCTTTTGATATACCAGTTGTGGTGCACTGGCTGGAATAAGAAATAGCGCAATGGGCCCACTGACAGGGATCGATCCCAGACCCATACAGATAGACTGATAGATAATCAATCAAGTGTTTTTGGCTCCATTATCAGCAGAGCTCTAGCCTGAGGTGCTGGAGTTGTGGGATCGAACCTCCGTTGCAGATCCCCTGGGTTTTCCCCATCCCAACTAGTGCCCCATGACTGGTACATGTACAGTGAAACCTCTCAAGACCGGACCCTCTGTAAACTGGAAATCCCTCAAAACCAGGCATTTTAGAGAGTCCCTTTCTAAAAAAAAACCAGGACAGAACTTAATCTCTTTAAACTGGATTCCTCTTAAAACCAGACATATTTCTTGGTCCCAAGGGTGTCTGGTTTAGAGGGGTTTTACTGTATATCAAACGCTGTGGTATGTGCTATCCTGTCTTTGCTTAAATTGCTACTAATAGAAAAATGTTGCAGGTTTTCTCTCTAAGACTATATATGTCCGAATTACTAAATGTTTAACATCCAATAGTCAATGATCAATTAATCAATGTGCTCTAGTGGTGTTGTTAAACAAAAACTAACTTTTCATTAAACAAAACAAAATATAACTTTTAACTTTTAGCACCTAATATATCAACAGAGAGAAGAAAAAAATTCCTATTTCATTTAATAGTAGGCAGAAGACTCAATTTTATTTGTTTTATATATTAATATAAATGTAACTATACTTAATATTTTACTGTAATATTAAGTATATTGCAATAAAATGGTTTCTAGGTCATTTAGATCCACAGTAGAGCCTATACAGTAGTGGCACAAAACATAATGTTATAACATTTTCTGGATCACCAAGAGGGGCGGGACGTAGCCCAGTCGTAATGCGCTCGCTTCATGTGCGGTCGGTCTGGGATCAATCCCCGTCAGTGGGCCCATTCAGGTATTTCTTGTTCCAGCCAATGCACCATGACTGGTATATATCAAAGGCTGTCGTATGTGCTATCCTGCCTGTGGGATGGTGCATATAAAAGATCCCTTGCTACTAATGGAAAAATGTAGTGGGTTTCCTCTCTAAGACTATATGTCCAAATTACCATATGTTTGACATCCAATATCCGATGATTAATAAATCAATGTGCTCTAGTGGTGTTGTTATACAAAACAAACTTCTTTTTTTTGTCCAACATGTGGTGAAATATGGGTGTCATTCCACTCTGCCCTAGTTTACTGTTATGATAATTGAATTCTGTGAAACTTTCCCCATGGATGGATTTCTTCGTCCAATCATTCCACAAGGATCAAGTAGCAGCATTTTAACAGGTCGAGCTTTTCTTCTTCACATTATAGTAATTTAATGGTGCATGGGTTTCCACTTTATACCATTAACTTACATATCACAAAACAAGACGAACATCCTAAAATATGTTGTCTGTACCTTGCTAGGTGTCTAACTCAGATCTTGAAACATCATAACAGTAAGCGGTGTCAGGCAATATTAAAGTTTGTTTTGTTCAATGACTCTAACAGAGCACATCGATTAATCATTGGCTATTGGATGTCAAACAGTTGGTAATTTTGACAATCTTAGAGAGGAAACCCACTGCATTTTTCCATTAGAAGCAAGGGATCTTTAATATCCACCATCCCATAGACAGGATAACACATACCACAGTCTTTGATATACTAGTTGTGGTGCACTGGCTGGAATGAGAAATAACCCAATGGGCCCAACGAAAGGGATTAATCCTAGACTGCCGTACAGAATTTTGGTACATAAGTGGAACAGTGTTTGAATACTGACTTGAAATGAAGATGAGAAGGGTATGTAATAACTATAGTTATTATCTACATGGTTCAACATAACCACGTTAATAAAAATCATATGAAGCACACGTGTAATAATGTAATTTTAGGAAGCAATGTCATAACATGATGATGCTTTCCCAGTCCTAGTTCAGACTGTGCATGTGAAATATGACATCATTTCATGGTCTCCTTCAAATTGTGATTGAAACATTTTGAGACAGCCCTTGTTATTCATAAATAATAATATGAATATGAATATGAATATGGATAATAAAGAAATTATTACACTCTACTGTGAGTCATACTGATTTTATGAAACTTACGTCAGGATTCTTGGATTACCCTCATTCTCGCTTGGGCAATACACAAATTTTGTAAAAATTACTAAAATGACTATGACACACAAGCTTGTATAATAATCTCTGTGACTTCACTGTGATGCTTTACTGGAGCTGTCCCAACACTGGCCCTTCCATTTGATGGTGATCCCTACCCGCTACCAGCCTCCACTGATCCTACAATGATCTCAACCACCGGAGTGATTTAATTCTTACAAATTAACTGTAAAATATTAGTCACACTTACCATTAAGGAATACAGTTTAAAAGAAAACTGATTCGTCCAATACGACAATCAATACATAGGTTAGATAAGAACTGTCTCATGTTCATATTGTCCAGTAATACATCCATATTTGTAGTTTAGACTAGAATTGTCTCATGTTCATATTGTCCAGTAATACATCCATATTTGTAGTTTAGACTAGAACTGTCTCATGTTCATATTGTTCAGTAATACATCCATATTTGTAGTTTAGACTAGAACATTAACAAGTTTGCTTTTCCAGTAATACATCCATGAGTGTATAGTTTAGACAACTTCAATTGTTCTAGTAATCCACAATGTAGTTAAGTTTTCCAGTAATACATCCATGTATGTAGCTTAGACAAGTTCATTTTTCCAGTAACACATGTAAATTCATGTATCTAGTTCACTTTTTCCAGTAATACATCCATGTAAATAGTTTAGACAAAGATGACTTTTCCCAGTAACATATCCATGTACACATTGTCTGTACACATGATAAATAAAACATAAAAACTTTTTCAATGTAAGTAGTTTAGACAAGTTCACGTTTCCCAGTAACACATTTATGTATGTAGTTTAGACAAAGTTGACATCCAAGTATATGTATATGTGATAAAAAACAACAATAAAACATTTTCAAAGTTCACTTTTCCCCGTAATACCTCCATGTATGTAGTTATGTTTTTCCCAGCACTGTTATTAGTGGTAAGATTAAAGAGAAAACATCCCAGGTGATAAAAAAATAATATAAACTTTTTCAACTTCACTTTTTCCAGTATGTAGTAATACTAGTATAAACAAGTTCAGTTTTCCAGTAATACCTCCTTGTAAGTACTCTTGTTTTCCCCAGCACTGTTATTAGTATAAGATGAAAGAGAAGAACATCCCAGGTGATAAAAAAATAATATTAACTTTTTCCAGTAATACATCTATGTATGTAGTAATAGTTTAAACAAGTTTAGTTTTCCTAGTAATAACTCCATGTAAGTAGTCTTGTTTTCCTCAGCACTGTTACTAGTAGTAAGATGAAAGAGAAGAACATCCCAGGTGATAAAAAAAATAATATAAACTTTTCAAGTTCACTTTTTCCAGTAATACATCTAAGTAGGTAGTAATACTAGTATAAACAAGTTCAGTTTTCCAGGAATACCTCCATGTTAAGTAGTCGGTTCCCCCAGCACTGTTATTAGTGGTGAGATGAAAGAGAAGAATGTCCCAGGTGATGATCATTTGATGTGGTAACAGGAGAGTAAGAAGCAGCTAAACGGAGTACCAGATGACCTGAAGAAACTTCTTCACCTCCTCTACATAGGAACTTGCCAGGCAGTGGGGGGAAGTGACAGTCCTCTGTAGAGCACACCAGGGCACATCAGTGTGGGAAACAATCGGCACAAGCATTTGAGACATTAAAAAAATCAATGAGCGAGCACACACAGCACAGCGAAAGATGTTCAGTCAGGTTTTTTGAGCAAAGATGTTAAACTAACATGAACTGTTTGACACATGCAGCGCCATGCCGCTCGCTTAGCCTTGGCTATCTCCATGAACAATGCCAAGCTGCAGCTATAAGAATGCCGTACGCCATGCAGTGAGTAAGACATAAGACAAAGCTAAGGCTAGTAGATGCAGAATTCATACATCAGTACCAGCTCAGTGTTTCTGCCAGAAAATAATTTGAGAGTACGTTAAAAAAAAAAAAAAAGATCTTGAAAGGACATACCCTAGGTTTCAACCCGTGAAAATTAACATTTAAGTTTAGTTAACCTACAAACCTAAAACACATTTGGATAAAGTTACAATTGAGTAAAACATGAGTCTGACTTTGAAATGGTGAAATATCCTCTACAAATAGACTAAACCTCGACTCCATAACTGTTACTTCTCAGATGCACATGTGTTTTTAGAAATTTGAGAAATGGATTTTGTGATACAAAAACACCAGGATGAACAAAAACACTTTGAATGTATGGAAATTAATAATCTAAATCATAAAACCTAAGTAATGTATGATTTCAGTTATCAAAAACGGCTACAATAGTAAAAAATATACCGTAGTGTTTAAAACCTAGAGTATGTCCCTTTAAGTTCCCTTATTACATGGTTTATGGGTTAAAAATATTTAAAAACTGGAACATTTTTCTTGTAGTTTCATAAATTTTAAACAGCAGTTCTACTATAACTTCTTCTAAAAATTATAAAAATGTTATCCATTAATTTTAAAGATTTTAAGGTACGTAATTTTACCCTTCATACCCTCTGACAGAAACCCTGCCAGCTTTAATCCTGAATTTTCTCTCAGTAATCTCTGATGGTGGCAAAGGCCAATCAGGTCTCTGGTTGGTAGGTACTGGGTTCAAAGACATGTTTTAGTTAACAACGCACTCAACACAATTTATTTACGGTTATATGGCATCGGACATATGGTTAAGGACCACACAGACAGAGGAAACCCACTGTCGCCACTTCATGGGCTACTGTTTCTGATTAGCAGCAAGGGATCTTTTATATGCACCATCCCACAGAGAGGGTAGTTCATACCATGGACTTTGATATACCAGTTGTGGTGCACTGGCTGGAACGAGAAATAGCCCAATGGGTCTACCGACGGGGATCGATCCCACACCGACTGCGCATCAAGCGAACGCTGTACCACTGGGATACGTCCCGCCCCCGGTTACTGGGTTCAACGCTGAGCTCTGAGCACAGGCCAGCATGCTTGAACTTTAATTGGATATAGAAGTTAAAAGTCTATTTTCTTTAACAACACCACTAGAGCACAATTATTTATTAATCATCGGCTACTGTATGTTAAACATTTGGTAATTTTGGCATAAAGTCTTTGAGACAAAACCCGCTACATTTTTCCATTAGTAGCAAGGGATCTTTTATATGCTCCATCACACAGACAGGATAGCACATACCACTGCCTTTGAGATACCAGTCGTGGTGCACTGGCTGGAACAACATTTAATTGGATATACGCAAACAAGTTAAATTTATATCAAATCAAATACATGCATATAGTCCATGCAAATTGGGAGGCCATGGAAGTGGACCATAATGTTCTTCTCAGTCTACATATACCGGCCTCAGTGGCATCGTGGTCAGGCCATCAGTCTACAGGCTGGTAGGTACTGGTTTCGGATCCCAGTCGAGGCATGAGATTTTTAATCCAGATACCGACTCCAAACCCTGAGTGAGTGCTCCGCAAGGCTCAATGGGTAGGTGTAAACCACTTGCACCAACCAGTGATCCATAACTGGTTCAACAAAGGCCATGGTTTGTGCTATCCTGCCTGTGGGAAGCGCAAATAAAAGATCCCTTGCTGCCTGTCGTAAAATAGTAGCCTATGTGGCGACAGCGGGTTTCCTCTCCAAATCTGTGTGGTCCTTAACCATATGTCTGACACCATATAACCGTAAATAAAATGTGTTGAGTGTGTCGTTAAATAAAACATTTCTTTTTTTCTTTCTTTCTTTCAGTCTACATATATACATGTATGTAAAGAAATATAACGTCTAAAAAAATTACTTAAAAATAATTATCCAAAACATTGCTGTTTAGTCTGCATGTGTTAGGTAGGTAAGTAGGTAGGTAACTAGTTTTACATGCTCATATACCACTAGGGTTTCGAACACAGCCATGTGTTTGGAATTTATGTTTGAAGTTATTCACCGATAAAAATAAAATAGATAAAAATAAAATAGATAAAAATAAAATAGACCGTACCCCTTCTCCCACTTCAAATATTAGTCATAAAGGCCTGCTTTTACTGTAAGGCTAAAGTTTATTTATTATGGATAAACATGTTTTGCTTTGCCGTACATTAATCACTCCACTGTATGTTAAACTCTTGTACACTTGTAGCATGTGGTAATGCTGGTATAAATGTTTATTTCAAACACCTGGTGCTGTTTGTACAGTTTTCATCTTTAAGTGGCTGGCTGTTTTGTTTCTCTGTACATTTGTTACCTTGTTACATTGCCTTCAGTGTACACAGAATACTATACGAGTTTTGTAAAAATTATATGTAGTGAAAATGAGTGGTATTTTATTTATTATACCCACTTTCAAATAATGTAACATCTCACAATCACTTCCAGGGTAACTCAGCAAGACATTGGAATGCACAGAGCTAAGACCAGAATGATGCCATTTAGCAACTCAAGTTAAAGTTTGTTTTGTTTAACAACACCACTAGAGCACAATGATTTATTAATCATTGGCTACTGGATGTCAAACATTTGGTAATTTTGTCATATTTAAAGATTGTTTTGTTTAACGACACCACTAGAGCATATTGATTTATTAATTATCAGCTATTCGATGTCAAACATTGGGTCATTTTTAGATATTTGGAGAGGTACCCACTTAATTTTTCTATCAGTAGCAAGGGATCTTTTGTATGCACCATCTCACAGACAGGATAGCACATACCACAGCCTTTGATATATCAGTCTTCGTGCACTGGCTGGAATGAGAAATAGCCCAATGGGCCCACTGATGAGGATAAATCCTAGGCCAACCACACATCAGGCGAGCACTCTACCACTGGGCTACACATGGCTTTAAGCACTAACATGCAACTGATTGTGTATGAAATTTGTACGCCACACCCAGACATAATAAACATGTATATCATGTGACAGGGATATAACTCTCTGGTAGATGATCTAGTCAGAGGATCAATCGTCTTTGATAGACTAGTTTTATCTCATTCCAGTCAGTGCCATGTGGCTGGTATATTAAAGGCTGTGGTATGTACTGTACTGTACTATGGGAAAGTGTATATAAAAGATACCTTGCTGATTATCCGGAATAGCTTGCATAGCAGCATCATATTTATTCTGTCTCTCTCTCAAAACGTGTGGAAATGTTAAGCTACCAAACAGTCGAAGTTTAAAATGTGCAGAGGCATTGTTTACAAACATTCCTTTCCTTGCACGGAGTATATAAACATGCTGTTATTTTCTTACATTACAATTTTATCTCGAGAACTTGCCTCAAGGGAATAAAACCACAGGAAAATGGAGATATGCGATTATTTATGGGTTATATTGTCTTTAAATGTGATTATTAATGTGATGTATTGTCTTAAAATGTAGTGCATTATTATCAACTATACCAAATATCAAACAAAATATGCACATGGTATTATTATTAAAGTTATCTGTGTGTGTATATATATATATATACACACACACACACACACACACACACACACACACACACACACACACACACAGAGTAAAACTCCTCTAAACTGGACTCCCTCAGGACCAAGTAAAAAGTTTGGTTTGTGAGGTATCCGGTTTAGAGAGGTTCTCTTCTGCACACATTTAAAAAGGGACCATGAAAAACATCCGGTTTTGAGGGAATTCCGGTTTACAGTGGGTCCGGTTTTGAGAGGTTTCCGGTTTAGAGAGATTCTCTTCTGCACAGATATTTAAAAAGGGGCTCTGTAAAACGTCCGGTTTTGAGGGAATTCCGGTTTACAGAGGGTCCTGTTTTGAGGGAATTCCGGTTTACAGAGGGTCTGGTTTTGAGGGAATTCCAGTTTACAGAGGGTCCGGTTTTGAGGGAATTCCGGTTTACAGAGGGTCTGGTTTTGAGGGAATTCCAGTTTACAGAGGGTCCGGTTTTGAGGGAATTCCGGTTTACAGAGGGTCCGGTTTTGAGGGAATTCTGGTTTACAGAGGGTCTGGTTTTGAGGGAATTCCGGTTTACATGGAATTCTGGTTTACAGTGGGTCCGGTTTTGAGGGAATTCTGGTTTACAGAGGGTCCGGTTTTGAGGGAATTCTGGTTTACAGAGGGTCTGGTTTTGAGGGAATTCTGGTTCACAGAGGGTCCGGTTTTGAGAGGTTTCACTGTATATACTTCTTATTTCTTTTTTTAAAGTACGTTAAGAGTATTTGTTGTACTCCCACATTAAGGAAATAAAGTGTGAAGATAATGAATGAATCTTTAACTATACTCCAGCATAAAAATCCCATCCTCTTTGGGAGTCAAATAAAGTAAATACATGAAAATTACTGTTTACATTTTAAAGAATTAAAATTCTGGATAAATGACGTCATAATTTGGCAATTAAAAATCTAAAATTGCAGACTGCAGTACAACAATTTGACTGACAGTTTACATAGGTATCTGGCCTTGGAGTTGGACAGAAAGCACTTTCCCTTTTTTTCTGTGAATCATTAATTAATGGACAAAAGGGGGCGGGATGTAGCCCAGTGGTAAAGCACTCGTTCCAGCCAATGCACCACGACTGGTATATCAAAGGTCATGGTATGTGCTATCCTGTCTGTGGGATGGTGCATATAAAAGATCTCTTATTACTAATGAAAAAATGTAGCAGGTTTCCTCTCAAGATTACAAGTCAAAATTACCAATTGTTTGACATCCAATAGCCAACGATTAATAAGTCAATGTGCTCTAGTGGTGTTGTTAAACAAAACAAACTTTAATGAACAAAAAGTGAGATTTTGTGATTTAGTGGAATCACTATATTCGTCATTTTGATCCTGAGAAAATCTTGATTGTGAAAAAAGCACAATGGAGGTTTTTAGGACACAGTGCAACAATAGACAGCCAAGAAACGCAACAATGGACATTGCCGGAGTCTGCTTGTAACAATCGCTGCAATGCTTCAACCAAACGATGTTTGGTTAGTCATTAAGAGATGCCATGAGAACCATACAGCCTCAGAGGCCTTGTTCGGGTTGTCCAGTTACTACAGTATAAACAATTTCACACTGGGCTGAGGTCAAAGTGTCTCCTAGTGTGATACCTTTTTTTTTTTTTAGTTGTTGTATTACTTCATTCAAGAAATAATAATAAAAAGACACATGGTAAAAAAAAAATTGTTATTGTATAAAGAAGATACAGTTTTTAATTGCATGTATTTGTCAGTCTAGTGAATAATAAATCTACAATTGTTTTTGGTATCAAATCGAATGTTTATTGGTAATGCACAATGTAATATATATTATAATTTATGGGAATAAAATATGATTTGATGACAGTAATGTATGCTGATATGTAGAAATATGTTATTGTAAGTTCAATAATGAATGAATGAATGTTAAACGACACCCCAGCACAATGAGCTCAATAAATGATGTCATTGTGAAATCACAGTACAATCAAATCCACTTTATTACATCACTGAATGAAAGAATATACAGGGAAACCTCTGTAAAATGGACAGCCATGAAACAACGTAAAACGTCTGGTTTTGGGTGTACCAGTTTATAGAGGTTCTGTATTGTAAAAACATGGTTTTGAAGGAATCTATTCGGTTTCCTGGATCTCTGGTTTCCTATTATGGTACCGGTAGGTCAAACTGTAAATGTTGAAAAACTGACTAATATTAATAAATATCATTAGCAAATATGTAGAACAATATACCTTATTAGATCACGATGAAAAAAGGTGAAAAAAATAAATAAAACAAGTTCTAATTGCAGGGAACATTTTGTTTTAAAAATCTTGATTAGTGAAATTTCTAGTCAATTGAAATTAGATTAGCAACTCCTGTGTAACAATCTCTGAAACTTGATAGCGAAAAGCAACACGATACTGAACAAAATGTTCCCTGAATTATCTTTTTATATTTACTCACAACATTTTATAAAAGGGGAGGGGGGGGGAAGCAGCTTTTAAATAGTTTTCCATAAACATTTGTATAATTATTAAAAATCTTTTCAAATACTTTCAATATGCATATTTTAAAAATAATTAAAGTTTGTTTTACTTGAAAAGTAACACCTTTTCTGTACAGCCAAATACACAACATAAAAATTTAATACTGTTTTTAATTTTTATTAAACCTAGCCGGTCCGTCTGCCACTTAAATCGTAATTCACACGAAGACGCTTTGATTTTCTTAACAGCAACTGGTCAGTTGTTAACACATGGCTCTCACACAAAGATAAAAACTGCCCCTGACTATTTGTTTGGGAAAAGAATAACCCTGGGACTTTGGAGGCTTAAAACCTTCAGCTTCCTCGGGACATGTTAGATGTATGGGCTTGTATTGAGCCACAGAACGGGAGTCAGGGACATGTAACAACAAAGCAACTCAGGCTGAATGGTAATACGAAGATGGGCTTGTTTGAATAGAGAAATGATTGGTGGTCGCAGTTGAATGCTGGCACTGAGGACATTACTTGACTTCATCGAGACGAGATCCAGGGGCAGGTTACCACCATGGCCATACTACATCACTGGTTGGTGGTACCATCTTTAATTGTGGACAGGTGATGTGAAGGGGTGATCGCGGGGCAGTGTGTGTGTCAGTCAACAATGGACAAGAAAGACAATTAGTTTCCTGTCAACCGGTGACGGTGAGCTGGGAAAATGTAAAATTTCAAATATATTACCGGTACTTGTGAAAAAAAAGAGATAAAATGAAATATGAAACAAAAAACAAAAACATCTACAGTTTGATAAATAATGCCTGATTAATCTAGCTGTTTGTTTTCTGGTTTGTGTTGGTGGGGTGGGGGGGGTGTTTGGTGTTGTTGATTTTTTGGGGTGTTTTGCTTTTTTGTTTGTTGTTTGTGTGTGTGTGTGTGTGTGTGTGTGTGTGTGTGTGTGTTTGTATGTGTCTTCCTGCTGTTGTTTTTTGTTGTTGTTGCTTTTTGGTTTTTCATTAACAAAGTAAAAAAACTAAATTAATATGTGTTGAGATGAACATCTACAGGTGCAACCATACCTGTACATGAACGAAGTTTCAGTTATCAAGGACTTAAAACGTTTGAGAAATCAAATTAAATGCAAAACCTCAACATTATAAAAAAAAATGGACAAAAAGTTGAATTGAATAAAATTGTTATTTATCAAGTTTATTCTTAGCTCAACAATCAATATATGACAATTGTTTTATGAAATTAATGTTCGTTTACAAACATACTACAACAGTTTTATCCCAGACATAATATAAAGTAAACATGTTGAGATGTACATGACATGGCTGTACAGTCAAATGTCATTATCTCGTCCCTCGGTCATCTTGTTAGACAAGGCAATCTGATATCGACAAATGGTTCCATGGCATCATTTTCACAAAACATTACTACATTGATCTCGACTGCTTGCAGATATACACAGTGTAGATATACACTACTCAACTTTTGCAAGGGAGGTTTGGAAAAATGTACCGGTCTCGGTGGTGCAGTGGTTAAGCCATCGGACTACAGGCTGGTAGGTACAGGGTTCGTAGCCCGGTACCGGCTCCAACCCAGAGCGAGTTCTTAAGGGCTAAATGGTTCACTACACTTCTTCTCTCTGACTAACTACTAACCAACTAACAATTAACCCACTGTCCTGGACAGACAACACAGACAGCTTAGGTGTGTGCCCAGGACAGTGTGCTTGACCTGTAATTGGATATAAGCACGAAAATAAGTTAAAATGAAATGAATGGAATAATGTATGTCAAGTACAACAACTGTGTGTATTGTGTTCAATTGATGACACATCTAATAGTAACTGTAGTCATGCATTACTATGGTGACATATGGAACATTCAAATTGCATGGTCTCACTGATCAAGTGTTACACAACTTTAAGATGTGTACAAATTGTTTATCATGACATGTATTTGGTATTTCTCTAGTGAAATGTGACTAGTATGTATGTATGTATGTATGTATGTATGTGATTGAGCTGTTATTAAACAGCAATGACTTGCACATAAAAACCACCACAATGAGTGAAATATACATGAATAAATCTCAATATCACTGCTACCAGTTCCTCGTGTAAAGAAACAACTCCAAGTAAAATATTCCATTATCATGACAAAAGGTGTAAAAGCTACAGTACATATATGCATGTAATTTTATGTGACCGATCATGAAGTTTGCACGCCAGTTGTGTATGGTCCAATGACAAGAATGACAATTCGATTACAAAAGGCACCATCAGCTTCTAAACCGTGACTGATTATTCACACCAGTTACCGGAGTAAGAATTCTCTTTTCCTGTATATATGCACATTATATCACCTGTCTGATGGTTCTGTAATTCAGGTGAAAATTTAATTATGGGCTGATGCCAGCAATTGCAGCTCAGATGGACAACAAGCAATGTTACACCAATTCAGCCATCGATCATCAAATATTTGTTTCTCTGTCTGGCATGTACATTAATATTGTTATTATTATTAATTGTTATTGTTGTTATAGATGTTATATGTTTGTTTGTTTTGTTTTTTATCTGTTTGCTGACACCAGCTTGTTTGGTAATTTGCAATAAATTGAATTGAATTGAACTGAATTGAATTGAATCATCAAATGGCAATATCACCTTTGACCTTAATTTTTCTGGGTTGCCAATGGGATTCCTGTGATAAATACATACACAATAACAGTGTTATATCACAGGTGATGTCACGTTGAATGACCAATTAATACCATGTGTAACACCATCAGAGAGAGAAGAGAGATCAAAGGTCAAAGGTTTGATACTAGTACTACAGTACTGCCAGGACTGATTCATATTGTGGTGCACTTTACACTTGTCACACAGTTTGTTGTTCCTTATAGGTTCATTGTGCATGTGACTTGGAATACAGCTATATTAATAGTTAAAAGTTTGTTTTGTTTAATGACACCACTAGAGCACATTGATTTGCTAATCGTCAGCAACTGAATATCATGCATTTTTCCATTAGTAGCAAGGGATCTTTTATATGCCATATCCCACAGACAGGATAGCAGGGATTTACCTTGTTTTTCTGAAATGGGGGTCCCTTGGACTCACCTCTTTCTTTTCTGGGGGTCCCAACCTGAAAACAAAGGGTCCCAAAACCACACAAACGACAGAGAGCTGCAGACAACAAATCACGTGTATACTATATGTTTCATTAAAGTAAATTTAACAAGCTGTGTTGTTGTTTTTTCTTTCGGGAAATCAATGTCGGTATTCATTGTTTTTTCTTTCAAAATCAACATTTCACTTTGATCTGTATAATTATTTGAACCATTTCTTGCAAGCTAAATGACACTCACAATACCATGCGTTGTTTATGATTCGTGCTACTTGTTTGTTAATGCAAATCAGGACATTTAACCAATTTGCTTTATTCACCAGGGAATTTCCGATTGTGTTCGGCCTGTTGACGAGAAGTTCCGAATGATCGCAAATCCGTGATCTATTTCCGAAAATTACCAACTTTACCCGATTAAGCGCAGCAAAGGATAAAGACGCAGTGTTCCCAGAGATTAAAACTTTTTGTTTTCGATATGGGGAATCCCCATTTGAATACGCAGTTTATAGGTAGAAAAGAAATAGTGTGCTACACAGAATGATCGATCTTTGATAGTGGACAGGGTTACTGAAAATGTCAGATATTTTATGCGTCCCACGGGACGCAGTATCTCTATTTTTGCGGGTCCAGTTAAGTTTTAGTGCGTCCTATACGCAAGTTTTGTGCGTCCGGTAAATCCCTGGGATAGCACATACCACATACTGATATACCAGTCGTGATGTACAGGCTAAAATGAGAAAAAAGCCCAATGGCCCATCAACAGGAATCGATCCTAGCCAACAGTGCATTAAGCGAATGTTTTATCACTATGCTGTCCACCCTATGTATATTAAAGGTCACTGCATGTTTCATATTATCAGCAAAAAAGTGAATCTAAAAGATCTCTCACTTCTACTTTGTATGAGTAGCCCATGTTACTCCAGATTCATCTTGTGGCGCACTTTACACTTATCACACAATTTGTTGTTCCTTGTAGGTGAAAGTGAATCTAAAAGATCTCTCACTTCTACTTTGTATGAGTAGCCCATGTTATACCCCAGTCTCACTAAATCAATGGCTTGTTCTGAAAAGGACAGTACAAACAATCAAGATGCATGTTCAAGACATCACAATGAGTCAAACGTAGATGAATATATCTCAGTACCACTGTGCCAGTTCCACTTGAACCATAAGCATGAACATTCATTCAAGATGTGTTTTTTCCCCAAATTTACATCTTTCGGATTCAAGCAGTGTGTCCTGGCTACATACCTGGGATGTTTGTAGGTTGCATGTTAATTACTAAGAGAAGTCAGTCTTATGGCTACCAAGTTCACCCAGTCACTAACTGAGTCATAGTCAGTCCTGGGAGATTTCATCCTGCGTTAATTTACAGAGTTCGACAAACGTTTGAGAAAGACACTAGCTCTCACAGACGATTTGGCTAGTGCCCTATGTAATATAGTAATAGTTGATCATTTCCACTAGTACAGACCAAAAATTCACTAGCCGTGACCAAGGGCTAGTGGATTTGTTCAACCTATTTAATATAGTTCATTCTGAACTGAAGTCTCCTATCTACAAATTGACAACAACTCTGGATCTAATTTCCCCATTTCAAACCCTGGAATGCTGCTCCTCTGCACAAACAAACCCAGATCATGCACTGGACATCATGCTCAGTACACTTTGTATACGTCTTGTGTTTACTCCGTCAGATTAAACACGAATCCTACTCCTACCCCTTGTTCATTACACTGTCCTGGATATACATGCTGATACGGCCACAGCATGTCTCCACTATGGGCATGCTTGGAAACAGCTTGCACTACATACCCCAATGTGGTTTGGGCTGTTTAACACATTAAATGTTTTGTTTACTTTACAGGAAAGGTGAGTGATCATTCCTGTTCCCCTCCATACTCACCGGGAAGAGTTCGGGTGAGCAGAAAACTGATTGTCTTGTAGTAAATTTGAAAATAAATTAGTTTTGAAACTCCATGTCACTGCTCGCCTACCACCATTTCAGGATAGTGATCTAGATGTCACCTTCATTTTGCTCATGGTAAAAAGTGACATGCATTTTATTACTGCACATGCAGATTTTGACATGACAGGGGCACGGTATAGCCTAGTCGGTAGTGCACTCGCCTGAGGTGTTTTCATTGTAGAATCGTACCACATCCCACTTAAGTTTTTCCCCTGTCCCAGCTAATGTCCCAATATTGGAAAAAAACTTAAAAAGGTAGTGTTTTTTCTCTAAGACTATGTGTTAAAAATTACTAAATGATTAACATCCAAAAGCCACTGATTAATAAATCAATGTGTTCGTAGCCCAGTGCCAAAGCGCTCGATGTGTGGTCGGTCTAGGATCAATCCCTGTTGGTGGGCCCCATTAGGCTATTTCTCGTTCCAGCCAGTGCACCATGACTGGTATATCAAAGGCTGTGATATGTACTACCCTGTCTGTGGAATGGTACATATAAAAGATCCCTTGCTGCTAATCGAAAATAGCTCATGAAGCGGCAACAGCGGGTTTCCTCTCTCAATATATGTGTGGTCTGAAGCCATATAACCGTAAATAAAATGTGTTGAGTGCGTCGTTAAATAAAACATTTCCTTCCTTAAGCATTCAGAAGATTACTACAAGTGTGAGTTCGAAGGACACATGTACAATCTGCACTGACACAAAAAGGTTGTCATACTACCAGTATTCCCAAGAAATAAAATGTAAAATCACTTGGCTAAATGTCCACATATTATATATCAGTATCTAAGTTTGTATGACTACACCTTTGTAAACGTTGACTTGTCTGCTATACCAAAAGTTAAAATTGGCTTTGTTTAACGACACCACTAGACCACAATGATTTATAAATCATCGGCTACTGGAAGTCAAACATTTGGTAATTTCAAATTAAGTCTTAGAGAAGAAATCCGCTACATTTTTTCATCAGTAGGAAGGGATCTTTTATATGCACCATCGCAGACAGGATAATACATACCACGGCATTTGATATACCAGTCGTGGGGCACTGGCTAGAATGAGAAATAGCCCAATGGGCCCACCGATGGGGATCGATCCTAAACTGACCGCACATCAAGCGAGCTCTTTACTACTATGCTATCACCCACTCTGCTATACCTAAAGAGTCAGTGACCCCATGGTATACTGAACATAAAACATTAAACGTGCAGATTAACTTTCCCTGTAACTGGACAGCATGCAATTCAACTGAGTTGGCTGGGGTTTTACAACAGAATTATAACACCAATAAAATCTTAAGTGGCAAGCCAGTTGTCAAGTCATTCTAAGATTTAATAACAATATATGCTTCGTCATCTCAGAATGCAGTAAACTGCACAGATCTGGAAACCTATTAAACAGGTACACTTAAGACAAAACATTATCACTCACTGGATCAATGTTGGTATTTGTTTAACAGTTGCATACATTAAACTGTAAAAAAAAGTATACATATAAGATTCAATATTAAAGCATTATATTGCATGTACATGCACACATATTCGTAATGGCTATAGTAAAAGTCTTAAAATTTTCAAAGGAATAATTATATGTTAAAAAATTCACAAAAATGTATTGTGTCATGAAACTATTGCGAGTGGTCAACAATGGCCAAAAATGTGTGTAGAAAGTATTGGGACCTCAGCTAGTAAATTATTTATATTAATGTTGTTTGAGCAACAAGCTGAGGTAAAATTACATATTACGTATTGTTTTAATTAATTGAAAAGCTGCTTGTGTTAAATGAGCACATCAACAGTTTCCTGTGTGAATTTAGTAATTGATTGTCAATGTCATTGCTACGAGTAATATAAATTTTTAAACGTTTAGAGAACAAGGCATTCTAAATTAAAGCAATGTTTCTGATAGTACTGATACTTTTGTCTTATGTTACTTAACAAATATAATCTTACTATTGCACAGAGAAAGTATTATGCTCGGTAGTCACTTGCAGTTTTCGCAGTACTTTGTAGCTCACGAAACTTCCTAGATTGACAGTAATACCAAAATACAAGTAAAGGTGAGATAACTACTGAGGTGGTTGTGTGTACTGCCACAGTTCTAATCCCGTCACCAACATTAAAGTAAAGATGAGATAACTACTGAGGTGGTTGTGTGTACTGCCACAGTTCTAATCCCGTCACCAACATTAAAGTAAAGATGAGATAACTACTGAGGTGGTTGTGTGTACTGCCACAGTTCTAATCCCGTCACCAACATTAAAGTAAAGATGAGATAACTACTGAGGTGGTTGTGTGTACTGCCACAGTTCTAATCCCGTCACCAACATTAAAGTAAAGATGAGATAACTACTGAGGTGGTTGTGTGTACTGCCACAGTTCTAATCCCGTCACCAACATTAAAGTAAAGATGAGATAACTACTGAGGTGGTTGTGTGTACTGCCACAGTTCTAATCCCGCCACCAAAATACAAGTAAAGATGAGATAACTACTGAGGTGGTTGTGTGTACTGCCACAGTTCTAATCCCGTCACCAACATTAAAGTAAAGATGAGATAACTACTGAGGTGGTTGTGTGTACTGCCACAGTTCTAATCCCGTCACCAACATTAAAGTAAAGATGAGATAACTACTGAGGTGGTTGTGTGTACTGCCACAGTTCTAATCCCGTCACCAACATTAAAGTAAAGATGAGATAACTACTGAGGTGGTTGTGTGTACTGCCACAGTTCTAATCCCGTCACCAACATTAAAGTAAAGATGAGATAACTACTGAGGTGGTTGTGTGTACTGCCACAGTTCTAATCCCGTCACCAACATTAAAGTAAAGATGAGATAACTACTGAGGTGGTTGTGTGTACTGCCACAGTTCTAATCCCGTCACCAACATTAAAGTAAAGATGAGATAACTACTGAGGTGGTTGTGTGTACTGCCACAGTTCTAATCCCGTCACCAACATTAAAGTAAAGATGAGATAACTACTGAGGTGGTTGTGTGTACTGCCACAGTTCTAATCCCGTCACCAACATTAAAGTAAAGATGAGATAACTACTGAGGTGGTTGTGTGTACTGCCACAGTTCTAATCCCGTCACCAACATTAAAGTAAAGATGAGATAACTACTGAGGTGGTTGTGTGTACTGCCACAGTTCTAATCCCGTCACCAACATTAAAGTAAAGATGAGATAACTACTGAGGTGGTTGTGTGTACTGCCACAGTTCTAATCCCGTCACCAACATTAAAGTAAAGATGAGATAACTACTGAGGTGGTTGTGTGTACTGCCACAGTTCTAATCCCGTCACCAACATTAAAGTAAAGATGAGATAACTACTGAGGTGGTTGTGTGTACTGCCACAGTTCTAATCCCGTCACCAACATTAAAGTAAAGATGAGATAACTACTGAGGTGGTTGTGTGTACTGCCACAGTTCTAATCCCGCCACCAAAATACAAGTAAAGATGAGATAACTACTGAGGTGGTTGTGTGTACTGCCACAGTTCTAATCCCGTCACCAACATTAAAGTAAAGATGAGATAACTACTGAGGTGGTTGTGTGTACTGCCACAGTTCTAATCCCGCCACCAAAATACAAGTAAAGATGAGATAACTACTGAGGTGGTTGTGTGTACTGCCACAGTTCTAATCCCGTCACCAACATTAAAGTAAAGATGAGATAACTACTGAGGTGGTTGTGTGTACTGCCACAGTTCTAATCCCGCCACCAAAATACAAGTAAAGATGAGATAACTACTGAGGTGGTTGTGTGTACTGCCACAGTTCTAATCCCGTCACCAACATTAAAGTAAAGATGAGATAACTACTGAGGTGGTTGTGTGTACTGCCACAGTTCTAATCCCGTCACCAACATTAAAGTAAAGATGAGATAACTACTGAGGTGGTTGTGTGTACTGCCACAGTTCTAATCCCGTCACCAATATTACAGAGCATTATGAAAAGTTTCAAGATACCAAACAACATCAATATTTTAGCAGATACTGAAATAATTAAATTTAAGTACACTGTCTAGTAGCCCATGTTCACAAAATAAAAAAATGCTAACCTGGTTGAAGAGACAAGGACTGGGATGTGGAGGTGGACAGTGAAAGAAGTTGAAAGATAAGAGGAGCTGGTAGATCAGGAAGAAATGAGACAAGTCAAAAGAGAGAAATGAAAGGTTTAAAGTTTTGCTTTTGTTTAACGATACCACTGGAGCACATTAATTAATCATCGGCTATTGGATGTCAAACATTTGGTAATTATGACTCGTATACATAGAGAAAACCTGCTACATGTTTCCTAATGCAGCAAGGAATCTTTTATATGCACTTTCCCACAGACAGGAAAGCACATACCATGGCTTTTGACCAGTTGTGATGCACTGGTTGGAACGAGAAAATAACCCAACTAGTTCTGCTGTATGGCTGGACATGGCACATGATCAACTAATACTAGGGGACTACAATGTTCATGAGGAATGTTTCACAAATGTCTTCAGATGCTAAAACCAAACAAGAATTGTTGTGTTAAATTCGAGAGTTCTATGGTGTATTCAGTATTAACTACTGTTAGTTTCAGAAAAGAAACCCAAGACACAAAATGGAAGCCTAAGAAAAGCAAATAGCAGCCCATTTTTTAGACCTAGCAGATAAAAATAGAAATTCTGCTGCTAAAACCACCCAAGAATACTGCAAGTAACAAAACGCATGTCAGTTTTTACTATGAACAAGTAATCTCATCTACTATTTACCATACAGCTCATGATTCTGTAACCCATGCAGAATTTTTGTCACAGGGTATGAAGGCAGAGTTTCTACCAGAGGGTAAAACGGGTAAAGCACCATACCCAAATGGTTTTGCAGGGGTTTTTTTTAAAGTAAATCTTTTGACAAAATTAATTACTCTTATCATTACTGTATGATTTTCTTAACTCTAACCGTAAACTTAATCCATTTTCTTTCTGGGGTAGGCACCTCATACCCCATGTTGAGTGTGGTTGCATTCAATTCCATAGTGCAATGCATACCCAAACATTTCTTCCTGGCAGGGTAAAATTACGTACCCTAGTATCTTGAAAATGAATGAATACATTTTAATAATATTTTTTAAAGATTACAGTAAGAGAACTGCTGTTTAAAAATATTCATAGTACATAAAATACAGTGTTCAATTTCAAAAGATTCCCAACCCATAACCACCTAGAAGGGGTTAATTATGATCTGTTTTCTTTTTATTACACACCCTCAAATTATCTTCTGGCAGAAAGCCTGCTATGAAGACAATACCTGACATAATTTGCAGCAAGAATGCTGTTGCATGCTGCCTCTGACAGACAGAAACACATCAGCCATTGATCTACCAGTTGTAAGATGGCGGCAATGGAACATTGCTCACTACAGGGTTCAAGTCTTTCTGGATGTATTTCCATCCTAGGAAACAATACGGAAGTATAAAAATGAATTATTTCAATGGTGTATAGAAATACAGAACAAAAGAAACAGTGTGTTAAATGAGATCAGTGCTTGTAATAATAGCACAATGTACTAGTACTCACTGAAAGCAAGTAATTAAAACAAAAATTGTTGCCAAATCTGAAATACATTTGCATACTATAGGGCTACGAATTAATAGGCAATGTTATGGTAACAACACTGAATTCAAGGTGTTAAGTGTCCATCTTTGGTTAACAGATGCCGTAAACAAAAATATTAAATATATTTACATTCTTTAATTTAGCAGATCATTCCAAGTTTGTTTATGATTTGACACCCAGTAGCCAGTTTATTTTTGTGTTAGGGTGCCATTAAATATTCAAGCATTCATTCATTCGTTCGTTCGTTCGTTCGTTCGTTCATTCATTCATTCCAAATTTGTTTGTTTTGTTTAACCACTAGAGCACATTGATTTATTAATCATCAGCTATTGATGTCAAACCTTTATTACTCTTTCCATCAGTAGAAAGGGATCTTTTATATGCACCATCCCAGACAGGGTAGTACACACCACAGCCTTTGATATACCAGTCATGGTGCACAGACTATACCTAGAAATAGCCTATTGGGCCCACCGACAGGTATCGACCCAAGATCAACTATGCATCAAACAAGACTTTACCACTAGGCTACGTCCCATCCCATTCATTCCAAATGCAAAGACTACAAAATTAAAATATCCCACAAAAATGTATTCTTGTCTACAGTATGCAGGCAACATTGAGTGGACAGCTTGACTAACGGTGGGGACATAAAACTAAGTCTAAAATTATTCAGCCTTATCAGGGTTAGTGACCTCAAGAGAGAAGTAAAGGGGAAAAGGACAACATCCGTCAGCAGTCACCAAGGTCTCCGACTTGTACAACTGGACTTATTTATTTACCTGACGTATAACCCAGCTTACTCGTGTTACTAACACCTATACTTACCATTTGTGACACCCAATAGCCGATATGTATTTTTGTGCTGGGGTGTCGTTAAACAAAAATTCAATCAATCAATCAATCAATTAAACACCAAGTATATGAAACTCACAGAAGAGGAGTCTATACCCAACTGTATATAAAACAGAGAGGATTCTATACATAACTGTATCTAAAACACACAGAGGATTCTATACATAACTGTATCTAAAACACACAGTGATTCCAACCATAACTGTATTTAAAATACACAGAAGATGATTCTATACACAATTGTATCTGAAACACAGAAGATTCTATACATAACTGTATTTAAAACACACAGAAGATGATTATATACATCACTATCTATAACAACACAAGATTCTATACACAACTGTATCTGAAACACAGAAGATTCTATACATAACTGTATTAAAAACACACAGAAGATTCTATACATAACTATATCTAAAACACACAGTGATTCTAACCATAACTGTATTTAAAATACACAGAAGATGATTCTATACACAACTGTATCTGAAACACAGAAGATTCTATACATAACTTATTTAAAACACACAGAAGATGATTCTATACATAACTATATCTAAAACACATAGAAGATGATTCTAACCATAACTGTATTTAAAATACACAGAAGATTCTATACACAACTGTATCTGAAACACAGAATATTCTAACCATAACTGTAATTAAAACACACAGAAGATGATTATATACATCACTATCTATAACAACACAAGATTCTATACACAACTGTATCTAAAACACACAGAAGATGATTCTATACATAACTATCTAAAACAGATTGATGATTCTATACACAATTGTATCTAAAACAGATTGATGATTCTATACACAATTGTATCTAAAACAGATTGATGATTCTATACACAACTATCTAAAACAGATTGATGATTCTATACACAATTGTATCTAAAACAGATTGATGATTCTATACATAACTATCTAAAACAGACTGATGATTCTATACACAACTTGGGTGGGACGTAGCCAACTGGTAAAGCTCTCGCCTGATGCGAGGTCGGTCTGGGATTGATCCCTGTCAGTGTGCCCATTGGGCTATTTCTCGCTCAATTCAGTGCACCACAACTGGTACATAAAAGGATGTGGTATGTGCTATCCTGTCTGTGCTGCTAAACGAAAAGAGTAGCCCATGAAGTGACGACAGTGGGTTTCCTCTTTCAATATATGTGTGGTCCTTAACCATATGTCTGACACTACATAACTGTAAATAAAATGTGTTGAGTGCATCGTTAAATAAAACATTTCTTTCCTATATACAACTGTATCTAAAACAGACAGAAGATAATTCTATACACAACTGTATCAAAAATAGATTGATGATTCTATACACAACTGTATCTAAAATGCTGAAGAATATTTTATAAATGACATCCCAGTACACAAAATACTACTGATGAGGATTATATGTAGGATTATATGCATTACAACTGTATCTAAAACACAGAGTAAATGATTATATACACAACTGTATTTAAAACACAGAGTAAATGATTCTATACACGACTGTATCTAAAACACAGAGTAAATGATTCTATACACGACTGTATCTAAAACACAGAGTAAATGATTATATACACAACTGTATTTAAAACACAGAGTAAATGATTATATGCATACAACTGTATCTAAAACACAGAGTAAATGATTATATACACAACTGTATCTAAAACACAGAGTAAATGATTATATGCATACAACTGTATCTAAAACACAGAGTAAATGATTATATACACAACTGTATTTAAAACACAGAGTAAATGATTCTATACATGACTGTATCTAAAACACAGAGTAAATGATTCTATACACGACTGTATCTAAAACACAGAGTAAATGATTATATACACAACTGTATTTAAAACACAGAGTAAATGATTATATGCATACAACTGTATCTAAAACACAGAGTAAATGATTATATACACAACTGTATCTAAAACACAGAGTAAATGATTATATGCATACAACTGTATCTAAAACACAGAGTAAATGATTATATACACAACTGTATTTAAAACACAGAGTAAATGATTCTATACACGACTGTATCTAAAACACAGAGTAAATGATTCTATACACAACTGTATTTAAAACACACAGAAGATTCTATACACGACTGTATCTAAAACACACAAAAGAAGATTCTATACACAAATGTATCTAAAACACACAGTAAATAATTATATACAACTGTATCTAAAACACAGTACATGATTATATACACAACTGTAACTAAAATACTGAAGAGGATTTTATGTACACAACTAAAAAAAATTAAACTGTGCACATAAACCTTAATACTCCTCCATCATTATTATTTTTATTTTATTTTATTTCACAGCAAATGAAGAATACTTAGTCTTGGGCCTAAGCATTCATTACACGTATGTGAAATTAAGAAGAGGAAACTGGCCATTCATTGTCCACATAATAAAGAGGCCAGTCATTTAATACTGTAATGGATCCTACAAATCCTCCAGTTGATTCTAGTCTTCTATAAATAGGTGTGATATCTATGGGGCAGGCAATCATGAAGTTATACTTCTCTCCCTATGGACAGCTCACAGGACAACCAGTTTTGATGATACAGTGGTTACCCGGGATAGGTTTTAACCCAGGATAGGTTTCAACCAGAGAATGAGTAGACAGGCGAATAAGATAGTGTAACACTACCTACTACTAAATCAACTTTTCTCGCACTGTCATTCACATCTGTCATATACAGACATGATGTCATCCCACACAGTAGAAATGACTGCATGGGCCAACATGCTTGTAAAGCAATGCACAACTTGGAAATGAAAAAATGTAAAGTGCCATAGGGACAATATAGTGATCCAATTCAGCAAGACCTACCATGTTCTGTATATAAAACAGGATTTAATTTTTTTTAAATTTAATACAAACATGTGTGTGTTATTGTCACTGACAGGACGTAATGGTTTGTATTTCCATACTATCTTGCAGACAGACATTTTTGTATTAATGAATTAATAGAAGTACTTATCTTGATAATAATATATTACATTAATAACATGATTAGTTTTCTAAACATTCAACAGAGATCTTAAACCAAACAATATAACAGCATTTCTGCTGCATGTATGTGCCCACGTTGAGCTCAGCCATTCAACATGCCAAATTACTAACTGGCACTTACAACCAATTTAGGATTTTTTCCAGCATTAATATATTCCATCACTAATTAAGTAATTAAAAAAATATTCATGGGGGAACATGCCCTCTCCAACATGTTGCTGTGTTTTCTTCGTCTTTCTGGCTCTGGTCTCAGAACGGTCTAGACACAATGCCGATTTCCAATTTCAAACAGACTTTACTTTTTTCTTTTTCTTGTTTCATTATAGGACCCAGTACATGATCCCAAAGGTACAGAAATTACATCCTAAATAATGTCTGGAAAAAAGTTGAAATTAACTATTCGGATTAACCAATAGGTATGTCATATGCTGTTAACATATCGGCAAACAGCGAAGTGATAATATATTCATAGATGAATACACATGAAAGCAATGTGTTACATGATATAAGCATGCAAAAACACATACTTTGTATTGCCAGAAATACTGCAATACATCAACATACAAAAAACACATACTTTGTATTGCCAGAAATACTGCAATACATCAACATACAAACAACACATACATCAGCTGTTATTATTGCAAGGAGCAGCTTTAAGTGCAATCATTCTTAACCCACAGAAGTTGCTACTAGCTGAATACCACTCAGTGCTGAATATGACAGGATGCACCTTTCAGAGGACAAAAGATAAATCTCTTTATGACACCTTGTCAAAGGATGGGCTATAGTCAAGGAGTACTTGTACATTTTCCAATGGCAACAAATCTTTAGAACAGGCTGTAAATCCAATTACTTCCAGGCATGCATCTACAGACAGACAACAATAAACATTAACAATATTATTTCCTGTCCATCGATGAAGTTTCACTGATCGCAGAGGAAGACAATAAGACCTTATTACGCTGACCACCTCACAGATGGGGGAAGTCATCAGATTAGCCACGCCAAACAGCTCCTAGCATTAACAGCACAGCAGTTAAACCGTCAGGTGCTGGGTTCAAACTTCGGTACTGGCTCCAACTCAGAGTGCAAATCTCAATGAGGAGGTATAGAGCCATGGAACATTTTGTTTTCAAAATTTTTATTAGCGATATTTCTAGTCAATTGAAAATTGATTTGCAACTACGGTTTAATGTTTTAATGTTGTGAAGCGATCTCTAAAACTTGCTCAGGGAATTGCAATATTCGATGCTGAACAAAATGTTCCTCTAGAGCTATACAGATTTATCTCTCACTAATAATCTGTCATAGACAAACGGCTCACCTTAAAAGTTTGTTTTGTTTAACGACACCACTAGAGCACATTAGCTACTGGATGTCAAACATACGGTCATTTTGACACAGTCATAGAGGAAACCTGCTACATTTTTCCATTAGTAGCAAGGGATCTTTTATATGCACCATCTCACAGACAGAATAGCACATATCACTGCCTTTGGTATACCAGTTGTGGTGCACTGGCTGGAACAAGAAATAGCCCAATGGACCCACTGATGGGCATCAATCCTAGACCGACTGCACATCAGGCGAGCGCTTTACCACTGGGCTACATCCTGTCCCTACATAGCAAAGCATGCCAGATCAGTATGACTCTTCTTGACAATACACAATTCAATGATGAACTAACTCTTCATCACTTGGTAACTAGCTTAACATGCTCATGTACCACAGTGGGTTTGAACACACACTCTTCATTAAACACAATTCAATGATGAACTAACTCTTCATCACTTGGTAACTAGCTTAACATGCTCATATACCACAGTGGGTTTGAACACACACTCTTCATTAAACACAATTCAATGATGAACTAACTCTTCATCACTTGGTAACTAGCTTAACATGCTCATATACCACAGTGGGTTTGAACACACACTCTTCATTAAACACAATTCAATGATGAACTAACTCTTCATCACTTGGTAACTAGCTTAACATGCTCATATACCACAGTGGGTTATAACACACACTCATCATTAAACACAATTCAATGATGAACTAACTCTTCATCACTTAGTAACTAGCTTAACATGCTCATATACCACAGTGGGTTTGAACACACACTCATCATTAAACACAATTCAATGATGAACTAACTCTTCATCACTTGGTAACTAGCTTAACATGCTCATATACCACAGTGGGTTTGAACACACACTCATCATTAAACACAATTCAATGATGAACTAACTCTTCATCACTTGGTAACTAGCTTAACATGCTCATATACCACAGTGGGTTTGAACACACACTCATCATTAAACACAATTCAATGATGAACTAACTCTTCATCACTTGGTAACTAGCTTAACATGCTCATATACCACAGTGGGTTTGAACACACCAGTACGACTCATCATTAAACACAATTCAATGATGAACTAACTCTTCATCACTTGGTAACTAGCTTAACATGCTCATATACCACAGTGGGTTTGAACACATACTCATCATTAAACACAATTCAATGATTGGCCCAACTCTTTATGATTATGCATAATTCAAAATTTTATTTGCAAGGTGATCAATTCGACGCCCTTCTAAAATGTTTGAGGAGAGTGTGGGTGGGAGCGAGAGTCATCACTCGCCTTTTTGGGGAAAGACTGATACACAATTCATTGATCAACTCAATTCTTAATGGTTATACACAATTAGGAGATAACCATATGGAGTTTTTAGATTTGCGGATGTTATTGTTTATTTGATCCCGCATCAAATAAGACAATAACACTTGCAAATCTAAAAACTCCATATGGTTATGTCCATTGTAAACTGAATTGTTTTTCTATGGAACTGACTGTATATTTGGTATTTCTTGAAAAAAATACCTGGCTACAATCTAACTGTAGACCCTTAAATCATCAACTTCGCCTGTTCCGATTGCTAATGACGTCACTTACTAATGACATCATTAGCTTTTCGGGTGTTATTTTCATTTGATCATGGAAAAAGAATGTAATTAACCAATCACAATACAGAACATACTCAAAGTCAGTTTACAATTCAATGATCAACTCAACTCAACATTTTTTATGACCTTAGCATCGTGCAAAGAATGGCATTGTTTGCACCTTCAAGGCTTGTTGCTAGGGGATGCATCAGCATCTTAGCTGATCTTCAACTAGAAGAATGACTATATATACACAAGTCACTGACCCTCACTGACCAGTCTAACTCTTCATGAAGTACATAATTTGCTGGTCATCTGTTTTGTCAACATCTTGCACACATCCCAGAGAACATGTGTGCTGCACATTTAAGCCAACTGATTACTGATCTAGCTGCAGCTTGGAGAAAACAACTTCACACCTGACTTTCAAAAATGGACCCCGACAGTAGGCAGCTATATTCATCAGTGACACACAAAACAAGGCAGTGTTCAAAATATTCACTTGTCCCTTTGTCTGGACAAGTGAACATCTGCTCAGACAAGCAAAATGCACCTCAGTGATTATCCAGTGGATAAGTAAAAATTTTCAATGCAGTTTCATTTTCAGGAAGCAAAAACATTGTCCCTTGTTCTTGAATAGGAAATGGTTTATTTAACGACGCATTCAACACATTTTATTTTACGGTTATATGGCGTTGGAGTGTTCTTGAATAAAACAAATCATTTATTTGGACAAGTGAACATATTAGAAGTCAAGTAGATTTTTGTATGTACTTGTCCAATGGACTTCTGAAAAAGTATGCTTATTTCTACAGCTGCATGCAACATTCAAAATAAGCATTTGTCCATTTGTCTTGTCAAGTGAACATTTGTCTTGTCAAGTGAACATTTGTCTTGTCAAGTGAACATTTGTCTTGACAAGTGAACATCTGCTCAGACAAGCAAAATGTACCTCATTGGTTATCCGGTGGATAAGTAAAAATGTCTAGTGCAGTTTCATTTTCAGGAAGAAAAATCACTGTCCTTGTACTAGAATAAAACAAACCTTTTATTTGGACAAGTTAAAGTATTGGGATCCAGCAGATTTCTTGATTAGTGACAAATTCTGCTTATTTCTGTAGCTGCAAGGCAATTGATCAGTCTTGCAGTGAGAAGATTGTGGTGTGCAAATTAACAAGCACAGAAACAGTAAATCAAATTATTATTCTTGTTGGCTTTTCTAACCAAGTCTGCATACACTGTAGCCTGACCTACTTTATTTAAATATTGTCCAATCCATTGTTAATCCTTCAATGATATCTGTAACATTACTTTGTAAACATGCTTAGATGACAGCTAACAAAATGTCAAACACACTAAATCATATAGTTTTGTTTTGCTTTGCTGTAAACTTGTGGCAGTAACATATTTAAACAACTTTTTATTTCATAAATGAAGTGGATTGGTAACAGTCCAAAAGGGCTATATCAGGGCATCGAAGTCAAGACGATAAATGTTGTGTCCAAGCTACATGTGCCACAAAACAATCATGCCCAAATTAAGTACAAACATGCTGACCTTAAAATATTTAACCTCAAAACCACTGAAATGTAAAGTTTAATTAAATTAAAATAACTTGAAATGCATTTCTGAATATTGACAACTCTGCAGCAGCTGTTAATGTTACTTAACTAAAACGACCTTCCTGCACTTAGAAAAGACAAAAGTCCTCGTGCCCAAATTAGCGAGATCTAAAGCCCTGTACATAAACAACTTTCCATCATGACTCGCATCATTAGTTAGTTTATCACTGGTCAAGTTATTTAAACAACTGAAAATACAAAACAATTACTAATGTGTCGAGTCATCTAACAAACTAAACCTACACAGGAAATAAAATCACAGGAAGAAAGCCACAACTTGAGATATCAAAGTAATCAACTCCTTTGTACAGACACTGTACTATGAAACACTAGATAACACAGTGTAACAATAAACTCACAAATATACTCAAATACATGGAAAACACACCAGTGACATTTGTAGTTGTTAAAAGCTTACCAGCCTCAGTGGTGTTGTGGTTAAGCTATCAGACATAAAGCTGGTAGGTACTGGGTTCACAGCCCAGTACCGGCTCCTACCCAGAACGAGTTTTAACAACTCAGTGGATAGGTGTAAGACCACTACACTCTCTTCTCTCTTATTAACCACTAACAACTAATCACTAACTCACTGTCCTGGATAGACAGTCCAGATAGCTGAGTTATGTGCCCAGGATAGCGTGCTTGAACCTTAGTTGGATATAAGCATGAAAATAAGGTTAAAATGAAATGTAATTTTTTAAAGCTTTCAGATAACTCACAAATATACTGCACTTCACTGAAAAGGCACAAGTCAAATTTGTGGTTGTAAAAAGGATATAAGAAAAAATAATAAAACATCCCATAACATACTATAACTAGATGTATTTTAGTATGTAGTAGGCTATTTAAATAACCCAAAATTGTACATAAGGGTTAGGGTTATTGTAAAAGGGATAGAAGAAAAAATAATAAAACATCCAACAGATTTTGTATAAATGGATGCATTTTAGTATGTAGTATGCTATTTAAATAACCCAAAATTGTACATAAGGGTTAGGGTATTGTAAAACGGATGAAATAACAAAACATCCAAATGATTTTGTATATCTGGATGTATTCTAGTAGGCTATAAATAACATAAAACTGTATACAGGGATTACGGTTAATGTATATTTTATACAAACCTCACACGTTTGATAGCATTGCATTTCCAGTGGAGGTCAGTATATAAAGAAAATGAGCGTTTAAGGTGATGTTTGCCAGATGCAAAATGAAGGTGAATTATGCAAAAAAAATTAATTATTAATAGGGCAGAGAGCTGCCTGGATATTAAGTTTATTCTGTTTGTGTATCTGCTTCCACATACATATAATAGTAATACATGTAGTACATTTAGGCCACATCAGAAGCTTTCATACCCAATGCCATTTTGCCAATTGTAACACCGTAATTGTCCTTTTTCAACACATACAAATGTCTGACTCAGTTGTTACTGTGCAACAGCGTGCAATTGCTCATTGCCAGTGTTAAGGAAATGGTTGGGACAGTAAGAAAAAAGTCAATATTTCGCTTTGTTTAAAGACATCACTAGAGCAGACTGATTTAATAATCTTCAGCTATGACATGTAAAACATTTGGTAATTTTGACATAATATTAGAGAGGAAACCCACTACATGTTTCCATTAGTAGCAAGGGATCTTTTATATGCACCATCACACAGACAGAATATCACATACCACAGCTTTTTGATATACCAGTTGTGGTTCACTGGCTGGAATAAGAAATAGCCTAATGGGCCACTGACGGGAATCAATCCTAGACTGCAAACTAGCAATCTGACAGGACAGTAAGAGGTTTAACAAACCAGCAATCTGACAGAACAGTAAGAGGTCTAACAAACCAGCAATCTGACAGGACAGTAAGAGGTCTAACAAATCAGCAATCTGACAGGACAGTAAGAGGTCTAACAAACCTCAATCTGATCAATCCTCAAGAGAGAGTTCTACCACTGGGCTATGCCCCGCCCCAGGGCAGTAAGAGGTCCAACAAGCCAGCAATCTGATCAATCCTCAAGAGAGAGTTCTACCACTGGGCTACGCCCTGCCCCGGGGCAGTAAGAGATCCCACAAGCCAGCAATCTGATCAATCCTCAAGAGAGAGTTCTACCACTGGGCTACGCCCCGCCCAGGGGCAGTAAGAGGTCCAACAAGCCAGCAATCTGATCAATCCTCAAGAGAGAGTTCTACCACTGGGCTACACCCCGCCCAGGGGCAGTAAGAGGTCCAACAAGCCAGCAATCTGATCAATCCTCAAGAGAGAGTTCTACCACTGGGCTACGCCCTGCCCCGGGGCAGTGAGAGGTCCCACAATCCAGCAATCTGATCAATTCTCAAGAGAGAGTTCTACCACTGGGCTACGCCCTGCCCCGAGGCAGTAAGAGGTCCAACAAGCCTGCAATCTGATCAATCCTCAAGAGAGAGTTCTACCACTGGGCTACGCCCTGCCCAGGGGCAGTAAGAGATCCCACAAGCCAGCAATCTGATCAATCCTCAAGAGAGTTCTACCACTGGGCTACGCCCTGCCCCGGGGCAGTAAGAGATCCCACAAGCCAGCAATCTGATCAATCCTCAAGAGAGAGTTCTACCACTGGGCTATGCCCTGCCCCGGGGCAGTAACAGGTCCCACAAGCCAGCAATCTGATCAATCATCAAGAGAGAGTTCTACCACCGGGCTACCCCCCGCCCAGGGGCAGTAAGAGGTCCAACAAGCCAGCAATCTGATCAATCCTCAAGAGAGAGTTCTACCACCGGGCTACGCCCTGCCCCGAGGCAGTGAGAGATCCAAAAAGCCAGCAATCTGATCAATCCTCAAGAGAGAGTTCTACCACTGGGCTACGCCCTGCCCCGGGGCAGTGAGAGGTCCCACAATCCAGCAATCTGATCAATCCTCAAGAGAGAGTTCTACCACTGGGCTACGCCCTGCCCAGGGGCAGTAAGAGATCCCACAAGCCAGCAATCTGATCAATCCTCAAGAGAGAGTTCTACCACTGGGCTACGCCCTGCCCCGGGGCAGTGAGAGGTCCCACAATCCAGCAATCTGATCAATCCTCAAGAGAGAGTTCTACCACTGGGCTACGCCCTGCCCCGAGGCAGTAAGAGGTCCAACAAGCCTGCAATCTGATCAATCCTCAAAGAGAGTTCTACCACTGGGCTACGCCCTGCCCCGGGGCAGTAAGAGGTCCAACAAGCCAGCAATCTGATCAATCCTCAAGAGAGAGTTCTACCACTGGGCTACGCCCTGCCCAGGGGCAGTAAGAGATCCCACAAGCCAGCAATCTGATCAATCCTCAAGAGAGTTCTACCACTGGGCTACGCCCTGCCCCGGGGCAGTAAGAGATCCCACAAGCCAGCAATCTGATCAATCCTCAAGAGAGAGTTCTACCACTGGGCTATGCCCTGCCCCGGGGCAGTAACAGGTCCCACAAGCCAGCAATCTGATCAATCATCAAGAGAGAGTTCTACCACCGGGCTACCCCCCGCCCCGGGGCAGTAAGAGGTCCAAGAAGCCAGCAATCTGATCAATCCTCAAGAGAGAGTTCTACCACTGGGCTACGCCCCGCCCCAGGGCAGTAAGAGGTCCAACAAGCCAGCAATCTGATCAATCCTCAAGAGAGAGTTCTACCACTGGGCTACGCCCTGCCCCGGGGCAGTAAGAGGTCCAAGAAGCCAGCAATCTGATCAATCCTCAAGAGAGAGTTCTACCACCGGGCTACGCCCTGCCCCGGGGCAGTAAGAGGTCCAAGAAGCCAGCAATCTGATCAATCCTCAAGAGAGAGTTCTACCACCAGGCTACGCCCTGCCCCGGGGCAGTAAGAGGTCCAAGAAGCCAGCAATCTGATCAATCCTCAAGAGTTGTACCACTGATCTGCATGTATACATCCTGCCTCTAAGCTTTCTTTTCATCATTTTATTTAGTTATTATTATTTAATTTTTATTAACATTTTTTTTATTATAATCCTATTACGGATTATTATCACAATTAAGATTTTTTTTTTTCCCCTTCCATGCATGTACACACAGGTACACACGTCCATGAATAGCCAGCCGAGTGTCAGAGCAACCTATGAATATGCGTATCAGCTGTATTTAATCTGTTATTACATACATATGGGTCTGCCAGTGCTAATAGTGTCTACACACACATGTAATAAAAACCTGTTATCACTGACTGTCGGCCAAACTAATCCACACCACTGCAGCAAGGCCAGCCACTTGAGTGTAAATAGCAGACCGGAGGCCGGTCTCTTGTACGTTCATGTTCGTACATGCTTGATACTCACAGTCAGAGAGTTTTTGTTTGTTTTGTTTTCTTTTTTTAACGACACCACTAGAGCACATTGATTATGACATAATGTATTAATCATCAGCTATTGGATGTCAAACATTTGGTAATTTGGACATATAGTCTTAGAGAGGAAACATGCTACATTTTTTTCAATAGTAGCAAGGGCTCTTTTATATGCACCATCCCACAGACATGATAGCACATACTATCTTTGGTGCAGTGGTGTACTGGCTAGGACGAGAAATAGCCCAACAGGCCCACCGGCAGGGATCGATCTCAAACCGACTGCACATCACGCGAGCACTTTACCACTGGGTTATGTCCCGCCCCAGCAGTAAAAGACTTTTCACATACTGATCCATCACAACACACACATTGTAAATCAGCATCTCAAAACGGTTTCTGTACACTAAAATTAGTTTAAATATTAACCTTCAAATAGCACACCGCAGACCAGATATCTCGCCCGATGTCACACAAGTCAAAACACTGTATACAACATGCAATGCATTTACTTGACTGGTACATCAAAGGCTGTGGTATGTGCTATCCTGTCTATGGGATGGTGCATATAAAATATCCTTTACTACTGATGGAAAAATTTACTGTGTTTTCTCTCTAAGACTATGTCAAAATTACCAAATGTTTGACATCCAATAGCCGATGATTAATAAATCAATGTGCTCTAGTGGTGCCGTTAAACAAAAATTAACTTTACTAATTTATAGTTGCTGCCATTTTGCACAAGTAGAGGAGATTATTTTCCAGGATCATGAAAATACAAATGGAATTCAAAATGTAGTCATGCTACAAAATCAAGTCATTGATTTTTCCATGTAGCCAAAAGGCAATTTTAATGCAGGATTTTTACTAATTCTTATAAAATTGAAACAGCCTTTATTGGAAGTGAAATACATACTGTCATCTCCTGATATTTCACTACAATGTGACAAAATACTTTATTGGAAGTGAAATACATACGGTCATCTCCTGATATTTCACTACAATGTGACAAAATACTTTATTGGAAGTGAAATACATACTGTCATCTCCTGATATTTCACTACAATGTGACAAAATACTTTATTGGAAGTGAAATACATACGGTCATCTCCTGATATTTCACTACAATGTGACAAAATACTTTATTGGAAGTGAAATACATACGGTCATCTCCTGATATTTCACTACAATGTGACAAAATACTTTATTGGAAGTGAAATACATACTGTCATCTCCTGATATTTCACTACAATGTGACAAAATACTTTATTGGAAGTGAAATACATACTGTCATCTCCTGATATTTCACAACAATGTGACAAAATACTTTATTGGAAGTGAAATATATACTGTCATCTCCTGATATTTCACTACAATGTGACAAAATACTTTATTGGAAGTGAAATACATACTGTCATCTCCTGATATTTCACTACAATGTGACAAAATACTTTTTTGTCTGCTTTATGTTTATACTGTTAAGGGACAGACCCTCATTTTTAAACACTAAGGCATATTTTTAAGGGTATTTCAACGTCACAGACTCTTGTTTCACTCCGTTGTATCCAAATTTGTTACAAGTTTGTAAATTAATCAAACTTAGTGTCCATTTTTACAGATCGAAACTAGGGTCTAGGTGAAAAATATGCCTTAGTGTTTGAAAACCAAGGTCTGTCCCTTTAAAACATTTTTTTTTCAAATATGTCACAATCCAGCTTTGATTGTCGTCATGGCGCATATCATATGTCACAACATACCGGTTGGGAAATTTTGCTGTAAATAAATGTTTAGTAGTGTAAAGTCCTGTGGCTAGTGTGGGGACTTCCGACAGTGTCGTTTGATATTTTGTCAGAACCGTAGCCCGGAGTCAATTGACAGTGAGTGAAATCCTGCTGTGGTCGTGATTAAATCAGAAATAAACTGACCAGTTAAAGCCCTGCATTGACCCTGGTTTCTGACATACATAACACACCAACCTAACTTGGAGCTAAAGTTACTGTTTTGTTTAACGACACCACTAGAGCACATTGATTTATTAATCATTGGCTACTGGATGTCAACGATTTGGTCATTCTCACACAGTCTTAGAGTGGAAACCCGCTACATATTTTCATTAATAGCAAGGGATCTTTTATATGCATCATCCCAAAGACAGGGTAGCACATAAGACAACCTTTTATATACCAGTCTTGGTGCACTGGCTTGAATGAGAAATAGCCCACTGATGGGGATTGATCCCAGACCGACTGGGCATCAGGTAGGTGTTTTACCACTGGACTATGTTCCACCCCTAATTTGGAGCTACTACAAACATGAGGATGATCAGAAACACACTGCATTTGTCAAATCACCAAGTTAAGCATAAAGATGTCAGTAACATGTGAAGTAATTGTAAAACCCCCTAAAAAACCCACTGTAATAGCTGGAACTATTTAACACGGAGTATTAACTTGGGCAAAACATCTGATCTTCTAAATACAAATGCATTGTATTAGGCCAGATATTTTTGTGGGTTTTTTACAGGTTAATTCTTAAACAAAATAATGTTTGGATTTGGAATAAAAATTAAATTAAAATACCATGAAATCACAATGTGATATAATATAAAGTCTAAAATAATTTATGTTCCCTGTATATGTAATATAACATGTTACTTATATTCATCTAGTGAAAACAGTGTTCACAAAATGCAAATTTGTTAAAAGAATTATTTAAATTGTGGGTATTAGCCGACAATTTGCTTTTTTATTCCATATCGAGAAAATCTACAGGCCCGAAAAACAGAATATAAAATGTCTGGCTTTAGTTAATAAGTCATAACACCCCAATTTTGTGTGGTAATGTAATCTGTCAAATTTATGTTAGCATTTTGCACGACACATTTAAAGGCATATTGTCAGTGACTTATTAAATGGCTTAACAAAGTATTACGTGAAGCATGTATCTGATTTGTCCCTAAATGTACTTTATTCAACAATCTACGTAACCATCATACTCCCCTTATTAATGATATTTTGTAAAAAAAACTAATTGAATTATGGCAATGGTCCATAATTTAAAAATTAATATTGCCAAGAGGATTGACATGGATTTCACTCCATCATGGTTTAGTTAAGGTGATTCAATAGCCAGATTTGGTTTCTAAAAATTGGTATAATTTTCATTTATTATCCACTTTTGGAGAAATATGGTCCTTAAATCCGTGACAGTATGCCTTTAAGAAGCACTGCACTGAAACACTGAAGATCATTTCTCATTGCCTACCTACATCTAGTGACGTACCACCTTTTTGCTGTTTTACTGTTCTGATTGGATGTCATTAAAAAGTAAATGTTAAACTTTGCTTTAAGAACACCACTAGAGTACACTGATTTCTTAATCATTGACTACTGGATGTCAAACATTTATTAATTCTGACATAGTCTTAGAGAGGAAACAAAAAGAAAGAAATGTTTTATTTAACGACGCACACTCAACACATTGTATTTATGGTTATATGGTGTCAGTAGAGAGGAAACAGACTACATTTTTCTATTAGTAGATTTTTTTATTTGCATCATCCCAGACATGATAGCACATACCACGCCCTTCGATATATCAATCATGGTACACTAACTGGAGTGAGAAATAGCCCACTGATGGGGCTAACATCATATACTGACGGCACATATTGCACCTTACCACTGGGCAATATATCCCGACTAAACCTAAATGTCATAAAAACACAATTGTCAAATTTATTTTAACCATACATGGGGATATAGTTTAAGGTTAAATTTAAAACAGTGTTAATAAAAATATCTATTACAAAATAAACATCCCCCCAAAAAAAGAAGTTTGTACAAAATAATTATCCTAATTAATGCTAAAATGCAGAAAATTACATAATTATGGAAAAAGGATTAGAATGAAAACGAAAAGTGTTTCAAACCATATTCATTAAGTTGTTTATTACAATTTTTTTTTTTTTTTTGGGGGGGAGGGGGGGTAATTTACTGATGTATAACAGTTACAAATTCGTTTAACTTTTTTTTACAATTTTATAGTTTTACTGTTATACATTGATATATTCACATAAAAATTAAAAACAATTTTATGTTAAATATTATCTCAAACAGGTTCCTCAACAATTGCTAACAAATGCAACAAACATTTTCATAAATAAAAGATAACAAATGTAAACATTGCTAATACTTAAGTTTATGCACCTTCCTAACCAATGTAATTAATTTGTAATGTACTCATCCAATAGTGCCATACCTTTTAGTGTGAAATGTAACAGTATCCAGCAATATTCACCATTGTTACAAAAGCCAATGAAATTTACTGGCTGCCGGCTTATTTTAAGAAGCCTAAATAAATTACGTTAAATCAACTGTACAAGTCATACATAATGAATCAGGATGCCTTTTTGTTCAGCAGTGCATCTCAAATCACTATGCAACTTTCAGAGATCACTGCACAGTTCTAAACCATGTCATGTAATAATGCAATTCTTATTTCTGACACTATTAAATATTAACTGCTGTCAGTGACAAATATTCTGGTGGGGATACTGTCGCGGTTCCAATGGTTTCTTCTTCTTCTTCGTCGTACTCAGACAGGGACCCCAGTGGTCCCAGTGGTCCCAGTGGCCCCAGTGGTCCCAGTGGCCCCAGTGGTCCCAGTGGCCCCAGACCCCAGTGGTCCCAGTGGTCCCAGTGGCCCCAGTGGTCCCCAGTGGCCCCAGTGGTCCCAGTGGCCCCAGTGGTTTTATTATTTTGTAAACCTGGTCAGATGAATGTATAAATAAAGTTTGTTTTGTTTAACACCAACAATAGAGCACAGATTTATTAATTATCTGTTCTTGGATGTCAAACATTGGTAATATTGGCATATAGTCTCAGAGAGGAAACCCGCTACATTTTTCCATTAGTAGCTAGGGATCTTTTACATGCACTGTCCCACAGACAGGAGAGCACATACCATGGCCGTTGATATATAGAGCGAGAAATAGCACAGATGAATGTAGAAACTCAACAGGTAAATAAAACTAAATTTATTTCAGGATGATGTCTCGTAGCAAGCAAAGTTGCTTCTTAAAAATGGCCACAATCTTTAGAAGACATTTGCTACTGCTAATCACTTTTTAAATGGATTTTCACTAATCACAAATTTGGACACAAAATGGTCCCAGTGCATGAATAATAAATGAATGTAAAACCACAAGCCAATGCACACAACCAGGAACGCTGAATGTTTGTGTTAATGGTATGAATGTAAAACCACAAGCCAATGCACACAACCAGGAACGCTGAATGTTTATGTGTTAATGGTATGAATGTAAAACCACAAGCCAATGCACACAACCAGGAATGCTGAATGTTTATGTGTTAATGGTATGAATTCATTTCACATTTAAATATTTATAATTATCATTAGCAGCTGAACTATCATAAATTTGCACATGCAGCCCTATTCAACAAAAATAGAATGTTAAAAATGTTTTATACTTTGTTAGCACATCGCATGGTGACTGCATCAATTAATCACTTGCAAAATGCCCAATCAAAATTTGAGGATTTTTTTTTTTTTTATCTCCTTGTTTAATAAAAAGAAGGAATCGATTTTTAAACATTTTTAACATTCAAAAGTTAAAATTAAAAATGCATGCTTAAAGCTACCTACATTGTATGTATTGTGAAAAACCATGAACTGGGCTACCCCATAAACCGGTCTATTTACATGTAACTTGTTTTCAAGGAATCTGCACATGATTGAACCCTGACATCAAAATACCTTTGTTGAGTTAAGAAAACTTTCCCCAAAACAAAGTACACAAATGAGGAAAATACAAGTAGACATTCAAACTATTTTTATACATAGGGAAATGTATACACAACCGCCATTTTGTATTGTGTGCACTAGATTAAATGGTGTGTAATATTAAACAAACCGAAAATTTACAAAGTCAAAACAAGGGTGCAAAAAATGACTGTCATTGACTATAACTGTCATGTAAAAAGTTAAATATTTCTGGCTGATGTCAATGTTTTAATTTATTAATCCTTATACGTACATTAAATCAGTTTTTATTATCTCAAATAAAGACAACATGGTCTCTTGCATATTCCAGGTACAAAGCCTAAATTTAACTCATATTGCTCTATAGTTCAGGGGATCCATTCAGGGAATCGACTAGTGGCCTGGTGTCTTGCACATATCGAAAAATAGATTTTCAGAAGCCAAAATCGAAGGATCAACTTTTCGATAACATCAAGGTTTTTTTACTTCAAGGCATGTACACCATTTTCATTAATTGATCATAATTTCAGCATTTCAAGGAGCCAAAAGCAAAGGATTAAGATTTCGATGTTATCAAGCTGTTTTATTTCAAGGCATGTACACCATTTTCATTAATTGATCATAATTTCAGCATTTCAAGGAGCCAAAGGCAAAGGATCAAGTTTTCGATGATATCAAGCTGTTTTATTCCAAGACTTGTACACAACTTTCTTTAACTGGTGACAATTTCTGCATGGTTTGATAATTTGTGAGATCAATGGAAGTCCATGAATAATAATATGATTATGAACACAGTTAGAATTAATGTGTAGAATGCAAGCTTAGAACAGACTAGCAGAGATGATGTATTTAAGACAAGTCTGCACACTAAATTACAGTATTAACAGGCTGCTTTCTGTCAGAAAATAATTTGAGATCTTGAGTGCCCCTATTACATAGTTATGGATGTGAAATCTTTTCAAACTGGACACTGCTTTTCAGGTACTTTGACACATTTTAAACAGCAGTTCTCTTATTATATAACACCGGCCTTGGTGGCGTCGTGGTTAGGCCATTGGTCTACAGGCTGGTAGGTACTGGGTTCAGATCCAAGTCGAGGCATGGGATTTTTTATCCAGATACTGACTCCAAACCCTGAGTGAGTGCTCCGCAAGGCTCAAAAGGTAGGTGTAAACCACTTGCACTGACCAGTGATCCATAACTGGTTCAACAAAAGCCATGGTTTGTGCTATCCTGCCTGTGGGAAACGCAAATAAAAGATCCCTTGCTGCTAATCAGAAAGAGTAGCCCAAGAAGTGGCGACAGCGGGTTTTCTCTCAAAATCTGTGTGGTCCTTAACCATATGTCTGATGCCATATAACCGTAAATAAAATGTGTTGAGTGCATCATTAAATAAAACATTTTTTTCTTTCTTTCTTTCTTTCTTACTATATAATCTTTCTAAAATTATAAAAATGTATTCATTAATTTCTAAGATTTTAGAGTATGTACCCGGTAGTTTAACCCTTGGTATACATACCTCTGGCAGAAAGACTGATTAAGAGAGCACACTTCAAAATTAAAACTTCAGTGCTGTGCTCATAGAATTCGAGATATAACAGACTATGTCAATCCACTGTGTCATATCGATGCTGTGCTAATAGAATGAGAGATATAACAGACTATGTCAATCCACTGTGTCATCTCAATGCTGTGCTCATAGAATGAGAGATATAACAGACTATGTCAATCCACTGTGTCATCTCAATGCTGTGCTCATAGAATGAGAGATATAATAGAATATGTCAATCCACTGGGTCATCTCAATGCTGTGCTCATAGAATTTGAGATATAACAGACTATGTCAATCCACTGGGTCATCTCAATGCTGTGCTCATAGAATGAGAGATATAACAGACTATGTCAATCCACTGTGTCATCTCAATGCTGTGCTCATAGAATGAGAGATATAATAGAATATGTCAATCCACTGGGTCATCAGGTCTCTGACAACTGCACGAACGAATGCATAATAATTCTGTAATTACAATTAAATCTGTTACGAATCAAGATGACAGAGTTAAATACGGAATCCTGCCCACTTGTTTTAGGCAACCATCATGACTGCTGGGCTGCAGAAAGTACTCACCTGCTTGCCAAATGCAAGTAAAAATGTTGACGGATGAGTTAAAAAATGCAACTACAATGTACCAGCCCGACTGTCTATCTGTCTTTTTTATTTCGTTTGCCATGTGATGTTGATAACTTACTAAGTGTTCATAATAATGTTTTGTCAATATATCTATATATATCATATGCAGTGAAGACACTGTATATTAGTCTTACTAATATATTGTTTTATAGACACACTGTATATTAGTGTTACTAATATATTGTTTTATAGACACACTGTATATTAGTGTTACTAATAAGTGTAATATATTGTTTTATAGACACACTGTATATTAGTGTTACTAATATATTGTTTTATAGACACACTGTATATTAGTGTTACTAATATATTGTTTTATAGACACACTGTATATTAGTGTTACTAATATATTGTTTTATAGACACACTGTATATTAGTGTTACTAATAAGTGTAATATATTGTTTTATAGACACACTGTATATTAGTGTTACTAATATATTGTTTTATAGACACACTGTATATTAGTGTTACTAATATATTGTTTTATAGACACACTGTATATTAGTGTTACTAATATATTGTTTTATAGACTGGCAGACTACTAGACATTCTGACGGGCTACTAGATTTTAGTTGGTTCTCGTCCAGCGGGCTAGTAAAATATTTTCCATTTCTGCACCCCTGTGATAGCCTTCTTTATGTACATGCACAGGGCTCAAACTTAACGACGGCACCAATAGCAATTGCCATCATTGATATAATTTGCTGCACGTCAGGGGTGTCACTGATGGCACTCTTGTGTCACGGAATAAAATTTACTGTCATTATAGTAAAGCTTCCCATTTGTGGCAAAATGTATAGACCAAAATGTTTAAACAAAAGTGTACATTTCAAAAAGACTTCATACAGCGGGGCCGTTTCACCCACGGCAGTTTAAAAAAAAATTGCTGTGGGTTACAAATTGTTATGTTCGAGGTCTGCATGCATATAAATAGGTTGTCAGTAACATGTAAATATTACTTACTAGTTGACAGCTTATTTTGTGTACCTATCATAATGGGAAAATGTAGTGGGTTTTCTCTCTAAGACTATGTATCAAAATTACCAAATGTTTAACATAAAATAGCCGATGATTAATAAGTCAATGTGCTCTAGTGATATCGTTAAACAAAACAAACTAACTGTTTTTTCTTAAACAATTTGACACATAGTTTTTGGATTTGTTAAAAAAGAAATTAATGGCTTCATTAATTGTTAGAAATAAAATCAATATTTATCAGTATATACATATTTATATTTAGTTTGAAAATAACACATTTTATTTTTCATGTTCTTCTCTTAAACATATGATTCTTAAGTTTTTAAGATTTAAAAAAGTGTCACTACCTGTGTTTCTGTCAGAAAGAAATATTTGGGTATGACGCTATGGAACTGAATATTTACAATGTGTGTGCTGCATGCACCTGCCATCTCCCAGAAAGAATATGGGTTAGGTTTAGGGTTAGGGTTTAGAAAATCATACAGTAATGTTAAAGAGTCATTAAATTTGTCAAAAGGTTAACTTAAAAATAAAAAAATAAAAAAATGTTTGGGTATGCATGGTGCCATACCCGTTTCACCATCTGGCAGAAACCCTAACTACAAACATTTCTTTCTACTTTTGTAGCTCCAAATAAATGTACAGTACATTTAATTTAACTGATACTTATTTTACTTCCTAATCATAAAACTGATCATGTATATATATGTACATTATCATGCTCTATAAATAAAGTGCACGCAACCATCACAATAGCCATCTTTATGTGTATGCATATAAATAGGTTATCAATAAGATATGTAAATGTTATTACTAGCTGATTCAGTGATAGCTTATTTTGCATATAACTATCATAATAATTGTCTTCATGAACGCATGGATGTTTAAAAATACCCAGGGACAAATAAAAAATCATCAGCTAGTGGGTGTCAAATAATGGTAGATATTATATAAATAAACATAACATAAAATGAAAACCAGTGGAAAGCACATGACTGACTGGTCAAAAGTAAAACAGTGCATACAGCTGTGGTAACTATAAAAAATAAAATTAAATCACAGGTTACAGCCCACGCTCGCTACTGACCCTGGTCGCTCGCTACTAACCCTGGTCGCTCGCTACTGACCCTGGTCGCTCGCTACTGACCCTGGTCGGGCTGCTGGTGCTCTCTTGCATTTACTAGTGCAGGCGGTCCCTCTTCCTACCCACCCCAACCCATTTCCTGGCCTGGACAGAGGAGCCGGCATGGGTGGACACCTGCGCCCATAACAGGCGTGTGCTACAACAGCTTGCTCTGAATGTGTACATTAAGCTTCACCTGACCTGACAGATTACAATATTCTATAAAATTTCTTATACAGTGAAACCTGTCTAAAGCAGACCATACCAGCTACCTAATATTTATCCCATTTAGACAGGATCCAGTGTTTAGAGTGTCGTGTTTTAGAATTTAGAAAATTCAGGACTATGAAATATGGACTCCGGTTTGTTCAGGGTCCAGTTTAGACAGGTTTCACTGTAGTTGTAACAACAAGTTTCTTTCAGAAATCTCAAAACCAAAATATGCTTGAAAGAAAAATGCATAAACATCATTTACTGGTTTGCAAATATCTTATGACAGCTGATGTTTGATCTTTTTAATGCCCACATTCAATGAAACTAAAAAGTTATCATTTTGTGTAACCAACATAACAATCTTTATGTAAATATACCGACGTCCAAAAGAAACTATACCAAGACTTGAGACACTACAGAAAAAAACCCCAAATCATGCTGCATGTTCAAAAGATCTATATTCATGAGAGGAGTGTTTTGGCATGTTGTGCACAAAATTGCATTCCATAAAAGCAGAAAGATTTTAACCACCATTTCATTTCCATTACGGTATCCAAATTATAAAGGCATTTAAATATTTTGTTTCTTGATATAGTTTCTTTTGGATGTCAGTGTATGTAAATGATTAGTTTGTAAATATGATGCACAAATATTATTTACTGCTTTCTACTATTTACTGACTTCAGATATTTTATGATGGCTGATGTGTAATCTTTTTAATGTTCTACATTCAGTGAAATTAAAATGTTCTCATTTTGTGTAAACATCATAACAATCTTTATGTAAATGTGTATATGAACAGTTTGTAAATAAAATACACAAATATAATTTTCAGCTTTTTAGTATTTACCGACAACAGATATTTTATGATATCTGTTTGTAATCTCTTTAATGTTCCACATTCAAGGAAACTAAAAACTTCTCATTCTGTGTAACCATCATAACAATCTGTAATATGAACAGTTTGTAAATAAGATGCACAAATATCATTTACTCTTTCTAGTATTTACAGACACTAGATGGACTTTTGACCACTCTGCGATAACAACACTACTCCCTGCTGGAATAGGCAGCAGCGTTAATCTGCTCACATTTTTGGAATGCTGCTGTAAGCAAAGAGAACTCCAGTTGAGTACCTCGGCAAATGACGACATGGGTCCAGATCTAGGTCAAGGCTGAGAAATGCATGTAAGAGTAAACAGCTGATTCCCTGCACAGTCAGCTGATGTTACGCACACAACCCAACCATAAAGCGTGCAAAACACACACACACACCTAGTACAATACACAATCAATATCAAAGCAACAAGCATATCTACCGTAACTGTGACCAGTGCGGTCGGTAATGACGGAAAGTTTCACGGGAACTGACCACCACTCCAGGTCAAGAGAGAAACCCTGACCAGGCTTTACAGCCAGATAGATCTACACACATGTATGTAACACCAGCCTGCCGGTCAGACACAGCAAACTCGACCCATTCTCTCCCACACCCTGAACCCAGATCAGGGTGGCCTGCCTTTGTCATGTGTCAAGTGTTGTGAAAATACATGTAAATAAACACACACAATTGAGTCATTGTGGATCACACATGTAGCTGTGAGCGAATTACACTAAGTTGATTGGCAGCCTGGGAAATAACACTGCAAGGGCTAGAGTAACAATAATATCTACTTGCAGCTCCACGCTGCCACCACCATGAGGCATGTTACTGTGTGTTAAAAGCAGCTACATGGCCATGGTCTGGCAGAGAGTGAGTGGAAGAGAAGGAAAACAACCTACCTGAGAGCCGAGAACCAGGTTTTAGCAGGCTGCAAATCAATAAGCCTTGTAACAGTTTGTGGAGAAGTAGAACAGACACCAGTACTCCGTCATGGACGTGTTACCACAGCAGCAGTCAGCCTGGTATCCACAACGTCATGTCCACCACTTCCACATGGCCATCGTGTCAAGCGAGCGGAATCCCACAACACACACACACACGACACTCACACACAGGGCCCAGCACCTAGAACCTACAGCAGTGCAGAGCTGCTGACACAATCTCAATGTACGGTGTTTCTCTTCAACTGCTTACTGCCCTTGTCCATCTAGCTGTTAACGGCTCAATGAACAAGGGGGAGACTACTCTTGCTGGCCTACAGCATCTGGCTCATCCATCAGTAAGACTGCATAATAACTGGGATCAATAGGTTGGCATCACAGGGGGCCTTGTTGGGGGTGAGGAAATCATTTTTTTTTACAGTAAATGTTTTGCAACACCCCAGCATAAACAGAATATCAGTCATCAGTAAGACTGCAAAATAGCTGGGATTAATAGCCAGGCATCACAAGAGGCCCTATCTGCGTATGGGAATATTTTGCAACACCTGAGCACAAAAAAACCTCACAAGTTACTTCACAGTAAATAAAATATTTTATCCTCTGAAATGTCTCACAAAGTCTTCCAGTTGGGTATAAACTTTCATACATAAATATTACTACACTACAAAGTACAGTTTTACACAGCTTGGAATTTCCCAATGGGTTTTTTTTTAAGTGTTGAACATGATATTGTTAACACAGTGAAACCTCTCAAGACCAAACCCTCTATAATCTGGCCTTCCCTCAAAACCAGACGTTTTACAGAGTCCCTTTTTAAAACCAGGACAAACTTAACCTCTCTAAACCAGACCCCTCTTTAAACCAGACATTTGTCTTGGTCCCAAGGGGTACTGGCCTCAGTGACGTCGTGGTTAGGCTATCGGTCTACAGGCTGGTAGGTACTGGGTTCGGATCCCAGTCGAGGCATGAGATTTTTAATCCAGATACCAACTCCAAACCCTGAGTGAGTGCTCCGCAAGGCTCAATGGGTAGGTGTAAACCACTTGCACCGACCAGTGATCCATAACTGGTTCAACAAAGGTCATGGTTTGTGCTATCCTGCCTGTGGGAAGCACAAATAAAAGAGCCCTTGCTGCTAATCAGAAAGAGTAGCCCATGTAGTGGCGACAGCGAGTTTCCTCTCAAAATCTGTGTGGTCCTTAACCATATGTCTGACGCCATATAACCGTAAATAAAATGTGTTGAGTGCGTCGTTAAATAAAACATTTTTAACAGTACCTACCAGCCTGTAGACCGATGGCCTAACCACGACGCCACTGAGGCCAAAGGCCGTGGTATATACACGTCTGAAAAGAATAGCTCATAGAGTGGTAGCAGCAGGTTTCTTCTCTCATTATCTGTGTGGTCCTGCAACTTAGAGACCACAGTTTTTAACACTATGGCAGGGAATGTTTTGTTCAGTATCATGGAAATTTCAGACATCGCTACACAATTTTAAAACATTACACAGTAGTTGCCAATCAATTTTCAATTAACTAGAAATATCGCTAATCAAGATTTTGAAAACAAAATGTTCCCTGTAGGGTCAATGTTTCTTATTAAGGGCTGTTTTTGATAACTGAAATCACGCATTACTTACATTTTATTGTTTAGATTATCTATTTCCAAACATCTGATTACTGATCATTTTGGTGTTTGTAATACAATCAAATGTATTTTTCATAATTCTAAAAATGCACATACCTCTGAGAAGTAACAGTTATGGATACGAGCGTTAGTCTAATTTAGAGAGTATTTCTTTATTTCAATGCCACACTCTCTCGTTTCACTGTTGTAACTTTATCCAGATGTGTTACAGGTTTATAGATTAACCAAACTTTGTGTCCATTTCACAGGTTGAAACTAGGGTCTATGACTTTAACCATATGTCCAATGCCATATAACCATAAATAAAAATGTCTTCAGTGCATCATTAACTAAAACATTTCTCTTTTTTTCTCTTTTAAAAACTTTAAATGTAAAAAAAAAAAAAAAAAGGATTAGAACACCAAAGCCTATAAGATGTATGCTAAGTAAACAAACATCAAAAGTTCCAATATTGTTTACAGTTATAAAATAGATTTAAAGGGACAGACCCGATTTTTTAAACACTACAGCATATTTTTCACTATTTGAGCCATTTATGATCACTGAAATAAAACATTACTTATATTTTATTGTTTAGGGTATCCATTTCCGTAGAACTGAAGTGTTTCTGGTCATCCTGTTGTTTCTAATATCATAAAATGCATTTTTCATATTTTTTAAAATGCACGTGCATCTGAAGTAGCAGTTATTGATTCGAATTACAGTCTAGTTTTTAAGGATATTTTTCAGTTTTAACGTCACAGACTCTTCTTTCATTCTGTTGTAACTTTATCCAAATGTGTTGATTAACTAAACTTAGTGTCCATTTTTACGAGTTGAAACTAGGGTCTGCACCTTTATCTATTTGTGAGAAAGACACACAAAGACAGAGAGAGAGAGAGATAAAAAAACCACTGTAGGAGAGAAAAATAGAGACAGAATAAATGAATGAATGAATGAATGAATGTCAATGACACCCCTGCAAAAAATGCACATCAGCCATTGGGTATCAAACAAAGTTAAGTATATGAATATGAGACAGAGGGAGATAGAAAGAAAAAGGGAGAGAATCTATGTATAACCACTACCTTGTTTCATTTTCCTACATAATTTTTATATCAGATACTTTGTTCCAACCTTTCGATAAATAAATTAATCTGTAGTACCACAAGGATCAAAGTAGAAGGGAAGTAACTCCAAACTGCATATGGTTTTTACCTGATCACACAAATTGATTAAATGGTCTGATGGGTAAAGTAACATTACATAGTGTATTTGATATGTGAAGTGCAGCATGTGATCGAGCTCTCACCTGGGGTATGATGGGTCATAGGATTGATACCACATGGATACCATGGATACTCAAGTTTTTCCTGTCCCAACCGGTGCTTCACAATTAAATGAAAAGTTGTGGTATGCACTGTCCTGTTTATGGTAAAGTATTTAGTGACCATAATGTTAAACTTATTGCACAAGTCGGATTATAACACTAATATAATACAGCTTGAAAAAAGTTTAGTTTGTTTTGTTTAACAACACCACTAGAGTACATTGACTTATGAATCAACGGCTATTGGATGTTAAACATTTGGTCATTTTGGGCGGGCTGTAGCCCAGTGGTAAAGGAAGGAAGGAAGGAAATGTTTTATTTAATGACGCACTCAACACATTTTATTTACGGTTATATGGTGTCCAACATATGGTTAAGGACTACACAGATATTGAAAGAGGAAACCTGCTGTTGCCATTTCATGGGCTACTCTTTCCGATTAGCAGCAAGGGATCTTTTATATGCACTGTCCCACAGACAGAATAGTACATACCACAGCCTTTGTTACACCAATTGTGGAGCACTGGCTGGAATGAGAAATAGCCCAATGGGTCCACCGACGGGGGTTGATCCCAGACCGACCGTGCATGAAGCGAACACTTTACCACTGGGCTATGTCCCAACCCTACATAGCTTGACAGTGCATCTATTTACTTATGGTCCATAAATCCACCACTTACTGTTCTGAAGCTGATTTTGTATCTGGAATACAATTCGGCTACTTTGTTTTTAGTTTGAATGAACAAATTGTCAACCTCACTTTTACATTGATTTCTGGAAATAAACACTTGCTGAATATATTTTACCAATACTTACTATTTCCAAAATAATATGTCAACTAAACATGTATGTCACATAGTATTTTTTAGTTTAGTAACAGTAACATATATATATATATGAAGAGTTCAGGTGCAAAACGCGATATATCCATTTTTCATTTTCAGTAAAAATGGGTTTTTTAATTGGCATATATCACGTTGATAAAAAAAACGGGATTTACCCAATATGATTTCATAAGGATCAATCACGTTTTGCAGCAAATCGCGTTTCGTGCCTGAACTCTTCATATATATATATTATACATATATATGGTCATAACTTTAGTTACACATTTTGGGGAAATGAAGACAGGCAGGCAGGCAGGCAGGCACATCTACATACTCAGAGAGATACACAGACAAAATAAAATGGTGTGCTTTCAATACCTGGATGGATGATACAACAGATTTCGAGACAACACGTTAAGAGTGGCCAGTGTTCCTCTTGTACGCGAGACATCTGTAAGATTACAGTAATGGATAGTCAGGGTGATGACCACCGTCAATCCATTCAGATATAAATAACTACGTTTATCTCAAATCTTGGACAATTCTACCCATTAACACTTCTACCAAACAATCAGTTGTGTACAGATTGAGAAAGAATAATTTTTGGACTACAGTGGATTGTGAGTCAATGTGACTAAGGAGGCACAGACTGACACCAGTTACACAAGATTATCTAAAATAAGAAATCACTTGATAAGCAATAACCTAAACTTATTAACATTTAATTAATTCTACTACTGTCCACTGAGAACACAAAATAGTTAATTAGACATTCCTGATTAATGCTAGCAAAAAATCGTCAAAATACACCCCACAAATGAACTAGAAAGAACACCAATTTGGCTGGTGTAGCATATATATGTGGTCTCAAATACATTGCCTGAAGTTATTTTGAACAGTTTTCCATGGTAACAGAAAAAAATAACAAACATGAAAACTCCCATCATATTAAAAGCCACTACTATAGACCATTAGATTGATATGTATACAAAGCTTCATTAAGTTATCTTGAACAGTTTTTCAAGTTAATGCTAAAAAAACGTAGTGGTATATGAGCATGTTAAAACAATTCAGTCCAAAAACAGTGAAAGAAACTGTCAATTTGTTTATTTTGTTTATTTTGTCCATTTCTATAGTTACAGAAAAAAATATTGAAAATTATTAATGATGTATTAAAATGCTGTACATTTGCTAATGATATACAACACTATATGCCTTAAATACCTTAATATATCATACCATCATACAATTTTGACTGACATATGTTTTTGATACTTGGTTTGTAACTGCATATATTGTGAGATCATGCAAGATATTACTTAATACAACAAAGTGCCGTTTTTTCTCAATACTGAACATGCTTCAAGTCAAGCTACCAAAGTTTGTTTTGTTTAAATACACCACTAGAGCACATTGATTTATTAATCATCGGCTATTGGATGTCAAACATTGGTAACATGGGAGATTATCACTGTTTTTTTATAATAAACTGAGAAACGTAAAGCATTATTGTATGTACAAAGTATTGTTTTTATTATATTTTAATTTTATGCTTATCATATTGAAAATACATGATACAAAATACAAGAAAATAAAGGCTCAAACTGTTATTTGGTACAGTTCTGTATGTTAAACTCTAGACTATATGTGTACAAATGTGTTACAAAAGCAGTTAACAAGTCCTTTTTTGTAATCAAAATACCCACTTCGTTTGCTGTAATTTTATACCAAATGTCTAACCCTAGACTGGAAATGTGTTACAAATGTTGCTAACAAGTCCTTCTTGTAATCAAAATACTGCCTTAATTGACTGTAATTTTATACCAAATCCATACATGTCAGATTCTGTCACAGGTATACACATCTTTAATTGTTAATGTCACTGACCCTAGTTTCCATGGCAACCAGTTTCCTACTGTTCTACAGAAAAATGCACTATGGTACTGCACACACTAGGATGTCCAGAGATACAATGGATTTACCAAAACTGATAAATAAAATAAGAAAGTTGTTGGAAATACCGTAGTGTGCAGTGTAAAACTGATAGTATAAGAAAGTTGTTGGAAATAGTGTGCAGTGTAATAGTAAAAGATCTGCGACATCCCTGCCTAATAACCAGGAACAGTGTCATGTTAGTACGTTTTGCTTTAAAATCACAGCACTGCCTAATAACCAGGAACAGTGTCAGGTTACTACTTTTTGCTTTAACATCACTGCACTGCCCAATAATCAGGAACAGTGTCATGTTAGTATTTTTTGCTTTGACATCACAGACTGCCCAATAACCACAGGGGTTGAAATTTTAAATTTTTGTACCACTATCCCAAAGGAATAGTGAATTTCAAAAAACACCATTCCATTTAAAAATGTACTATCCCTTCAATTATTAATGTACCACTAGTTTTCCTAACTGTGCTAAGTCACTCTGTACATCATTGCATAACGAACAATTGTTTATATACCAGTCTATGCATTACTGCGTACTAGCTGGAATTACAAATGAACTCCCTCCAAGCATTAGTCTCGATCAAAAAGACATTTATTTTGTACCAGTAAGTGCATGAGAAAGGTCTTAGTAGTGCGAGGATTTGTTCTGTAGAAAAATGTAGCTGAAGAAAAAGCGTAAGCGGAATAGTCGCAGGCGATTTTCGGTATTCCGTGCTTTATTTTCTTTTTCATGATGGAACATTGGAAGAATTGTTTCACTATTCCGTTTCGAAATTTACTATTTGCGGAATAGCGTAAAATTCGACCCCTGAACCAGGAACAGTGTCATATGTTAGTACTTTTTCCTTTAATATTACAGCATTGCCCAATAATCAGGAACAGCGTCATGGTAGTACTTTTTGCTTTGAGATCACAGCAGTCTAATAATCCGGAAAGGTGTCATATGTTAGTACTTTTTGCTTTCACATCACAGCACTGCCCAATAACCAGGAACAGTGTCATATGTTAGTGCTTTATGCTTTGCCATCACAGCACTGCTCAATAACCAGGAACAGTGTCATATGTTAGTACTTTTTGCTTTGACATCACAGCACTGCCCAATAACCAGGAACAGTGTCATATGTTAGTACATTTTGCTCCGACATCACAGCACTGCCCAATAACCACGAACAGTGTCATATGTTAGTACTTTTTGCTTTGACATCACACCAATGCCTAATAACCAGGAACAGTGTCATATGTTAATACTTTTTGTTTTGACATCACAGCACTTCCCAATAACCAGGAACAGTGTCAAATGTTAGTACTTTTTGTTTTGACATCACGGGACTGCCCAATAACCAGGAACAGTGTCATGTTAGTACGTTTTGCTTTGACGTCACGGCACTGCCCAATAACCAGGAACAGTGTCATGTTAGTACTTTTTGCTTTGACATCACAGCACTGCCCAATAACCAGGAACAGTGTCATATGTTAGTACATTTTGTTTTGACATCACCACTGCCCAATAACCAGGAACAGTGTCATATGTTAGTACTTTTTGCTTTGACATCACGGGACTGCCCAATAACCAGGAATAGTGTCATGTTAGTACGTTTTGCTTTGACATCACAGCACTGCCCAATAACCAGGAACAGTGTCATATGTTAGTAATTTTTACTTTGACATCACAGCATTGCCTAATAACCAGGAACAGTGTCATATGTTAGTACCTTTTGCTCTGACATTTGGCCTCTGGGAATTGAAAATTTGCATAAACCATTTATGAGTTATGCAAAAACAAATTCAGGTAACCCAGTTTGTTTTTACATAACCCGTTATAACCATGTAAATGATGTCACAAATTCAATGCGTGAACGAAAAATGGGTTATGCAAACTACACTTACGTGAGCGACGCGTGAACAAAACTATTGCTCTTGCCATCATAACCATGTAAATGATGTCACAAATTCAATGCGTGAACGAAAAATGGGTTATGCAAACTACACTTACATGAGCGACGCGTGAACAAAACTATTGCTCTTGCCATTTTCAAAGGTCTGAACATCACTAATTTGAAACATATATTACCAGAGCTGTTTAAAATAACTACAAATGAACAAAACCTAATAACACTTTTAACAGCCACATTGCACACCTGTTGTTTTTGTTTTGTTTCATTTTGTTTTTAAAAGTGAGACTGCACTGACAAAACATCAGGCAGCGTATTCTACATGTATCGCGTTGATGTCATGTCTGCTAGGAAGAAATCTGGCTTAAAAAATCAATACAACAGTGGACATGTAGAAAACTTGATTCCAGTGCTCAGGAAGACAGCGGTAACCTTGCATCATGATAATAATGTTACAAATAAACAACCGTAATGCAGCCAACAAGGCTTCAACAAAAGGAAATGAAAGGAAAACTATTTAATGGCTTCTTAACATATTTGAAAAAAAAGAAACAAAATTGTTTTGTTTAACGACACCACTAGAGCACACTGATTTATTAATCATTGGATATTGGATGTCAAACATTTAGTAATTTTGACATATAGTCTTAAATAGGAAACCCACTACACCTTTCTGTTAATTGCAAGAGATCTTTTATATGCACCATCCCACAGACAGAACAGCATATACCACTTCCTTTGACATACCAGTAGTGGTACATTGAAGACCAAGCCTAGGATCCATCACATCTCATGCAAACAATCTGTGACTGAGCTACATCGCCAGTTAGTAATGTAATAAAGAAGCATTTTGAGAGTACTGGCTAACGCATGTCTCCTTTCTGGCCCAATACATTTTCATATTTTAGGCCATCGGTCTACAGGCTAGTAGGTACTGGGTTCAGATCCCAGTTGAGACATGGGATTTTTAATCCAGATACCGACTCCAAACCCTGTGTGAGTGCTTCACAAGACTCAGTGGGTAGGTGTAAACCACTTGCACCGACCAGTGATCCATAACTGGTTCAACAAAGGCCATGGTTTGTGCTATCTTGCCTGTGAGAAGCGCAAATAAAAGATCCCTTGCTGCCTGCCGTAAAAGAGTAGCCTATGTGGCGACAGCGGGTTTCCTAAAAAAAACAGTGTCAGAATGACCATATGTTTGATGTCCAATAGCCGATGATAAGATAAAAAAATCAATGTGCTCTAGTAGCGTCATTAAATAAAACAAACTTTACTCCTTTTTTTTCATATTTTCTACGTTTAAGGGCTACATCTATTTGAAAAATGGGTAAATCACCATGAAAGTCGAACTAATAGTATACAGTAAAGCTATAGCCAAAATTTTAGCTCTATATCTTGAGGTATTCCAGGAAAAAAGTCCAGAAAACCAATTTTGATATATCCTACGTTCAAGGGCCATAACTCTACCAAAAATGGGTAAATTAACATGAAAGTCAAACTTCATCTGTAACAGTACATGATAAAGCTATACACAAACTTTCAGTTCAATTTTTTTAGGCATTGTGAAAATAACACCCAGAAAACTGTATGTGGAACAGATGGACAGACGGATAGACAGACAGATAAAGACGAAACCTATAGTCACCTCCGTTGAACCAGTAGGGGGATTGATAAACTGGTTGTCATTCACTTGTAACAAATTACATATTAACACAAGGGATGCTTTTTAAAGGCATATTGTCATGTATCTAATGACTTTATTGCTCTACAAATGGATAATATTTATTTGGGTTATTTGGGATACCAATTGTATCACTCAAAACAATTTAATTGAATCACCATGGAGGGAAGTTCATGTTAACATTATCAACATTTTTCATTTTTGAATCTTGAAACACTTTCATGAGACGAATATAACAGACAATTCCAGCAGACAGGAATGCAGGGCACAATATTTCACACGAACCATCGGTTCTGTTCATGTGTCGGTTATGTAATTTTAAATTCATGTGAACTGCCAGTCAGTTAGATGGTGAACCGTTACCATGTATCTTCGCCAATAAGTTGATTTTTTTCCATCAAAAAGCATTTGCACACTTCATATGATAACAAATTTTAGTGCACGTTTGAGGCAGTTCATTAAGTACAATTCACCAAGCTGAACAATATGTTACCTAAATAAAACTTACATGAACAGACTTCTGGTTACCAAGGATTTTGATATATTGTCCCCTGGAGTGGTTACTACTTAAACATTGAACTAGCACACATTTAAATACATTCATCCTAAGTCATAGTGAATATTAATTTATGCTGTATATGCACTACTGCATATTTGGTATAATAATGAATTTGACAGGGTACAAAATGGACATGGTAATCTAAAGGCATGTCCTCTTTGTAAGGGAGAATTGCAGTCCATGGACTAGTGTGAACGCAGACTTCAAGACAGGTATGAAGCCTGTTTTACAGAGTGGTACCCTGTATGTGGATATAGTGGCTGAAAGTTTAACTCGGGTGGCTTTGACTTTGGGAATTTGAGCGTCGTTTTAAAAAATATATAATAAGTTTCATTTCAAAAACATCTTATTAAGCTAAATTTTAAAAAGTAATATCAAACTTTTGTGTTTTTTTATAGTAATACCAAACATTCTTGTATTTATTCAAATTAATATACATGTATCTACAAATGTATATTTACCAATTATTGACCATCATTGAGAGCAATATCAATTTCTTCGGTCCATAAAACATGATATTGCCCAAAATGTGGTCAATAATTGTTTTATTACATGTCATTCATATGACTCGTACAACACTTATAATTTCCAGCAATGCGTTAAACCTGATGTGATTTAGTGACATCACGTAATTCTACGACGTATGACACATAGAGGAATGTGGAAATAAACAGCTGAAACATTACCAAGACAAAAATCAACTTCGAGACATTATAACAAAATCATATTAATAGCAAAATAAAACAAAAAATGTGATAAATCTGAACATACATTTATACTGAACATTTACAGATTACCTCCAAATGCATTTTTTTTTATCTGTAACATAAAATCCCGAGAGTGCTGATTCCAACTGCATTTTGATGTTTCATGTACGTTTCTGAATCTGCGAGATATTCCATACACACTTTGACAATTACTGACCTTGTTTTTGTCATATTTGCAGAATTAAACTCAGTATGAATAAAGATGTTATCTTTTTGTTGAAGGACAACAAAGTGTTTTGTCACAAGTTTGTGCTTGTTTACATTAGAATTAGCAGTTGACGTTGCATTATCTTACCTACTCAGTAATTGCATAGAATTTTATCCCATCTTTATTTTCATCGATCACGGCAATATCACTTTTGATGGACCGGTGGGACCGTCTCAGGGCAATATCACTATTTACAGAAGGTCATATGACTGGTTTTTTACCAATAAGAATACAAATATATTTTCATTATGTAATAATAAGTATTGTTTTCAAAGTATATCTTTATATAACAATAAAAAAGGAATTATTTACATGTTTGCCTGCGAATGATTTAGTCCCAAATTCTGGGACTGGTGGTGGGGAATGGTGCCGATGACTGTAGTCTAGATATAATATATGTGATAAAACCCCAGGGCTAGCTCTGGCACTCACCAAATTTGACAATTGCGAATTTTAAAAACAACTGGCGAATTTTATTTTAATTTGGCAAATAAAGTTTATACAATAATTGTTATTTTATTACAAAATAACTGAGTTTTTAAGTTTAAATAGATGATTTGACAAATTTTTCTGCTCATCCAGAGCTTGCCGTGAAAGCACAAGTGTGCAAAGAACTTACTGCTGACTCCAGTAGTCTTTCTTGGTGGTGTCGGTGAGGCGAGGCGGGTCACTCATACCGCAACATACCACTCAAAGACTGGACTTCAGCCTCACAGGAAATCTGTAATCAAAACAGCATGCAGTTTAACAACATGGGCCGATTTACGTGACATGGCTATACAGAGGCATCCAAATAAGCAAGTCTGGTAGTTAACCCATATCCGGCCATAGGATTTAAAATTTCATGGGAAATATTTCTTTTGGTTCCATACCATGGGAACTATCAGAATCTCTTTTCAAAAAGTAACTATAATATATATATTATTTTTGTTGATTAGTCGTACTCGATATATAATAATCATGGAAAAAGAAATTTCGGTTCCGAGATTTTACCAACACGGTACAGGAAACGATAAGTTTCCGTGAAATCCAAAGGCCTGCATTTTCAGGTTACCAAAAAATACAGACCAGGCCCCGTGCTTATAAACCTTAAAGTCTAGGCTTTAATAAAATCCATGCGTACTGTACACATATTTTAAAGGGACTATCATGAATATGTAGTCATTTCCATGCCTACTGTACACATATTTAGAGGGAATATCATGAATATGTAGTCATTTCCATGCCTACTGTACACATATTTAGAGGGAATATCATGAATATGTAGTCATTTCCATGCCTACTGTACACATATTTAGAGGGACTATCATGAATATGTAGTCATTTCCATGCCTACTGTACACATATTTAGAGGGAATATCATGAATATGTAGTCATTTCCATGCCTACTGTACACATATTTAGAGGGAATATCATGAATATGTAGTCATTTTAACTATTTCCTTCCCATTCTCGGTTTTAGTCATGGCTAGCCCTGGGTTCCTAGTTTAGTTTGCCACTTTTCAAATAGACAATGACGTCAATGATCGTGTTGTAAGGTTTTTAAAAATATTAAATAAGTTTTGTGTACATTTTTATTAGGGTAATTAGACTTACTAGGATCTCCCCTAAAAATATGACACATTACAAAATAGTGTTAACTTAGTTGTTTACTTACAATCTGTTGTAAAAAAACAGGTTCAAATTAACACATTTCATTTTTAAAACTTGGTTCAGTGATGATGTTTTCTAACTGTAAAGTTGGAAGCAAATGAGTTCAGGCCTCTGAAAATTTTGAGAATGATCGTTTCGTTTGCACGTTGCTCACGCGAATCTAATTTTGCATAACCTATTTTTTGTTTGCATGAAATTTACTTTGATATAACGGGGTGTGCAAGAATGAAATCAGTTACCTGGATTTATGTCTGGGTAACCGATAAATGGTTCACGCAGATTTTTAATTCTCAAAGACCAGAGGTTAAAAGGTTTTCGTCATATAAAATATTTTTCTCAGCCCTCTATGTTAACTTTTCTGTCCAGGAGCCAGATAATGTCCGAGTTACCAATGTCGGCTAAATCTGTAGATGTGCATTGCTTTTGAAAATAAGCCTTTAGTCATTCAATTAAAGGATTAACTTCGAACAATCAAGTTTACTAGTTTTATGACATTTTATAAATGACAGTGAATGCACCTTGATTAATAATAATGTATTTTATAATGGTCTGTGATCAATCCCTGTCGGTGGGCCCATTGGTCCATTTCTCATTCCAGCCAATGCACCACGACTGGTATGTGCTATCCTGTCTCTGGGATGGTGCATATAAAATATGTGTACAGCCTGGATATAAAAGATCCCTTGTTACTAATAGAAAAATGTTGCGGGTTTCCTCTCTAAGATTGTGTCAAAATTACAAAATGTTTCACACCCAATAGCTGATGATTAATAAATTAATGTTCTCTAGTGGTGTCATTAAACAAAACACATTTGTTTAACGGCTATTTCAATAAAAGAAAAAATTTGATATAATGGGACGAATGTGGTCACTGTAATGAGGACCGACTGTGTGTGTTTATGTGTGTGTGTGTGTGTGTGTGTGTGTGTGTGTGTGTGTGTGTATGTATGTATGTATGTATGTATGTATGTATGTATGTATGTATGTATGTATGTATGTATGTATGTATGTATGTATATATATAGTGAAACTCCTCTAAACCGGACACCCTATGTACCAAGTAAAAAGTCTGGTTTTAAGAGGTATCCGGTTTAGAGAGGTTCTCTTATGTACAGATATTTTAAAAGGGCCCATGAGAAACGTCCGGTTTTGAGAGGATTCCAGTTTACGGAGGGTCCGGTTTTGAGAGGTTTCACTGTGTGTGTGTGTATATATATATATATATATATATATATATATAGTTATATAGTGTGTGTGTTTTGTATGTGTCTGTCTAGTAGCCCAGCGGACTACCAGGTTTAAACATCTGGTAGCCCAAGTGAGAAATTGGTAGCCCAAACACCACAGGCTATACTGCTAAGGTCGAGCCCTGATAACCGATAAATAGTTTACGCAAATATTCAATTCTCAGAGGCCTTATACATGTATATGAATCGCAGTTAGTTTTAAAAAAACATCTGGTCGGAAAAACACAGTCATTGGGAATAACAGACAAATACTGGACATTGGACAACATTTGTCCTTAAGAAAACTCAACCTTTTCTCTCTTTTTTGGTCTAATTTTAACCAACATTAACTGTCCCACGACTGGTATAGACAAAGGCCATGGTATGTGCTGTCCTGTTTGTGGGAAAGTGCATATAAACATATCTTGCTACTAATGGAAACTGTACCGACTTTCGTCTGAAAACGTGTTAGAATTACCAAACGTTTGACATCCAACAGCCGATGATTAATTAATCAGTGTGTTCTAGTGGTGTTGTTAAACAAAACATTTTTTTTTATATCTGGACAATATTGAATATACAGATTGTCTGCAAGTCTGAAAGTCGGTATGTTTTCTAGAGTATCCAACTATAACTGCAGAATATGAATCAGTTCTGTTTTCTAGCAAAGTCTTTAGAACAATATTATACATCTTTGCTGTTTTGCCGCAATACTTGGGGGACTTTTTTCCAGCATCCTTTTAATTGTTTAGTTGTACGATTTCGGGTGCCTTGAATTGTATTGAATTTAGTGGTTATTGTCGTCCACGCACGTTCTATTTCCCTGTTACTTCTCCTGTTTGTTGGGGGGTTTTTTTTTATCCTCGACAACATCCCTATGTTCACTAATAATAGAAATACATATTTCTCGTTCATATAAGGTATAATTGTTACTACGGGCTGTCATTACTGGCAAAAAGAAACAAAACATGAACATATGAAGGGGTACATGGTTTAGTTGAGCGAGATAATGATTTCGCACGTGAAATAGGATCTGAAATGAATCATGGTTTATTATGAACTAGGCTTAGTTGATCCTGACCGAAGGTTTAAACCTAGCTGCTTTGAGCGGTCAACGAGAAATTGGGCCTTAGTGTCATGTTTCCACGGGTTCAAACTATGGTCTGCAACTTTTAAATTAATTTTGCTCTGGTAAAAGCATTGTGAACTATAATGAAAAAAACTATATATAGAACATCTGTCAGTGCACCCCAAATTGTTTTAAACCAGTATGCTATATAGCTGGTTGGGAAGGGTTGATGTTAGCATTTTTTGGTATACCCCATGCTCACGATATCGCGGCATTTACATTTTTGCGGTTTAGCACGCGCAACGCCCCCTGGTGGCATGTTTATTATTAGAAATGTGATGACAGACAACACATTGTTTTGTCCATTAACAAATTTGAAGAAATGTCAACATTTTGGGTAAGTATTCATAGTTTTATTGTTTGGTCATAAAATAACAGAGTGTAATTTTACTGACACCCCCATGTTTATTAATAGCCCCAGTACTTACCATACACGCATACAATTCTGCTCTGAAAGCTATCCGACTGTCGTCTGGTTG